>NC_054482.1:44476913-44793371 GCF_017639515.1 Carcharodon carcharias
CCTAATCAATGACATAATAAAGGCTAACTCGGTGAACATAAAAACCCAACAAACCTTCACCCAGTTGACCCATAAAGTGTAGGTACATATATGGTGCATTGCGTTCCCTTCTGTGCCTACTGGGTGCTCCCTCTATGTCTGAGGATGATGTGGAGGCAGCTTGTTCTCCAGTCTCTGTTCGTGGTTGAGATGCCTGTGGCCTCCGTCCTCAACATGAAGGTGCCTCGGGGGCTCCTCCACAATATTGCATGGAGAGCCTCTGCCACGGGGCTTTGCCATATAGATTGTTCCTCAGTCAGAGGGACAGTAGAGGCAAGGTTTGTCACCTGTACCCCTGTTGCCTGTGCCCCTGAGGGGTGGCAGTCTCTTTGGCCGCTTCAGCCCTTTCATAGTTTACTTGCATGCTGGGAGGCTATTAGTCGGGATGCAGCTGGCATCCATTCCATGCATTTCTGCACCATTACTGGCACCGAGTGGGTCAGTGCTATAGAGTGTCACTCTGTCTGTGCTTTTCAGCATGCTGCTCCGGCATTCACAGTGATGCTGCACATGGCCCTCCAAGAGGATGGCCAATCAGTGGAGGAGCCCATGTGCTCAAAACTGAGACATTACGGAGCATATGTGTTTCATGGATTTCTCCATTGTCTGTCTATGGCTCTGCAATGTCTCAGGGATCCCTGACACATCTGCCTCTAATGTTCCTGAAATACTCTCGTCGTGTGTGAGGCCCAGCTTCACCACCCAGCAGAGCATGACTGTGGTCTGTCCTCTAGAGGGACCGCTCAAAGCTGACTCTGCTTCACCCTCCTCCTGCACACTCCTGAGGTGTGGCTCACCCAGTGCTCTCCACTCCAAGCTAGATTGAGATTCAAACCAGGTGAGTGTCTGCGTTCGTGGAAGATGTGGAGGAATGATGTGATTGTGCTGCCTCGAGAACATCTCACCCCAGCGAGGAGGTCGGTAATGACTGAGCTGTGTTACAGACAGGAGAGGGTTAGTTCAAGCAGCACTGTTTTCCTCTTATCACTTGTCCATAAACAGAAGACGTTTTGAATTAGTTTGGTTTAAAGAATAAGCAGTGGCGTGTTTTTTCCCCATCCCTTCGATTTTTGTGTGATCCAATTTTACTAATAATCCACAGCAAACTTAAGTTAGGATTAACTGGGAAAGTTAGTTTATTTTGCCCATTCAAAATCCATGAACCAGTGTCTGCAATGTCCCACTCCGAATTCACACAGTAAAGGGGGGGATAGAGAAAAGGAGATTTAGTGCAAGGACCACAGAAAACCTGAATATTGATTCATGTGAGGTCCAGGGTTCCAAACTCAGAGTCCAATGAGGAATTCTTTCACCTAGATGTTTCGAGTTCTGCGGCTGGAGACCGGTGTTGTCAGATCAGCCTTTCAGGTGGTGTTGATGTCACAAGATGAGGTAGGCATGCAGAGATTGGGTTAGTTCTGTAGGTGATGGTATGGAATCTTCCAGCACAATCAGGTTAGATTGGCCAGTTGTCCTGTCTGGACAGAGACGGCTTCTTTGTGGCTTGCCAGATGGATAATAAAACAGCAAGCTGGATGTGCAGCTCAGAAAAGTAATGAACTATTAAATAGGCCAGAAGCTGCAGTCAGGGAGGGGGTGGGAATGGTAGTGAGAGAATGGCTGTGAGAGAGAGGGAGTGCCTGCGAGGGTGGGGGAGAGAGGGAGGGGAGCAGCTGTGAGGGTGGGGGAGACAGTGGGGAGTAGCAGCTGAGAGAGAGGGGGTAGCTGCTGCGAGGGTGGGGGAGAGAAGGGTGGGGGAAAGGCTGCAAGGGTGGGGGAGAGAAGGGGGAGTGGCAAGGGTTGGGGGGAGAGAAGGGAGGAGCGGCTGCGAGGGTGGGGGAGAGAAGGGGGGAGCGGCTGCGAAGGTGGGGGAGAGAAGGGGGGAGCGATTGCGAGGGTGGGGGAGAGAAGGGGGGAGCGGTTGCGAGGGTGGGGGAGAGAAGGGGGGAGCGGTTGCGAGGGTGGGGGAGAGAAGGGGGGAGCGGCTGCGAGGGTGGGGGAGAGAAGGGGGGAGCGGCTGCGAGGGTGGGGGAGAGATGGGGGGAGCGGCTGCGAGCGTGGGGGAGAGATGGGAGGAGCGGCTGCGACGGTGGGGGAAGGGGAGGGGGGGAGCGGCTGCGACGGTGGGGGAAGGGGAGTGGGGGAGCGGCTGCGACGGTGGGGGAGTGGTTGCGAGGGGGGAGCGGCTGTGAGGGTGGGGGAGAGAGGGAGGAGTGACTGCGAGGGTGGGAGAGGTTGCAAGAGGGGAGCGGCTGTGGGGAGGGGTTTTGGGGGGGAGATGGACTGCGACGGGGGATAGGGGCTGCGAGAAGGAGGGAGAGGGGCTGCGAGGAAGATGGAGGGGAAGGGGGTGGGGCTCTGAGGGAAAAGAGGGGGAGAGCGGCTGCAAGGTGGGGGAGAGAGGAGGAAGCGGCTGCGAGGAGGTGAAGGGGAAGAGGGAGGAGGGTCTGCGAGGGGAAAGAGGGGCTGCTTGGGAGGGAGGGGGGAAGCGGCTGCGAGAGAGGGGAAGAGGGGAGAGGGGCTGCAAGGTGGGGGGAAGGGAGAGGCTGTGGGGGGGAAAGAGAGAGAGTGGCCATGCATGACGTAAGAAAGGCTACAAGGGGGTGTGATGATAAAGAGGCTGTGCGACAGGGGAAGAGGGGGCCTGTGCAGGTGTGGGCATAAGAGAGGGGACTCGGGGCGGGGAGTGTGGGGTGGGAAGATAGTGGCTGTGAGCGGGGGAGAGAAAGGCCATGAGGGGAGAAGTGAGGCCATGAGGGGCAGAGAGAAGTTGCGCAGTGGGGAGAGAGAGCACCTGCGTGGGGATGCGCATGGTCACACTGCTGGGAGAGGGAGAGAGCTGCTGTGATGGGGGAGAGGGAGGCTGCACAGGCTGAGAAGAGGGTAGCTGTGCAGTGGTGGGGAGAGGCCGGCTGTGTGGCAGATAAGAGAGGCTGCATGGCGGGGTAAGAGAGGGTCTACGCAGAGTGGGATGTGGGAGGCTGCATGGGGGGGTGGGTAAGAGAAGCTGTGTGGTAAAAGAGGGGCTGCGTGGGGGCAAGAGTGGCTGTGCAGGGCGGGAAGAGAGTGGCTGCGCAGCAGGGGTAAAGAGAGAGGCTGTATGGGAGGTGGGTGGTAAGAGAGTGACGACCTGAGGGTGGGGGAGAGATGCTTCGCAGGACAGCATGAGAGAGGAGCTATGTTTGGGGGAGTAAGAGAGAGCAAGGCTGTGTACAGCAGGCAGAGAGAAAGGCTTCCTGAGGATGGGGGGAGAGAGACCGCAAGGGTGGGGTGAGGGAGACTGCATGGGGGTGGGGGAAGAGAGACCCTCCAAGAGAGAAATAGAAGCTACAATCAATCTGTGGTTAGGAGGAATTGAGTTCAACCAGGTAGGAAGGTAAATGCTAAAGGACGAAGGAGGGTTTGTTTAGCTTCTTTTGACTTTTTGTCTTTCCAGCTGTGTTTTGATGGTTTTTCCCACAACCCGCAGGAAATTCCAGTTTTGTGTGCACAGGTCATGAGTACATGAGTAGCATCGAACCGGCAAAGCTGAAATCAGGCTTATTGCTACCTAGTCAAAAGTTATGATCAGTCTTTGGAGACTAACACACGCGCCCTGAAATTCCACTAAGACAAATGTGTTCTCCTGAAATCCTCCATTCTGCTGCTTTAGCAGAGACTTCTACACATGTCAGGTACCTCATGGAGTGGCCATGGTCCATATCTGGACCAAATAGTCCCACTTAACCTTTTCTCTCAACTTGTTTTGAAAATGTAGTATTTGCTCATTTCCCCATTGATACAATGTACAATTCTAAACAGAATAATGACATGGATTCCTAGGCTTTATTTCCAGTTACGCTAATTTTTTTAACTAACCAAAGAATAGCTGTTCTGTAGAATCGGAGTCTTCCATTTTTGCTTTGACAAGGCAGACAGTTAACACAAATATCTGAAAGAAACTAGTAATTGTGGGTTAATGAGAAACTGGGGAGTAGCCAACAACTTTTCCACATTAACTCATCTCAAAAAAACAGTTTTAAACCTGTCAACAAAGGAATACTCAGCTAATTGGGAGCCAGGAAAACTTGAAGTCAATGACGTAATGAATTCCTTACAAATGATTGTGTGGAGTTTAGCTTAAGTCTGCATAAGTCCAGGAGCTACTGTATGGAATCAAATGTAGCAGATGCTATTTTAATGAACACTGTTAATTGGATAATTTAATGCCAATTTTATTTCATACAAAAGATTTATATATTTATGTGCTATCACTTCTCAAAGTGTTTTGCATACTGTGAATCACTTGAGCTCCAATGATTGTGTTAAAGACAAACATGTGACCATTTTGCACTTACAAAGATCCCAAACAGCATTCAACAATTTGCATTTTTATAGTGCTTTTTCTGACTGGAGGATTTTTCCTTCTGGACAGAGGGCAGAGCACATCTCTCCTCCTGGAGACAGCGTGCCGTCAAAGCCTCAAATGAGGTATCAGAAAAGCATGGGATTGTTCAGGGACACCTGCCCTGGCTAGCTTCTGAGCACTCTGCTACTCCATCCAGGCAATGGCAAGTCCAGTCAAGACTATCTTTTTTTCTTATAAAATCACCCTCCTTAATGAGGCCTGGCCTCCAGGCTGTTCCTGGCCTTACATTTGAGGCCAAACTCTCCTCTGGGTCAATTAGGGCCTTTGCATTTGAAAATCATTTGCACCACTGAGGCTGATGCAGTGCAGATTTGGGATCCAGACCTGAGTATATTCAAGTCCTAGATTGATAGATTTTTGAACATTAATTAAATCCAGGGATGTGGGGATGATGCGGGAATTAGCTGAGGTAGAAGTCGTATTGAATAGCGGAGCAGGTTCAAAGGGCCAAATGGCCTACTTCTATTTTTTATTTTTTGTTCTCTTGTATACAATATTTGTGATTTTTTTTTTACATGAACCATTAGGAAGAAAAAATCAAGACTGAGCTGTTGTCACATTGTAGTGGAGGAAGCCAGTTACCACAGCGATCTTCCTTACCTCCTCGTATAAGGAAAAAAAGAAAACTGGTAAGTTTTCAACGCAAGTATCATTAATAGTCAACGTAGTCACACTATAGGACAGCCTACTAAGCCACTGTGTAAGCCTTTTAACTTGCCATTTAGTTATATGCATTTGACTTTATTTTCATGACACGCATGAAATATGCTTTAACAGTTCCAAGAAGTAGAACACAAAAAAGTATGATTAATAGTTCAAATAGCTTCATTTATTCTAAGTTGATTTAAATAAAATTCCCATTTAAAACTTTTGTTTAGATGTAGTGAATAACTTTGGTGAATGCTGTTTCTTTTGCTACATATCCTTCTTGATCATTTGAAGTTGGTATTCTATTAGACAGCATAAAATAATTGGGTTGGAGTGTGTTAAAGAGTTCAACAGAGTCAAGAGATCCAGATAATGCCAAAAAAGTACAAGTGAAACACAAGGAATATTTGAACATCATTCGAGCAATAATAGTATGTAACGCATTCTACAAAGCTGTAGGTTCATATAATGATCTGGATGTTGCAATCAGTGGCAAAGGAACAACACTCACAATTCTTTTTTATATTTGCTCACAGGATATTAGCATTGCTGGTAGGGTCAGCATTTGTTGCTCACCACTAATTGCCCTTGAGAAGGTGGTATTGAGCTGTCTTTTTAATCACTGCAGTCCATTTGGTGTAGATACACCTACAGTGCTACTAGGTTAGGACATTCCAAGATTTTGACTCGGGAATAGTGAAGGAGCAATAAAGTGGTTCCAAGTCAGATGGTGTGTGTCTTGGAGGGAAAATTACAGCTGACAGTGTTCGCATGCATCTAATGCCTTTGTCCTTCCAGGTGGAAGATATTGCTGGTTTGGAGTTTGCTGTTGAAGTTGCTTTGGCAAGTTGCTGCAGTGCATCTTGAAAATGGTACACACTGCTGCCAATGCTAGTGGTGGAGGAGGAAGTGAATGTTTTTTGAGGTGGTGGATGAGTTACAGATCAAGCAAGTTGCTGTCTTAGATGATTTTGAGCTCTTTGACAGTTGTTGGGATTCCACTCATCCAGGCAAGTGGAGACTATTCCATCACACTCCTGACTTGTGCCATGTAGAACGTGGACAGGCTTTGAAGAGTTATGAAGTGAGTTACGCATTGCAGAATTCCCAACTTCCAACCTACTCTTATAGCCACAATATTTAAAGGCAGAATTTTACGCTGGTGGGATTTTATGGTCCTGCCAAAGTCAATGGGCTTTTCAGTGGTTCACTGCATTTTATGATCCTGTCCCCACTACAACTGGGCAGTAAAATTCCTCCCTATGTCTCGATCCAGTTAAGATTCTGGTTATGGGAACTTTCAGGCTTTTGATGGTGGGTAATTCAGCAGTGGTAATGCCATTGAATGCCAAGGGCAGATTTTTTTCCTATTGTTTCCTGGGAAGCGAGCATTCCTGGCACGGCCAGTGTTTGATGCTCTTGCGAAGGTGTAGATGAGCTGCCTTCTTAAACCATTGCAAACCGCCTGGTGTCCAGTGCTGATTAAGCGGGCTTCTTTGTCCTGGATTGTGTTGAGCTTCTTCGTTGTTGTTGGAGCTGCATTCATCCAGTGGAGAGTATTCCATCACACTAATGACTTGTGCCTTGCAGATGTGGGACAGACTTTGCGGAGACAGGAGGTGAGTTACTTGCCACAGAATTCCCCACCTCTGACCTTCTCTTGTAGCCACAGTATTTATATAGCTAATCCAGTTAAGTTTCTGGTCAATGGTGACCCCCAGGATGTTGATAGTGAGGGATTCTGCAAGTGTAATATCAAGAGTAGATGGCTAGAGTATCCTTCATTGGAGATGGTCATTGCCTGGCACTTGTGTGGCACGAATGTTCTCATAAATTGTTTATTTTTGCCCTGGTGTTATGTTTCCATGACTTTTTGAAGATGAACTAAGGTTATTTCCAAAATTTGTGACGTGAACTTGAAGGTATGTTGGATTTGTGATCTAGAGCTGAAAGTGCATTGGATTCCAGCTATAACACTGAGTTTATAATAACAGTGAATTACTTTTTATATGTATTAGTAAGATATAAAATTTTTGAATTTTTGATTTCATATTGTTTTATATTTTGTTTCTTCACTAGATCCGTCAGGAGGTAGATGCTCCCACAACACTCAAACTCTCCATGGAAGAACAGGCTGAATCTTCCTGGCCTAGGTTAGTGTTGGGAGACATTTCTACATTTAAAAGAAGAATTAGGTAATGCGCTAACTACAAGTTTTAAGTCCTGTATATTCATTAATTCGATACTTTAAAATCAGGACCACAGTAGATTCATCAGTATATAATGCACATACAGGAGATTCATTTGGATGGGAAAAAAAGTGGTTTGAACTAAATGCGCCCAGCTATGTGTAAATTATGGTTATTTGTACTAATTCAGGGTATGCTAAAATTTCCCACTTTCGTATAAAATAGTGGATCTCCTGTGGAATTACTATGAAAAATTGGAAGATGGAATGAGGTAGACTTGGAAATAGATTGGCTTAGTAAGGGAGTAATTTCAGAGGGAAGTAAGAATATGAAAAGTATCAATAGGTAGACTACATCAGGCTTCTTCTATGAAAATGGATCTGCTGTGGTGTTGGTTTAATTTGGTGCCTCTTTTGATTCTTTGGGCGCAATTTTGCCCCCGGCAGGCAGGCCGGGAGCAGTCTCGAAGCTGACTGTCTCCTGAGATCGGGCCCTGATGTGATTTCACACTGGCTGGGAATTAATGGGGGTGGGAGGAGGGCGAGTGCTGAAGTTCGCGCACGCGAGCAGATGCACACAGTAAAAACTCTGAGGCACAGAGCTGCCTCAGGGACACGTAAGACCAAAAGATGTAGGAGCAGAAGTAGGCAATTCGGCCCATCAAGTCTGCTGTGCCATTCAATGAGATCATGGCTGATCTGATAATCCTCAACTCCACTTTCCTGCCTTTTCCCCATAACCTTTGGTTCCATTACTGATTTAAATATCTGTCTATCTCAGCCTTTAATAAATGTAATGACCCAGCCTCTAAAGCCTCCTGCAGGAAAGAATTCTAGAGATTCACAACACTCTGAGAGAAGAAATTCCTCCTTATCTCTGTCTTAAATGGGCGACTCCTTACATTGAGATTGTGCCCTCTGGTCCTAGACTCTCCCAAAAGGGGAAACAATCTCTCAGCATCTACCCTGTCAAGCACCCTACGAATCTTATATCTTTCAATAAGGTTGCCTCTCATTCTTCTAAACTCTAATGAACACAGGCCCAACCTCTCCTCATAAGAAAATCCCTCCATACCCAGGATTAACCTAGTGAACCTCCTCTGGACTGCCTCCAATGCCAGTATATCTTCCCTTCGATAAGGGGACCAAAACTATTCACGGTATTCTAGGTGTGGAGTAACTGGTGCCTTGTATAGTTTTAGCAAGACCTTCCTGATTTTTATACTCCATTGCCTTTCAAGTGAAGGCCAACATTTCATTTGCCTTCCCTATTACTTACTGAACTTGTAAATTAGCTTTGTGGGATTCATGCATGAGGACTCCCAAATCCCTCTGTGCTGTAGCTTTCTGCCTCTTTCTAAATTTAAATAATATTCAGCTTCTCTATTCTTCCTGCCAAAATGCATAACCTCACATTTTCCCACATATTTCATCTGCCAAGTTTTTGCCCACTCACTTAGACTGTCTAGATCCCTCGGTAGACTCTTTGTGTCATCATCACCACTTGCCTTCCCACCAATTTTTGTGTCATCTGCAAAGTTGGCGATAGTACATTCACTTCCGTCATCTAATTCATTAATATATATTGTAAGTAATTGTGGCCCAGCACTGCTCCCTGTGGCACTTCACTAGTTACAGTTTGCAATCCTGAAAATGCCCCCCTTATCCCAACTTTGTCTTCTATTAATTAGCCAATCCTCTGTTCATGCTAATATATTACCCCCAACACCTTGGGGCTCTTACCTTAATAAGTAGCCTTAAGTGTGATACCTTATCTAATGCCTTTTGGAAATCCAAATATATTACATCTACTGGTTTCCCTTTATCCTGCTTGTCACCTCCTCAAAGAATTCTAATAAATTTGTCAGGCATGATTTCCCCTTAATGAAGCCGTGCTGACTTTGCTTGATTATGTTATTCATTTCTAAATGCTCTGCTATTACATCCTTTATAATAGACTCTAACATTTTCCCATTGACGGATGTTAAGCTAACTGGCCAAAGTTACGTGTTTTTTGTCTCCCCTTTTTGAATAAGGGTGTTACATTGGCAGTTTTCCAATCCTCTGGGACTTTTCCAGAATCTAAGGATTGTTGGAAGATTACTATCAGTGCATCCACTATTTGTGTAGCTACTTCCTTTAATATCCTAGGATAACCCATCAGGTCCAGGGGATTTATTGGCCTTCAGCCCCATTAGTTTCCCTAGTACATTTTCTCTCATGATAGTTATTGTATTTATTTCCTCCACCCCTTTTGTCCCTTGATTATTTAATATTTTTGGAATGCTATTGGTGTCTTCTACTGTGAAGACTGATGCAAAGTATTTATTCAACTCCTCTGCCGTTTCCTGGCTCCCCATTATTATTTCCCCAGCCTCATTCTTTAAGGGGCCTTTGTTCACTTTGGCGCCTCTCTTCCTTTTTATATATTTAAAGAAGCTCTTGCTGTCCGTTTTTATATTACTTGCTAGTTTATTTTCCCCCTCTTTATTATTTTTTTGGTCATCTTTTGTTGGTTTTTAAAACTTTCCCAATCCTCTGGCTTTCCACTAATCTTTGCCACATTGTATGTATTTTCTTTCAATTTGATATTATCCTTAACTTCCTTGGTTAACCATGGTTGGTTTATCTCCTTCCTAGAATCCTCCTCCTTCACTGGGATATATCTTTGTTGTGAGTCATGAACTATTTTCTTAAATGTCTGCCATTGTTCATCAACTGTCTTTTCTGCCAAACTCCTCTCCTTGTCCACTTCAGCCAACTCTGCCCCCATTCCTTTGTAATTACCCTTATTTAAGTTTAGTACAGTTGTTTCTGGCCCATGTTTCTCACTCTCAAACTGAATGCTAAATTCTACCATGTTGCGGTCACTGTTTCCTAGGGAACCTTTCACTTTGAGATCGTTTTATTAAGCCTGCCTCATTACACATTACCAGATCCAAAAGAGCCTGAGATCCTGGTTGGATCCACAACATATTGTTCCAGGAAACTATCCCGAATACACTCTGAATTCTTGCTCTTGGTTACCTCTGCCAATTTGATTTTCCCAATCTACATGAAGATTAAAGCCACCCATACTGCCTTTTTTACATGCCCTCATTATTTCCTGATTTATTCTCTGTCCTACAGTATAGCCAACATTAGGGGGCCTATAGGCTACTCCAACCAATGTCTTCTTCCCCTTGTTATTTCTTACTTCCACCCATTTGGATTCTACATTTTCCGACCCAAGATCATTTCTCGCTTTCGTACTTATTCCATCTCTTACTAACAAGGCTTTCCTTCCTGCCTGTCCTTTTTAAAAGTCACATACCCTGAATATTTAGTTCCCAGCTTTGATCCCCTTGTAACCACGTCTCCTTAATGGCTATAAGATCGTACCCATGAACTTCTATGTACTGTTAATTCATTTATTTTGTTCCGAATACTACATGCATTTATGTAAAGACCCATTAATTTTGCCTTTTTACTATTTTTTCCTCCTTTGACCCTATTAGCTGCTTTTTTTTAATTTTGTAACTCTGTCCCTTCTTGCCGCACTGGGTATCATTACCTAGATAGCTGCTCTGCAATGCTGCCATACCCTTTTCCTTTGTTCGCCAGAAGCTTTCCCACTTCTAATTAGTTTAAAGCCTTCTCTACAGCCCTAGTTATTCGATTCGCCTGGACACTGATCCCAGCATGGTTCAAGTGAAGCCTGTCCAACTGAAACAGCTCCCTTCTACCCCAGTACTGGTGCCAGTGCCCCATGAATTGAAAACTATTCCTTCCACACCAAAAACAAAAATACCTGGAAAAACTCAGCAGGTCTGGCAGCATCGGTGGATAGGAGCACAGTTGACGTTTAGAGTCCTCATGACCCTTCAACAGAACTAATTAAAAATAGAAAAGGGGTGAAATAAAGCTGGTTTAAGTTGGGGGGGGCGGCGGTTGGGACAGGAAGACCTAGGTAGAGGGCCAGTGAAAGGTGGAGATAACCAAAAGATGTCACAGACAAAAGGACAAAGAGGTGTTGAAGGTGGTGATATTATCTAAAGGAATGTGCTAATTAAGGGTAGAAAGCAGGACAAGCAAGGTACAGATAGCCCTAGTGGGGGTGGGGTGGGGTGAAGGAATCTAAAAAGGCTAAAAGATAGAGATAAAACAATGGATGGAAATACATTTAAAAATAATGGAAATAGGTGGGAAAAGAAAAATCTTTATAAGTTATTGGAATAAACAAAAAGGAGGGGGAAAAAATGGAAAGGGGGTAGGGATGGAGGAGAGAGTTCATGATCTAAAATTGTTGAACTCAATATTCAGTCTGGAATGCTGTAAAGTGCCTAGTCGGAAGATGAGGTGCTGTTCCTCCAGTTTGTGCTGAGCTTCACTGGAACAGTGCAGCAAGCCAAGGATGGACATGTGGGCATGAGAGCAGGGTGGAGTGTTGAAACGGCAAATGACAGGGAGGTCTGGATAATGCTTGTGGACAGACCGAAGGTGTTCTGCAAAGCGGTCACCCAGTCTGCGTTTGGTCTCTCCAATGTAGAGGAAATCGCATTGGGAGCAACGAATGCAGTAGACTAAGTTGAGGGAAGTGCAAGTGAAATGCTGCTTCACTTGAAAGGAGTGTTTGGGCCCTTGGACGGTGAGGAGAGGGGAAGGGGCAGGTGTTACATCTTCTGCGGTTGCATGGGAAGGTGCCGTGGGAGGGGGTTGAGGAGTAGGGGGTGATGGAAGAGTGGACCAGGGTGTCACGGAGGGAACGATTCCTACGGAATGCCGCTGGGGCGGGTGAAAGGAAGATGTGTTTAGTGGTGGCATCATGCTGGAGTTGGCAGAAATGGTGGAGGATGATCCTTTGAATGCGAAGGCTGGTGGGGTGATAAGTGAGGACAAGGGGGACCCTATCATGTTTCTGGGAGGGAGAAGAAGGTGTGAGGGCGGATGCATGGGAGATGGGCCGGACACAGTTGAGGGCCCTGTCAATGACAGTGGGTGGAAAACCTCGGTTAAGGAAGAAGGAGGACATGTCAGAGGAACTGTTTTTGAAAGTGGCATCATCAGAACAGATGGGACGGAGGCGAAGGAACTGAGAGAATGGGATGGAGTCCTTAAAGGAAGCGGGGTGTGAGGAGCTGTAGTCGAGGTAGCTGTGGGAGTCGGTGGGTTTGTAATGGATATTGGTGGACAGTCTATCACCAGAAATAGAGACAGAGAGGTCAAGGAAGGGAAGGGAAGTGTCCGAGATGAACCATGTGAAAATGATGGAGGGGTGGAAATTGGAAGCAAAATTAATAAATTTTTCCAAGTCCCGACGAGAGCATGAAGTAGCACCAAAGTAATCATTGACGTACCAGAGAAAGTGTTGTGGGAGGTTGTGCTACTTCATGCTCTCGTCGGGACCTGGAAAAACGTATTAATTTTGCTTCCAATTTCCACCCCTCCATCACTTTCACATGGTCCATCTCTGACATTTCCCTTCCCTTTCTTGACACCTCTGTCTCTATTTCTGGTGATAGACTATCCACCAATATCCATTACAAGCCTACCGACTCCCACAGCTACCTCGACTACGGCTCCTCACACCCCGCTTCCTGTAAGGACTCCATCCCATTCTCTCAGTTCCTTCGCCTCTGTCGCACTGTTCTGATGATGCCACTTTCAACTGATGTCAGTTCCTCTGACATGTCCTCCTTCTTCCTTAACCGAGGTTTTCCACTCACGGTGGTTGACAGGGCCCTCAACCGCGTCTGGCCCATTTCCCACGCATCCGCCCTCACACCTTCTTCTCCCTCCCAGAAACATGATAGGGTCCCCCTTGTCCTCACTTATCACCCCACCAGCCTCCGCATTCAAAGGATCATCCTCTGCCAATTCCTCCAACTCCAGCACGACGCCACCACCAAACACATCTTCCTTTCACCCCCCCTGGCGGCATTCCATAGGGATCGTTCCCTCCGTGACACCCTGGTCCACTCTTCCATCACCCCCTACTCCTCAGCCTCCTCCCACAGCACCTTCCCATGCAACCGCAGAAGATGTAACACCTGCCCCTTCCCCTCTCCTCACCGTCCAAGGGCCCAAACGCTCTTTTCAAGTGAAGCAGCATTTCACTTGCACTTCCCTCAACTTAGTCTCCTGCATTCGTTGCTCCCAATGCGGTCTCCTCTACATTGGAGAGACCAAACGCAGACTGGGTGACTGCTTTGCAGAACCCCTTTGGTCTGTCCACAAGCATTACCCAGACCTCCCTGTCATTTGCCATTTCAACACTTCACCCTGCTCTTATGCCCACATGTCCATCCTTGGCTTGCTGCACTGTTCCAGTGAAGCTCAGCACAAACTGGAGGAACAGCACCTCATCTTCCGACTAAGCACTTTACAGCATTCCGGACTGAATATTGAGTTCAACAATTTTAGATCATGAACTCTCTCCTCCATCCCTACCCCCCCATCCCTACCCCCTTTCCATTTTTTCCCCCTCCTTTTTGTTTATTCCAATAACTTATATAGATTTTTCTTTTCCCACCTATTTCCATTATTTTTAAATGTATTTCCATCCATTGTTTTATCTCTATCTTTTAGCCTTTTTAGATTCCTTCACCCCACCCCACCCCCACTAGGGCTATCTGTACCTTGCTTGTCCTGCTTTCTACCCTTAATTAGCACATTCCTTTAGATAATACCACCACCTTCAACACCTCTTTGTCCTTTTGTCTGTGACATCTTTTGGTTATCTCCACCTATCACTGGCCCTCTACCTAGGTCTTCTTGTCCCAACCACCCCCCCAACTTAAGCTAGCTTTATTTCACCCCTTTTCTATTTTTACTTAGTTCTGTTGAAGGGTCACGAGGACTCTAAATGTCAACTGTGCTCCTATCCACCGATGCTGCCAGACCTGCTGAGTTTTTCCAGGTATTTTTGTTTTTGTTTTGGATTTCCAGCATCCGCAGTTCTTTGCTTTTACCTCCTACACCAATCTCTGAGCCACGCTTTTAACTTCTTAACTTTATTTACCCTATGCTAGTTTGCCTTTGGCTCGGGTAGTAATCCTGAGATTATTACCTTGGAGGTACTGCTTTTTAATTTATCTCCCAACTATTCAAATTCTTTCAGCAGAACCTCCTTTTCAGTCCTATCAATGTCCTTGGTACCAACGTGACAACAGCTGGATCCCTCTCCTCCCACTCCAAGTTCCTCTCCAGCCCTGAGGAGATGTCTTTAACCTTGGCACCAGGCAGGCAACACAGCTTTCAGGACTCACACTGATGGCTCCAGAGAACAACATCTATCCCCCTAATTGTACTGTCCCCTACCACTATTATGTTCCTATTTCCTCCCCCCACTTGAATGGCTTCCTGCACCACGGTGCCGTGGTCAGTTCGCTCATCCTCCCTGCAATCCTTGTTCTCGTCCACACAGCTTGCAAGAACCTTGCAGCTGTTGGGCAGTTGCAGGGCCCGAGCATCCTCGAACGCTACCCTAGGTCTCTGCTTCACCCGCAGTCACAGCGCCCCCCGTCCCTTATCACAGACCAAATTTTAATTACCTAATCTGAGGGGTGTGACCGCCTCTTGGAGCAACGTGTCCAGGTAACTTTCTGCCTCCCTGATGTGGTGATCAGAGCTCAAGAAGAGTTATACAGCCTTGAAGTGTTAACTCTGTTTCTCTCTCCACAGATGCTGCCAGACGTGCTGGGTTTTTCCAGCATTTTCTGTTTTTATTTCAGATTTCCGGCATCTGTAATGTTTCACTTTTATCTTAGCGTTTAATTCACTGCTACCTCTCTTCCAGGAATGCCTATCTTGAAGAATACTGCTCTTCTGTCTGACAGGATTTCCGTTTGTCTCTTTCACCCTGTTGACCTTCATTGCTTTCCATTTCCCTCCTGGTGTTTGACAAGGTGTTTACCAAAACTCACTTTCACAGCCATATTTCTCTCATCAGCGTCTGTCTCTGACGTACCCCATGTGGATTCCAACTGAAGTTCCGTTCCTCAAGTTTCGAATCCACCCAAGATTACAGGTATCTCCGGGCCATACAATGTTCCTCGGACTGCTGTTCTTGCCACATACTGAGATCTACGCACAGTGCCATGCACCACCATATGTATACACATGACCTCTCTCTCCAGCATCACCAACTCGCCCTATCTCAAAGCTGTCCTTGTCCCCAGTTCCATTTTATTCTTTGCCTAATCTGACGCCTTTACAAGAAACTTTTTTCTCTTCCCTTCAGGTGTTAAGGAATGCAGCTCTGAAGAAGAGTTGTACAGACTTGAAATGTTATTTCTATTACTCTCTCCACAGATGCTGCCAGATCTGCCGAGTTTTTCCAGTATTTTCTGTTTTTATTTCAGATTTCCAGCATCTGCATTATTTCACTTTTATCCTTACATTAAGGAGTGCCTGAGGCTTTCAAGTAAAACCTCGAAGGAAAGTGTCAAAAACCACAAAACACAATTCAGTAGATTAATTTAATTCATTCTAGTGAAATGTGTTGGTTTTTTTTGTAAAAATTTTTAATGTGTTTTAAAGCTGAATTTTGATTATTGAGATGTAAATGATAGCAAATTTGTTTTAAATACAACTATAGTGACTTAATTATTTCGCACTTAAATAAAAAAATATGTTCTGCTGATCATTCAGGATTCATTGCCTTCAGAAGTTCTTAGTGGTTTCTCATTGGCAATTTTCTCGCTGCTTATATGTACTCACATACTGATATGTTGTATACGGACCCATTCGTATCTGTCTTGTTCATTTCTGATTTGTGGCTTTTTTACTTTGTTGTCACCATTGCTCATAGGTTCAGAAAGTTCATGCCACTTGTATGACTTTTAACATATTATTAGTGAACCTCTCTTGACTTTGGGACTTGATAAATTGCAGGATACTCTCCTTAGCCTCCTTATGATTGTGTACCGTCACTTGTATTGAACTTTGATGTCTGTACTGATGTGAAAGTTAAGAAAACCAAAGCCTGTTTAAGACAATTAAAATTAAAAACAGGCTTTTAGTTTGTTAGGTCATTAATGACTTAATACTGTACCCTTGGTAATATAATTATTTTCCAGTGTGGCAAATACACCATGCTGCTGGCCAACTCAGTGCTAGGAGCATCAGGCAAGTAATCCAGTAGTTAGCGTCTTTATTTTTTTTTAACCTAGACTATCAAATTCAAAGGAAAAGCATAAAGTCAGATTGGAGAGATGCAAGGATCCTCCTGTTCAAAATATGTCTGCATCAAATCCTGAAAAAATTGAGCATAAAGCAAAGAGAAAGAAGAAACGCAGGAAGCGTTCACATGAAGAAAATAGAAGAGAAAAGCACCAAAGTTCAACTATAAAACAGGCACCTGATACATATGGCTCAAGACACAGTCCTGATGAATTACCGTGGTGTGAAAAATGTAGGTCCTTTGAATTTTGCAGACACGCACTTAAACGCAAAGCAATGCCATCAATAGAGGAAGTGGACCTTGAGGTGTTGAAGGCAAAAGCAAGTGACTCTTCATTTGAATGCTTGCAAGCTGATTTTAAAGATTATTTCAGCAAAGCATATTTGCAAAGAGCTGAAGGAGAACATTGTGAGAAGGACAGAAATGTGTACTCTAACATAAAATCTGCACACAGCATGAGTGAACTCACTGTTTCATATGGTGAACATAGACATTTTACTAAAGAAATTGAAAACAAAGAGCAAAAAACATCCCTCCCACAGCTTCATAAGGAATCCAACTATTCAGATATAATGCACAACTGTAAGAATTCAGGTAAAGATCTAAGAAACTTTGAAGAACTAGATAGCTCCAAGGAAAAATCTAACATCCTTGTGGAATTACATGCAAAGCCTGATAGCGCTGGAAAATCATTTGATGTGTGGAAAGTAACCAGTGCACCTTTGAAAGCTGTCAAAAATACAGGAAATCCTGGTGAAGGATCGAAAATTCTAGAATCTCTTATTTGGGAGAAGTGCAATAAAATATCTAATTGCTTGAGAGGACTCAGAAAGAAATCTAAAAAATTAAAGCAGGCCAGAAATGAGTTCAACATAGAAAGAGCATCTTCTCAATTGTCCAGAAACTCAGAAAAGCCCAGTGATTATTCCAAATCCTCAGGGATTGAAAAACCGAACATTGTTTCTAAGGAACCAACAACCTCGCTATCATTTAGTAAAAAGTATAGTCAGTCACTAAGGCCCTGTGATGATTCTAAAAACACCAAATTGATCCATGAAGGTAAAGGAGTGTCGAGTGATCCACGAAACCATCACCTTGAAACCACGGATTCAAACTTACCTCAGCAGTCTAGACCCTTTGAAAGAACTGATGTGTCAACATTATCATCAAGAAGCTCTGAAAAAACTGAGAAATTTGAAACCCCAAAGCAAACTAAAAAGTTTCACAGTTTTAAAATTCTTAACAAGGCCTATGCTACTGATGCCTTATCACAGACTATTTCTAAAAAGTTACTAAGTTCAAGTGCTGCTCAGTCGAAGAGTAACTCTTCAGACAATGCTACAAAAGCTACTTCAATACAGCAGGATCATGAGTTGTTCACACATCAGCTGGTAATGGAAATTTATTTTCTTTGCTTATCTGAAAAAAATCTAAGGTGTTTATTAGTTTTTAAATTGGTAAAGTAGATCTGCACTACAATGCAATCAAGTTTAGGAGAAAATTTGAGCCATAGCATTTATATTGGCAAATCAGTAATCCTCAGTGGCGCTGCTTTTGGAAAAAATAGCCAAATCACCTAACAAAAGGCTGCTTTTAAAAGAGCCTAACGTCCTTTTGCAACCTTTTCTTTGGTTAAATGCATTCATTTTATAAAAATCTCCCTGGCTATAAGTAATTGAAAGGTCACTATGATTTTAATATAAATAACTAACGTTGACCACAATAGAGCAAACTTTCTTCAATCAGTTCTTTCACCATATTGATGCCCATTGTGACAACAACTGAGTTTTAAATTTCAGACAATTCTGTGTAACTGTGCAACTCTGCTAAGCTCATACTGTAAATTGTATTAAAAAGTATGATTTTGTAGAGCAGAATTATTATTTTAAAGTTGGATATTTGGCTAAAGTTGAAGTATATTGTTTTTGTATTTAGTTATTGGAGAGAGATAAATTGTTAAAATAATTGAGAGTGGGAACTTGGTTACAGGAATATTTTATGAGAAAGGCAGCTTAGAGACCACTTTGCTAATGATTAATAGTGTGCCAGTTAACCCATATTTTTGTTATGCTTTAATCTTTCAAGGATTGTCAAAGAGTTAGTGCATCTACTAGTGCATCTACCACTTTACCAGATCATGTGGAGATGGATACTGATCAAAAGGTGGGTGTTTTGTTGATAAAGGATCGAATGTATGGTATGGCTGCAGATTTTCTAGAGCTTTGGTAAAACCTGTGGAATCAATAATAAACACAAACTTCCTAATGGAAAGTATCGTTGAAACTTAGATTATTGGTATGCCAGTGGACCTCAATGCCTTTATTGATCAGATCAGTAAATTTTAGGTACAAAGGAATTTATTTTAGTTAAAAGTGCCTAATGTGGTCAAACTACAGAAGAAAGGTGAAAATTGTTTTACTGTAGTTTTGGACTTAACTGCACAGGGCAACACAGGATTGATAGTTCCAAGTTATACTGCTTGCTTGATGTTGCTGTTTTAGAGGCTAGTTTTTAAACATATCTTGTAACTGTGCTGCACTGAACCATTTTACTGGAGGTTGTTTATCTCTTTTGCTTAGACCGGCGTTGGAATTTCACATCTGAGTTACTCTGCATGTTTGACGGTCATGAAAAGTTGAAAGTGCTTTCAACAAATGTAAAACTGTTCAGTATATAACTGATCTATAAATACCTAGATAATATTTGTTTCAGTAAAGTTCCTGTTAGTTTGTTAAACTGTACAGTTGCATAATATATTTTCCAAAACCGAGCTGCTGGCCAACTGCTAGGAGCATCAGGCAAGCAATCCAATGGCTAGCATCTTTATATTTCTTTATATTTATAATACACAAATTGTTACAAAAGGAACTGTAACAAAGCATCAATAATATGATTAATTTTAATCATCCCATCAAACAAATCATTCGGTCTGTTTCCGATTCTTCCCACTCACCTCCCACAAAGAGGAGCCCAGGCCCCACAAGTCCCCAAGGTCAGTGATTTTCACTCTTTGTTTGCCTTCCCACAAATTGATCATTTTTCACATTTTAAAAACCAAAAAGTTATAGGTCCATACCTCTTTCCCTTTGAGTAGGTTGCACTGCTTTATAAATGCATTAGGTGGATTTTCCTATTCTGAATCTGGTAAGAGCTATCATGATTCAAATTTTCTGATTTCAATGTAACCCCTGGAACAGCAACATTGAGCAAGCAGTATAAATTGGCTCTATTATTGATCCTTTGTTGCCCTACAAGTCCAAGGCTATAGTACAACAATTACGAATTCTGTGGTTTGACAACATTAGGCACTTAACTAAAACGTTTTTCTATGTAATGTAACTAAAATTTAGTGATCTGATCAATTAAGATTGATTAAGATTAAGATTGAGTTCCACTGGCATACCAATAATACCAGCCTGACTTGATAAATTACTAGGCAAAGGAGATACTTAAAGCTGGAGGAAAAGTGGTATTTATATAATGCAGAAGAAACTTGTAAGTGGGATGTGCATTTTTAATATAAAGTAGCCCTATTTAGATAATGTGAGTTTAAAAAATGCCAGTAGATGATAATTACTGTAAGCTTTTCTGTCCCATGGAATCAACTGAATGCCAGCAAAATACTGAATTTTGTCAGCTTGGGTCCTTCACAGCTACTCTTGAGGACAGAAGAAGCTAGTGATTTGTGTAACTTGCAATTAAACTATTTACTGACAGTCCTGTACCTCAGAGATGTGTATTCTGCATCCTGTGGGCCAAATGCATCCCCCCCGGCTTCCACCCCCAAGAGGTTTTGAGGGGTCAATAGGTGAGCGAGTTCAGAGTACGCAGCCTCTACCTGCACTCTGTAGCTACTGATATGACTGGTTCATTTGAGTTTTGTCAATAGTGGCACCCCTAAAATGATGGTGTTTGCAGACTTGGTAGTGATGAAGCCATTGAAGGTAAGGAACAGATGTCCGGCTTTTCCCGTGGAGGTTAATACCTAGAAATATATTGCATGAATGTTATTTGCCACTTGTCTGTCAAATTCTGGATGTTCTTTAGGACTGGAGGTAGGCTGATATGGGCTGCTTCATTTTGAGAGGAGGTGTGAGTGGAGCCAAAGGTATCATCAGCAAATGGCCCCAATTATCACCCTACCATGGAGGGAAGGTTATTGATAAGTTTGGGCACAGACACTTTTTCCTGAGGAACTCCTGCACTGATGTCCTTGGGCTCTGATTATAGGCCTTCAACAGCCACAAGTACCTTTCTCTCTGGCAGGTATGACACGAGTCAATGGAGTGTTTTCTCTTTGACTCAGCTGATGACAACTACTTTCATTTCCTCTGGAGGTCAGCTCTTGTACCCATGTTACAAAGAACATTTGGGAAAGTATATTTTTTAGTATTTTCTTATCAGTCAACAAATTCAAAACAGAACAGCAATTTGGGTTAGTATCAGCAACATGAGATCTATACAAGTTAATTAGAATATAAATTTTAACTTTATATGTAACTCTTGAGACTCCTAGTACACACCTGTACAATACACAAAGACAAAGATCTACTGGTTGTAGCCCAGTTAAGAGGGGAGACTGAATATACGTGGAGAGAAAGAAAACGGTTTGACCACAAACATGTATTGTTGAAACCATTGTTCACATTAGATTAATTTACCTGAAGGTGCTTTTATTCTATTAACTATCCTCTTCCTTTTTCTTTAACTTCAGTCGGCTAGAATGCTCATACCTAGCTTTATCTTGCATGTGAAGGCTGGTAATCAAGAGCTACGTTTCAACTGCAGGATTCTATTAAACTGTTACGACTTCAACCGATGCTATTCGCTGAGCAAGCCAAATTCTAGAGGGAAACTTGTCTTACTGATAGTAATTTTTTTTGTATTTTGAAAACAAGGGGAAAACTACCAATCCCAGATGCATAGAATCCACTAACACTTTTACGATTTTAAAATTAAAAGATTTATTAACAAGAAGAAATAAAATTTAAACACACAAGATTAAAATTACACAGTTAAAATAGTCTTACAAAATATTCCTCAAAAAATCCATATGGTTAGAACACACAAGTTTTATTACTCGGTGACAGTTCCCTTAGATTTTAACCAGAAAAATCCCGTAATGCTACCCGAGGCAAAAACTGCTGCTACTTTAATAAATTATACCACACAACTTCTCACTCTCTTCCACTCTGCTGTGGAAAACTAAAGGAATTTCAGAAACAGACTGCTTTTGGAAAACAAAGACTTTTCTGGCTTGAAACTGGCTGGCTGCTTCAAATTCACAACTTTTCTCAGCACAGCTGGTCTCAGGACATCTCCCTCACACAGTCAACCCAACCCGACTCAACTAAACAGCTTTCCTAAAATACCCTATTCCCCTTTGATCTTCGATTCCATTGTCCTAAGCACCTCTTTGAACTCAGTTTTTCCAAAATATATCTTTCATGTCTTTCTATTGCCTCCACGTTTGGGTCAAATAAAATTTAATAACCTTGCCTTGTTTACTTATGAAACCTTTGTAAGTTGTGAAAGTCCCTTGTCACTTCTTCTAAACTCCCTTTGAAACTTAACTGCTAAAAAGTCAAGTCCTTATCACCTAATGCAAATTTTAAAACCTAACTTATTTACTTGTAACTCCACTTCACTGTAGCCTCTCTTTACAAATACATGCATCTAACACCTTTACCTTTCATTTCTCTGCTTCCACAGACAAGCTGTCTTTACTAACCTTCCCCCAGTTTAATTATACACACATGCGCATTGATGCACACACGCACACAGCCTTCTTTACAGAATACCACTACGTTCCCAAAAAATATTTTTTAAAAAACACCCATCTTCACATAAACCATCTACTAGATAGCCTTGTAGGTGGTGTCCTTCCGGAATCACTGTGTGGTTTTAGGGCTAACCATGGGACAGCCAACATGGTGTTTGCAGCATGACAACTGCAAGAAAATTGCAGAGAGCAACATCGGGATCTATACATGGTGTACAAATACTTGAATAAAGCTTTCGACAATGAGAGTCAACCTGGTCCATGGCACTTGCTCTCCAAGCTGGGATGTCTGAACAAGTTGTCAAAATGCTTACTGCATAATGACACGGTTGGATGTGTTTGCACCTGTGGCAAGATATCCGATGCCTTTGCAGTAGCCATAAAACAAAAGCTTCTGACTATCTACTCTGTCCATGCCACTCATAATTTTGTAAACTTCTATCAAGTCGTCCCTCAATCTCCGTCGCTCTAGTGAGAATAATCCGAGTTTCTCCAACCTCTTCTCATAGCTCCAGACCAGGCAGCATCCTGGTAAACCTCCTCTGTACCCTCTCCAATGCCCCTATATCCTTCTGGTAATGTGGTGACCAGAATTGCATGCAATATTCCAAGTGTGGCCTAACCATGTTCTATACAGCTGCAGTATGACTTCCCAGCTTTTATACTCAATACCCCTGCCGATGAAGGCCAGCATGCCATATTCCTTCTTGACTATCTTATCTACCTGTGTTGCCACTTTCAGTGACCTGTGGACCTGTACACCTAGATTCCTCTGCCCGTCGATCCACTTAAGGTTTTGCCATTTACTGTATAATTCCTACAATGCTCTCTTTTTTAAAAAAAAACCATAAACTTCTGCGTGGCAGATCACTTCTAGGGAAAACACTGCTGCCAACCAGCCAATGTGGAGGCACCACTGAACCACCTCAACCTCTGAAATTTGGTCCAGCATGCTTTGAGGACCATCTATGCCAAACTTGTAACATCCAACATGCTGAGGGAAGACCAGAGGTGGTGTAACTGCAGAGGTTTCCCCCAAGCAGCAACAATGACAGCATGAACTGCCAGTTCTGTGGATGTCCAAACCAATCTCACATTGGACTCTTCGGTCATGAGCTGACCCATAAATGATGATGAAGTTACTTATAGCTTGGTTACACGAGGATAACAAGGAGTCACCATGTTTCAACTGAATCAAATCTATGTAATGTGATGCCTACATCTGGATAAGATTAACTCTTCCAGCCAATTCATAGAAGGCTCTTTTCCTTTATTATCTTAGACACTTGGCAGAGTTTTCACCTCGGTGAGTGGGTGTGTGCCTGATCCGCTCAAGCGTGAAATGACACAAGTTGATATTGGGCAAGTGCCCCAACGTCCACACGCAGTCGTGCAATAGTTCGGTGGGCAGGTGCGTTCGGGATTTGACAGCATGCCCGCCAGCAATTAAAAGGCCTAGTAAGGCCATTATAGTATCAATTAACTTAATTTTTTGCTGGCTGTCCAACCTTATGGTTGGCAGGCAGGTGAAAAGGCCAAGTGGCATTTGCATTTTTTTTGAAAATCTCATCCAAGGGCGGGATTAGGTTTCCAATATCAAATAAAAATAAAATAAATTTTAAATTTCCCTTATAACATGTCCCTACTCATGACAGAGTCATATGAGGGGACACGTTTTTATAATATCCTTCAAATCTTTACTCTCTTCTTTGAAAACTCTTCATCTCCCAGAGGCAGCTCTGTGCCTTAGGAAAATTCTCAAGCATGCACATGCGAAGTTCGCAATGATTCCGCTCACCCTCCTTCCCCCCCGCATCCTGCACAGGCAGCAATGAGTGTTGCTGCTCGCGTTTCTCGCTGGGTAGGCCTTATTTGGCCTGCCAGTGTGAAATTGCCTTTTGGCCTCGATTGTGGGTGGTGGTCAGCTTCCCAACTGCGACCGCCCACCAGGGTCAAAATTCTGCCCATTGTTTTCAGTTGAAACTAATTTCTCAATACGCATTCAGTCAGATTCTGCCCTTTAATTTGTCGATGACAAAACTAAGGTGGGAATGTAAGTTGCAGGGAGGATGCAAGGAAGCTTCAAGGGGATTTGGGTAGACCAAGAATAAGTGGGCAAAAACATAGCAGATGGAATATAATGTGAATATGTGTGAAGTTATCCACCTTGGTAGAAAAAAAACAGAAAGGCAGAGTATTTCTTAAATGGTGAGAGGTTGGGAAGTGATGATGTCCGGTGGGGGGGAGAGGGGGGCTGGTCCTTGTTTATGAGTCACTGAAAGCTAGCAAGCAGATGCAGCAATTGGTATGTTGGCCTTCATCACAAGGGGATTTGAGTACAGGAGTAAAGATGCTGTGCTGTAATTGTATAGGTGAGACTGCATCTGGTGTATGGTGTAGAGTTTTAGTCTCCTTACCTAAGGAAGGATATACTTGGCACAGTTGAAGTGCAATGGAGGTTCACCAAGCTAATCCCTGGGATGGTGGGATTGTTTTATGAGGAGAGATTGAGGAGACTGGGCATGTATTCTCTAGAGTCTTGAAGAATGAAGGATGATCTCATTGAAACTTACAAAATTCTTACAGGGCTTAACAGGTAGATGTAGGTGGATTGTTGCCCCTGGCTAGTGAGTTTCAGAATAAGGGGTTGGTCATTTGAAACTGAGATGAGGAGGTATTTCTTCACTCAGGGTATGAATCTTTAGAATTCACTACCCCAAGGCTATGTATTGAGTCAATTATTGAGCATGTTCAAGACAGAAATTGATAGACTTCTGCATACTAATGACGTCAAGGAATATTGGGATAGTAAGGAAAAATGGCGTAAAGGTGGATGATCAGTCGTGATCTGTTTGAATGGTGGAGTAGGTTCGATGGGCTGCCTGCTGCTCCTATTTCCTATGTTCCATTGAATATATCCAAATTTGTTGGTGGTAGAGAGCTGTAGTTGGTTACTTAATGTGAAATTAGTGATGATCTGGAGTTCCTTAGGAATTCTGTTTTTCAATAGAATATTGAATGTGGTTTTCAATTCTATTTAATCCCAAAGCTTCAATGTAATAATTTTATATGGAGTACATAGTGTCCAAAGTAATTAAAGTGTTCAACTAATTATACAATGTCAATGTTAATGTGAACATTAATGAAGACAGAATTTTCATTTGAACAATATATCAAAGGTTTACTCTTCCACTCAGTTACCACCCAGAAGCAATGCTCGAGTTAGGCTGCATAGTTGAGAAGTCAGCAGTAAATAGTTGGGTGCAACTGAACAATGGTGTCAGTGGTGCAAAATTACAGCATAATCTGCACATTATGATATAACTTACAAAAAAATCAGTTCCCTGAAAATTGAAATTCCCTAAATATATCTGATGAAATTTATCAATCCAATTTTTGTTTGAAGAAAGTAGATTTCAATTTAAAAGAACAAATCATTCCATGTGAAGGGGCAAAATAACTTTTAGTTATTGCACTGTTTAAATTGTCCTATTTTAAATTCTTCTGAAAGAATCTTTTGATGTATTCCATATACAGTGATGAAGCATAATATCCATCCTCACTCAATGAGATTTGGCTGTGGACAACCTGATCTCTCCCGGGTGCCCAGTCTTGGAAACGTTAGTACTACTTGTGATGCCATAGAAGGACATGGTCTTCTGTTAGAAGATCTGATCATTATTTTTATGACGAGTTGGAAGATAAATTGTTTAAAAAATTTTAATCTATTTCAGCTATTATTTGTTTTAAAAGATGCAGAAAGTAAGTTCTCTAGTTTTCGTTCTCCTTGTTTTAAGTGGATCTTTTTAGAATGAAAACTTCTTTGACTCAAATTTACTTGAAATTCCCATCATTGTTGTTTCCCAAGAGGTGCACATGTAGAAGTTAACATTGATATTATTCAGACATTATTTGCTTAGATTTTAAACTACATCTATATGTTCCAGGTTTACATTCTTCAGATAGCTCCTTCTGTGAACACGAAAGCTGTTGCAATGCAAAATTACCTAAATGTTCAATGACATTATGTATAGTACTTTGATTGCATTTTTAGTGGACCAACATTTCTGCTGAAACAAACAATTATTTGATTATATGAATTCTGATTTGATAATACTGTACACGGTGGATCACATATAGAGTATGGACAGTCTAATTTACTCCAGCCCACAAATATATTTTTTGAATTTTTAAAGTAATTGTGAAACATCGTGATCTTTTGATGTAGGAAAGGAATTGAATATTAAATTGCAGATCCAAATCATATTTTGAGTTTGAGCAAATGACATGTATCATGTCCTATCTAAAACATGAGAAATTACAATTGGCGATAAATACATTGACTAATACTCTTCATGCTAAGAATTCCTACCTCAGCTGTATGTAATCTGCTTGGAATCCTGGTGAACACTGCCTGCTGAACATGTTGCTGTGCACTATTTGCACTTGTGACTCTGGAAAGCAATGTTTTCTTTTCCACATGAAGAATGTAGAATCAGAAAGTTTAGTGCCTTGTAAATTATGTGAGTTAGATTTATTCTGAGTTTTCTGCTCAAAATTGACTAAATCTAAGCAACAAATCTTTAGATCATGGGTTTATTTTATAAGTTGCAATGCTGGCTATAGAAGTTCAGCTGTATTTTATTTTTAAGTAACTAAGAATAGCAGGTATTCCTTATTTTAATAATTGAAGTTCTGCAAAAGAACATAAAAGCTTATGGCCTTCTTGTGAATTTTAGCATGGTCTCGAATTACAGCGCTAAAAGGTTATTTTTCCTCTAAAGATGGAGATAGCTGAAGAGCTGCAAACAGCTCGTTATGAAAAAGTCTTAGAGGTGGAATTGGGACAGAGCTATGGAGAGCTGACAAGCATGGAGATAGATCCGCCACAGGAAATAAAAATATTATTCTCATGTAAGTTGCTTTTCATGGGCAATTTATTTCTTTCACCCCTTTCCTTCTCCAGCTTTACTTGGAATAGTGTCTATGTAAATGATGCTCTTTTTTCTAAATAAACCTTCTTTTAAATTGATCTTTTCTGCTCAACAAATTAAAAGAAAACATAACAATTGACTGAACATTCCCTGGTACCATTAAGCATTTTGATTAATTTTGAGCTTCATTATTCATAAATCAACAAGAAAGCTTGTTGCGATTTGTTTTCATGGGTGCGATTTGTAATTGGCCCTATTGATGAAAATGAAGAACTGTGTGTAGAGGTTTTCAAGAAATTATCTCAGCCAGATCTGTAGACTTCTTATTGGGCATGCAACTTCCTGGTTTTTACTTGCACCCACATTATTGAGATTTGCACTGATTAAAAATTACATTGATCTTAAAAAAAACACATTTTTGGTAATTACGGAATATTTAGATGCACACGTGCTGAGAATTATATGAATAATAATTATTCATTTTTTAATATAATAAGGGGTCCACATTGAGTGGAAGTTCATCCAACATTGGCTGATTGCAGGGTAAAATAGTTGAAATTTCCACAGTAACAATTGTTTGTCTTCTCAACTGTTGTCTGGGGTGTATAGTCCAGGACGATATAAAGCAAAGGAGAATTGGTACTAAAACAAAAATGCTTTATATGCTTTGTTTTGAATCCATTGATGGAATTTGGGCATCGTTGGCAAGGCCAGCATTATTGCCCATCACTATACAACTGAGTGGCTTTCTGGACCATTTCAGCAGAGTTAAGAATTAGCCATGTTGCTGTGAGTCTTGAGTCACATATTGGCCAGATTGGGTAAGAATGGCAGATTTCCTTTCCTCGATGACATTGATGGATCAGATTGGATTTATTGGCAATCAGTAGCTTCACTATTGATGTTTTGCTTTTCTTTTAATTAACTGAATACAACTCCTATCTCCAGATCATCAGCCCAGGCCTCTGAATTTCTAATCCAGTGACATAACCAATACACTATTGACTCCATTTACTATGACTGCTCACCTTAGACTGAAAAGCAACACATAATTTTTTGTTTTGTTCTAAATTTTGATTGTCTAGCTGAAGCAAATTCCCAGTCTGACATTCTCCTTGTGCTTGATACCAACATCTTTATCAGTCATCTTAACTTTATCATGAATTTAAAGGACCATGGAGTTTCAGGTATGTGAATATATGTTAATTGTGAAAATGATTGAAAACAAAGCTATTGGTTATTATCGTTAACGTTCTGATCAAGAGAAATAAAAATGTTTTTGTTAAAAATGCTTTAGCAGCTCTTCAGATGAAATATTAAGGTTTGGTTTTAATAAAAAATTATACTTTGTTTAAAATGTATAAGTCGTTTCCCTGGAGATGGGTGTGGAGCCCAATTCAGAAATCGAATCATTTTCAGGCTAGGCTTCAATCAAAGATGGATAATACCACTGTTGCAATGCGGCTTTTGGAATCATATGGTAGATACTTTAATTTGTTCAATCCTAACTTTATACTTTCTAGCAAAGCAGCGCGTTGCAATTTGGTATTTTGTTGAGAAACATTTGTGGATTTGTAAATATAATGGCCATGCCTGTGATCAGCCTTTTTTTTGGTCATTTGAGATAGTGATGCTACCAATATTCTATAGCACGTTGTTAAATTTTAGATTTTGGGTTGCTTAGTAATAGCATTGCTTGCTCCGTATCAAAGCTTTTGAGTTCAAAACCTACCTGAAAGCTTTGATCAGTCCCTAGAGATTTGAGCGGGTATTACAGTATTGGAAGAGCTGCTTATTTTGATAGTATGTTGATAAATCCACCTGTTCCCACAGGCAGCAAAAACCCTATGATAAAGGGATTTTTACCTATTGATTATTCTCTTCCTAGTACTTCCCTGCCCTCATCCTCAATACATATGACTCCGAGTTGACTCCAGGTTAATATCTTAAAGTATATGGACTTTACTGGAAAATTGCTCTGGAGATAGCTTAAATAATTAGTGCTATCTAAATGGCATACAGCTTATACAGTGCAATGAGTATACAGTGCAATTGTGCAGTTACATTTCTACAATTACAGGTGTCAGTTTCCCAATTATAGTCATTCCATGGGTAGTTCTGCAGGAACTGGATTCCTTAAAAAATGGAAAGCTCTCCGGAGGTGTGAATCGTAAAGCCATACCTGCTGTACAGTTCATTTATTCCTGCTTCAAAAGTCGACACCCGCATGTATGGGGCCAGTCCATGCAACAGGCAGCTCAAAAGTTCTGTAAGTTACACAGTATCATCATTGCAACTTTTCTGAGGTCTTCTATATCAGTGGCCACACAGCTTATTATCTCTAGGTCACCAGTAAGTAAGCATAAGAAAAATAGTAGAGCGCAGTTTACTGAATGACAAAAGCAATCAAAAAGTTATATGTCCTAATCTCAATTTTGCAATTTTATTCTTGCTTTATCCCATTCAGTGCCATTGCAATTTTATGCCAGAGCTCTGTCCTATTTTAGAAATCATTTCTTTAAATGTTTTACTTGCTGTGTCAGTTTTCTTCCTCTTTTTGGCCTCTAAAGGCATAGAGTGCTGTTGGGTATATAGTTCAAGGGCACTGTCATATACCAATACCAGGTCCAGTAAGCCTTCTTAATTTGTAAGCTATGATAGTGAAGGTTCGCTGGTTATAAATGTTGGGGAGAAAACAGCCAGGCCTAATCATGTCTTCATTTGACAATCACAGTCAAGCAGTTTTCACCAGGGATTATTGAATAATGAATGGCAGTATAGTTTGAAACATTGTGATCAAAAATGATTAACTTTCTTAAATACATATGAGATTTTTAAAATGTATTTTCATTTTTGATGAATATAGTTAGCAAAGTTAGCAACTACAGATACATGTGTCTACTCACAGTAGTTGCTCAAAGATTGAAACAGTAGCCATTTACAAGATGTATCTGCCTCGAGGTTAAATATAAAGAGCCCAGATTTTGATATCACTTAAAAAAAAATGTGCTCATATGCAACCATTGTGAAGGGACAAGGATTCTACATGGGTTCCTTTAATGACCTGACCTCTTAGCAGAGTAATTCCACCATCACAAGGCACAAATCAGCATTATGATGGAATACTCTCCACTTACTTGGATGAGTGCAGCTCCAACACCGAAGGGGCTCAATACCATTCAGGACAAAGTAGCCCACTTGGTTGGCACCTCATCCATGATCTTAAATCTTCACTCCCTCCACCACTGGCATGATGTAGCTGTAGTGTGTACCATCTACAAGATGCACTGCAGGAACTTGCCACACCAGCTTTGACAGTACCTTCCAAACCCAGGACCACTACCACCTAGGAAGACAAAGGGCAGCAGATGTGTGGGAACAACACCACTTGCAAGTTCCCATCCAAGCCATGCACCACCCTGACTTTGAAAGATGTCCTAACAGCACTGTGTGTGTACCTACACCAGAAGAACTGCAGCAGTTCAGGATTGCAACACCATCATCTCAAGGGTAATTAGGGATGGGCAATAAATGTTGGCCTTCCCAGTGACGTTATGTTCGGATTTAGATTTTCCTAAAATTTATTTCATAATCAGATTGATTTCATTAACTTGTGAACCAATCTTTCATAGGGTGTCTAATTTGAAATATTTTGACGGTCTTGCATGTCTATGACTTCAAAGTAAGAGGGAGCTGAAATAAGCCATGTACAAGGTTGCAATTTATAATAGTCACTGTAGGTGGCAGAAGTTTGCTATAAATAATTGTAAGGTGTAAGGAACTGTGAAGTGGACAGGAGCTTTAAATTCAAAGTATCCATGTTCTATTTTGTTTAATATTTCATTTTCATTTATTTTATGAAAACAATACTAACTACACTTCAAAACGTAATTAATGGCCTGTGAATTATTTTGGGATGCCCTGAGAGCATGAAGTGAAATTCTTTCTGTCTTGCTCACTGACAACCAAGTCAGTACTCCATCAGAATTGAGGTTGTTATAAGATACAGTTAGGCCAGAAAAAATAGTATGTCCTGCCTTATCTTTGGCCTTTATTGATCTTTCGTGTTCATTCATTCATTATGTTTCCTGCTTTCCCATTGCACCTCACCCCAAATATTTCCATTAATTTTATGATTGGAAACAAATCCTCACCTTCTAGTTGGTATTCTATTTATTTATGACTCTAATATATTCTTGATGGGAATTTAATTTGTAGCTCAAGAAAAAAACAGTTAAGACTCCTTCAAGATGTCACTTTGTTATTTCTTGGTGTGGCATGTGGTTTTCATTGAGGAGCAATTACCACGGGCTAATTACTGATGAGAGGTTTCAGTGATGTTATCCTAAGAACTGACTGCAGCATATAAGGACAGCTGCCATGGAAACAGTGAGCTGGTTATTGGGTATTAGTGAACCTTTGATATATGAATATAGACATGTAAAATTCTTCTCTCCTCTCCCCTAGCAGCCTTGCCTTCATTTGCATTTATTGTGTCTAAAACTTTGTCTTATCAATCAGGTCAGTTATGTGATTAGCTGCAACCAATGAGATTGCTACAAGTGACAGGAATTGAGGTCACATGATCACTACTGATCAATGAGATTACTCAAATTTTACATTACATTCACTTTGCGTTTGGTCAGCAGCCATTGAATTTACAGAATTATACAACTCCGTTATCAATCTCAAATTGCCATGAAAGGTGAATTTATAGAAAATAATTATTTCAAGAGTGGACATTGATGGTCAGTGCATTTCAGAGAACTACAGCACTAAAAGTAAACTTTACCTAGAAACTCACCGATGTTCAGTTTATGCCCTACCAGGGCCACTCGGCTCCTGACCCCATTAGAGCTTCGGTCTAAGCATGGACGTAAGAGCTTAATTCCAGAGGGGAGATGAGAATGACTGCCCTTAAAATCAAGACAGCATTTGACCAAGTGTGGCATCAAGGAGCCCTCGCAAAATTGAGGTCAGTGAGAGTCGGAGAAGATTCCTCACTGGCTGGAGTCATACCTAGCACAAAATAAGATGATTGTGGTTGTTGAAGGCTAATCATCTCAGTCCTGGGAGGTCAATGCAGGAGGGTCTCAGCAGAATCCTAGGCTCAAGTACCTTCAGCTGCTTCGTAAATGACCTTCCCTCCATCATAAGGTCAGAAATGGAGATGTTCACTGATGATTGCATGGTGTTCAGTTCTATTCACAATGCCTCAGAAACTGAAGCAGTCTGTGCCAGCATGCAGCAAGACTTGGACATTCAGGCTTGGGTTGATGTGTGACATGAATGTTACTTGTCACTTAAATGTCAGGCAATGACCATCTCCAAAAAGAGAGATTCTAACCATCTCTCCTTGACATTGTGACATTACCATCATGGAATCCTCAATATCCTGGGAGTTACCATTGACCAGAACTGGATCAGCCATATAAATACTGTGTCTGCATGAGCAGGTCAGAGGCTAGGAATTCTGCAGCAAGTAATTCACTTCCTGACTCCCCAAAGCCTGCCCACTTGTCCAAGGCACAAGACAGAAGTGTGATGGAATACTCCCCACTTGCCTGGATGAGTGCAGTTTTAACAACACTCAAGAAGCTCGACATTATCCCGGACAACTCACCAAGGCTCCTTCGACAGCATCTTCCAAGCCCACATCCTCAGCCTCCTAGAAGAACAAGGGCTGCAGACACATGGAAAACACCACCACCTGCAAATTCCACTCCAGGCCATACATCATTCTGAGTTGGAACTATATCACTGCTGCTTCATCACTGGGTCAAAATCCTGGAACGCTCTCTTTAACCATGTGGGTGTACCTACACTACATGGACTGTAGCAGTTCAAAAAGGCAGCTGACCATCAGCTTCTAAAGAAGCCACCAACTTAAAAAAAAGTATGCAGTATATATATGTTGAAATAGTGAAATATAAAATAAATGCTTAAAATTGCTATAAATTTTGCTACATCATAGACAAAAGTGCTGATCGTTCCATCAGTGAGAAAACAAACCATTGGCTAAAAAGCATTTTTTTTCCAAATTAAAAGCTCTCATACTATTGTGTTATGTTAATTTGGTCACATTTGTTGAAAGCAAGATGAGTTAGAAATAGTGTTCAAGCGAATCAAAATAACAAAAGTCGTGAAATTATTCTGAATTGTTTTCTTCTACTTCATTAATAAAAATTAGTCACTGCTGTTAAAGTACCCCGTAGTAATTTCAAATGTATGATATGTCCATTTTGATTTATTTTTCTGAGCAGGTGGCTTAAGGAAAGAAAACAACGATGACCGTGTGTTGCAGTGTTGTTTGCAGTATCAGCAGTTGTACCCTTGTGCACAGGTCCTCCTATGCAGGTAAGACAATGCTGCTGAATTCACTGCCAGTCTGATTACAGACAGAGGTGAAAGTTTATCAGCAGTAAAAGAAATAGGGACTGAACTTGAATAACCTCTGAAAACCAGCTTGGTAATCATGATGCGCGATTAATCCTCGCCCATTGATTGAAATGCCAGCAGCACCACATAAAACTAGCCTACACTGCTTAAAGCTAGCCTGCACCTCTTACAGTGGAGTTGCAGTACGGCTGCAGCAGGTGCTGGGAGTTGTGCAGGAAGAGAATTATCCTGGGACATCATGAGGAATGGCCCAATAAAGGAAAGAACATGTTCCACAGTTTTCAGACGCTGCATGCAGGTTTTGGTGGAGGAGGTAGAAAAGAGAGGAATGTCCTGCATGCACAGGGGACCAGGAGGTCCTCCAAACACATGGTCAAAAGACAATAGGAGCCATTAAAGTCCATGCCAGGAATCAAACATTGAAAACCTGGATGTAGTGCTGCCAGAAGTTCAATGCTCTCACACGAGCGAGTACCACCTACAAACACACCTTCAAATGCCATATCCTATCAACTGCACCACTGTTCAATTCACCATATGCCATCACTCACCTACCAACAATCTCTATCAATCAGGTTTCATATCTTACATTTATATGCTTCATTGCAATCTCAGACACTTAGCACTATTGTAAATCTTACAGCTTGTACAGACTATCAGCTATTCAACCTTGACAGCCACATTTCACGATACTCACTGGATGGCAAGATGTTATAAATAGCTGAGTCTCCTGCCTCAAAAGAGCCTGATGTATACAAGTGCATCACTACAGTCAAAGTCGTAGCCACTGGCAGTACGGGTCCTCAGCCTGCTCTGAAGTTTCAGTCGTGCCTGCAGCAGGTGGCAGGTTTCAGAGAGGACGTCCTTATTGAAGTGCTAACGTGTCTCACAATGTTCCTCATTGACAGTCGAGGAGGGGAATTGCTCCCTGAACACCCTGTGTGACTATGGCTTTCTGCTGAGAGTCCTTCTCCCCACCTGCCACTGCCCCCCCATGCCCTGCCCATCCTGAACTTCTACATCAGCCTGTTCTGCTGTAAATGGCCTCTGCTTTTTCCCAGTCATGCTGTATTCCACAGGGGAAATTACTGCACACGTGTCTTGGAGAAACTGCTTTGTACAGAAAACTTGAAGTCAAGATAAGTCCTTCAGCACCTGCCACACCACCTCCTGTAGATCTTTGCAACTTGAAAGAACTGTAGAAAGTATCAAACACTTGTACAATCACAGGAACAGCCGGGAGAATTTAACCAGCAACTAACCTGTAATGAGTTAATGATTCCTTTAAATAGCACTGCTGGAGTATCCTTCCTGTTGCTGAGCACTTGTTCACTGGTGTTAGATTAAAAGAGGCTGTTGGCTGGACTGTTGTGTTCCAAAATGAGATCACTGTCATCAATTCAGCGATGTATGCAGATTGATATTATGATTTGCCTGCTCTGCATATGCCTATCAGTCTGTGCATTTGCCAATACCTTCACCAAGGTGGCATTTGGCACAATCTATAGCAGAAGTGTGTGCTTGTGCATTGGATGCCCTATTAGGCCCTGAACAGCACCCACAATTAATGCTACTGAGCCCAATTTCATGCCCTTTGAGTGTTGCTTATTTGGCTTACTTCACCAATCCACCTTGCTCTCTCAAGTTCTTGGAGAAGTGGCTTCTGCTCTATTTAGGTTACACAGGAAGGGAATCATCTTTCCCTTGTGAAACTTTTCAAGCCCTCTGTGAGACAGTGCTCCCCAAAATGCACTTTGCTGTATGGAAATCCACAACAAGCATTTTACTGTAAACAAAACTATATCTTTTTTCATATGTTATTAAACACTTACTTCTGCATACACTTCCGCCCTACAGAATCTGACATTCTGTTGTCACATTTTTAAACTTTTTTTATGTCCACACTTTCCATTTATATTGGGTTTTACCCGATGGCTCTGTCTTCCGCTGCCTAAGCCATAAGTTCTGGAATTCCCCTAAATCTCTCCACCTCTCAATCTCTCTTTCTTCCTTTAAGATGCTTTTTAAAAGCTTTTTTGGTCCTCTGCCCTAATATCCCCTCATAGGACTCGATGTCAGATAACATTGCTGTGGGGCATTGTGATGTTTTATTACATTAAAGGCGCCATATAAATACAAGGTACTGTGGTTGAAAACTCTCGCCCAACTTCCCAGACTTCCGTGACCCAGGTATGCCCCTCAACCTTACTTCTCTTTTGTTCTGAAGAAGAGTCATGCGGTCTCAAAATGTTAACTCTGTCTTTCTCTTCACACTTTTTTTTTCGGTTGGTGCGACTCCCAACAGCATACTCCACAATGCATTCTTGGCTGTTGATGACCTTCTTCAGCAGGCCAGTGACCCAGCTGAGCAACTGCCATAACCTTCCACTCGACTTCTGGCTCAGCCTCTGGCCTGTTGTCAGCTGCTACTCGTTTTTGTTTTTAAGATATCTGAATTTGTAATAGATAAGGATTTTAAAAAAAAAGTCTATGTAGTACGCTGTCGAATTTTGTAGTTAACTGTTTTTCCATAGGATAGCGCTTGTTTAAGTGTCCCCCCTCCTTTTTTCCTCCTACTCTCCAGTTGCAGAAGTCCTGAAATGTAACTTGTATACACTAGGGGGGATAAAATGGCCCAGAATTTGCTGGAGCTGGGTATCTCACACCATGCTCCATTTGTTAGATTGTTTTCTTGCTGTTCAGTTTCAAAATTATTGCACTGGAGGTATGAGCTGGTAACAGTGCCATGAGGGCAATGAGGCATCTGAGACCTTGGTGAACAATGGGACCAACAGCCTTCACCAATGAGATTTAAGGATAGAGGGAGACAGAGGAATGATGGAGTTAGCATTAAATTCAGAGAGAGGGAAGAAAGATTTGATTAATAGGGGAAAAGAAACAAAGTCATAATAAAACAATTTTTAAAATCTAAAAACAATTTACCACCTGCAGGAATAAGATTCAACTGTTTTAATTGTTCCCTTCCTGAACCAGAGAAGTGTGGCAATGCAGGAATGTAAATCTCACCTTCAAAAGGGTCCTTACATCAGTAAGTGCCAACCCTAATTTTCTGTAGCCAAGTTAATTAATTTTAATAACACATTTTTAGCAATTTCTTGAACTTGCAAGGAAGTTGTTGGCAGTGGCTTGTTTCCATGAGGCTAGTTGTGCAAGTTGTCCAGCAACTTGTGGCAATTTGCAATGTACGGCATGTGACCATCTCACTATGGATACCTGGGTTAACTGCACATTAATAACAGTGTGTCTATTTAACTCTGCTATTTTGGCAGTGAATTCTGGCGCAACATGGTTATCTGAACCATTGTGAATTGGAAGAGGGAGGAATGGTGGCCAGGACACCGGGAGAACTTTTTCTTCAGATATCCACTTGTGCTACTAACATAGTTAGATAGGATCTTCTTTACCAATTCACATGCAGCTTCTGCATCACACTTGTCTGCTTAGATTATGCACTCAAAGTCATGAAGTGAGGCTTGAGTTGACAACTTCTGACTCATCCATGAATGTGTTACAAACTTAGTGAAGCTAACTCACAAAAAAAACTTCATTCCACTTTCTTTCATCATTTAGCTGGAAGTACCAGGTGGATCACAGGATGTTGATCACAAGCAGAATTGTAGCAAATTTTCTGCTAACTTGCCCAGCCTAGCTGAGATCATGTAACTCAGCACAGACTGCAAAATGCAATCTGTGACTTTTCAGGCTCTATGGCTAAGTTGTACATGCCTTTACAAACTGAGATGCTTGGGGGGGAGCTGTTTTTTAATTGTTGTTTTGTACGAAATACTTTTGTATTATTACAAAACAATTAAAGGTTTTCTTTGCCTTGCGTCATAGTTCAACTACATAGTTTAGTATTTGAAACCAACTCCAAAAATATTCTATGATAATGTGTGTCTGTGTGAAACAGTGCCTTCTATTAACACATATATTTATCTCCCGCAGTGATGATAAAAACCTTTGCAGTAAAGCCCTGGTAAGTGGTGTCAAGGCTGTGAGGAAAGTTGATCTCTTGACTGAATTAAGTGACCTGAAATCCACCAATCATGTCCCAAATACTCAGGATCTTAGTGCCTTCAATCAACCTCAGACAGGTTCGTCAGTATGTTTCACTGAATATTGTTTTGTTAAGTGTATAATCAGGGACAAACTTAGTTTCTCTTCATGCCTTTCTCATGGGTCTCTTAAACTCCACCTTCGATAAATTTCAGTTTTTAAAAATACCACTACTCATACTGTGTGACTCTACTATCTAGTTAGTTGCCAATCACGCCATCCATTGTTGAACTTAATTGACATGCTGAATCCCAACGTTTTGATTTTAACATCCTTGTTTTCATGTACCATTGCCTCCATGGCTTCACCCCTTCTTTCCTCTTTCACCCTTATGCCTCATCCTGAGTCCTTGGTTCTTCTAACCCTGATGTCCTGTGCACTCCCTTCACCTATTTAATCAATAAAAGAGATATCAGTTCTGTCATTCCTATTCTCAACTCTGTTCCTAAACTGCCTGCCTCAGTTCCTCTCTTCATTTTTAAACACTTCTTCAAAGCTTTCTTTTTGCCTGTGTCTTTATTAGTGCCCTCAATAATGTTTTGCTGTCCGTTTTTATTCCTCTTGGAAGTAGCGTCGGGTATGAGGGAAAATAAGAGCAGCTGGAATTCCAGAATTTCAGAAAGCAGAAAACTAACAATGCACAGCGTTGAGAAAAAGAAAATAACATTTCGAATTGGACCTTTGGTCAGAACTTTGGGAATTCTGCCCAGTTTTAATGAAAACTCTCACCTGAAACATTAACCTTTCTCTTCAGATCCTGATTGAGTTGCTTGGAATTTAAAACATCTAATTTTATTTCCTTCCTTTCTCATTCTCTTGCCATTGCATGACCTAAAATTATATTTTATCAACACAGTCCAATGCAAATTAGATCTCAACAGAGTTAAAAGATCTTGAATATTTTAGGTGCTGTTGATGTACCAAGTTTCTTGTGCTAGTAAAGCTGCAGCAAGAAATGTAGATGCTGTCGCACTATCATCCCTAGTAGAACAGAATTCATTTAGATACAGATTGTATAATTGTAACCATCCAACCTTATTATGAGCTGTAACTTCTGACTAGTGTCGGAAAGTGCTGGCCTGCAGAAATTAGAAGAAATAAATGCACACTTACCTGGTCTTGAAAATTGCGTTGCCACTTTAACTATCAACAGGTTGTGATTATCATAGCTTATAATCATGCCAATTTATTCTGTACAAATAATTTCTCCAGAACCATCTATTGTTCTCCTTCATGACTTTCATTTTTGTTAAAAAAATATGCCTTTTGTTCAACTCTTCCCAATGGTCTGGGGAATGGAATACATTTCTAGTTTGGGATTCCGCGTTAAGACCAGGTTCTCCCATCTGAAATATAGCTCAAGTAAGACCCTAATGAATTGAAATCACACTGCAACCCTAAGAAAGCTGTAAGTCAATGTCTGCAACGAGCACTATTCACTTATATCCCATGAGAATTCTATGGAAAGTCTATCCAGATTGAGAGACATTTCAGTATTACCAGTATTTTACAAATGCTGCATAAAACACTGCTTTATCATTTTGAGAAATTGCTTAACTGTTCACTGTAATAGTGGCCTCTTAATGGCCTGTATATCTTTCTTGTGTTAAGTTGCAACTAGCATTTAACATATGGCTACTTTTTTTCAAAAGTATTGGTATTTTCATCATTGGCTTAAATTTTGCAGTCAGCGGCAAATGAATCGTCCTTGCTGCTCATTACACTTACAGCTGCCTGCATACTTTTCATAGTAAGTTGCTGGGCAAAAGCCTGTTATTGAGTATGATACAGCGTGATGCCCTCCATTGGAGATCTGGGACTGAGAACAGGACAAATAACAACCTGTTTCTTTAAATAATCAGATTGAAAAATCCTTTGAGGTATGCAAAGTCTAAACAAAGTATAAGTTAGAATATTCAGTTCAATGTAAAATCAAGTCCAGAAAGCAAAATGAAGAGAGGGAAAGAAATGTGTGATTGAAATCAAAATAAAAGTGACAAAGAGAAGTAAAAAAAGGTTTAATTTTAATTTTTAATTTTTTAAATAATCTCAAACAATAATTAAAATCTGAAGGAATGAGACTTCCCACTTATAAAAGTTAATTTTCAGAGCCAGAGAGGTTGTTTGACAGTAGTAAAGACTTATGTTGTTAAAATTCACTCACCATGATTGGATAAAACCTAACATTTTCTGATCTATTTGGTGGGTAACTAGTGGATAAGTACCACAGTGTAATGTTTTTCAATGTTGCATCTTTCAGTATAATACTGGTAGAGCAAAGCTTGTGGGGGAGCAGGGCAAATTGAATATCAACTTCCTGATTTACACATTTAACTATGCATGTGCAGACATTGTCCAAATTATCCATAATATTGGTGATCGCTGATATCTTCACCATTATTCCCAAAAAAGGGCAATTGTGTTTCTTAGTATGATGAGCAGAGCCTACGTATTAAAGGTGCAGCTCAAACTAAATTTCTCCATTTCAAAACACAATATTCTACCTCTTAGTATGTTTAAAATGATAGCGAACCAAATAATTGTTGACAAAGTAATCAACTGTCATTACATTCAACAACATGTGCTCGATTAAACAAACATGTAGATTACTGTTATCTTATATGGGGAACACCTAATAGTAAACCTATGTTCAGCGTAATAGGAGAGAAGAGTTCGTATATATACACTGTAAACACTTGGAGCACAGTGCCTTGATTCAGAGCTTCTTCAAAGTCAACTTATGAAGGATCTGATATTGAGTGACCCGCTTAGCAGTTGGAACACAGAGGTTAACATAGAATTTACAGCACAGAATGGGCCAGTCAGGCCAACAAGTCTCTGTCACATTTATGTTCCATATGAGCCTTCACTCACTACTCTATCTCAACCTAATAGCATAATCTTTTATTTTTGTCTCCTATTGTGTTTAACTTGCTTCTGCTTAAATGCATCTATGCTATTTGCCTCAACCACTTTTTGTGGTAGTGAGTTTCAGATTCTAACCACACTATGGATAAAGAGATTTCTCTTGAGTTCCCTGCTGGATTAGTGACTATCTCACATTTATAGCCCCGGGTTTTGAAAGTATAGCTTGAGGGAGATGGCTGCTATTATTACCAGCAACCAAGTATGTCAACTCCAGTTGATGCCAAACACTGTAAAAGTATTTCACGAAATGGTTTTATGGATTAAAAGGAGTTATCCAGTTGAGATAGCATAATTGGTGGATTCAACCGAGTAGCTCAACAAGTTCACAACAAGGCTTATCTGCCCAGAAAGGAAAACTCATAGTCTTCCATCACAGCATCCACTTAGTTCTTGAATAATTTTTTGCCTTCACTACATGAAAGACTATTGAGAGTGCTGAATGCTCCAACTGCACAATTGCTCACTAAGACAATCCCAAATTCTCCCTTTATCAGTTTGAACTTGCAGCCCTTGCCTTCTGATTTTAAAATGGTGGAAGGTATGAACTGCAGGAGTTTAGCAAAATGCTAAACAAATGTGGAATAGAAGATTAGGATTAAGTAATCCTATTCAGATTTGGAACACATGCATATCCTAGTTTTGTTACAAAAGGGAAAAAACCAGAAGCATACCTACAGTTTTTTTTAGTTTAACATATTTTTATTTCAGGAGAGAGCATATGCTCACTTTTCAGTTGCTGAAATTGGCGTGTGCTTTTGCTTTCATTGCTGCTCCCACCATGCTGCTGCCATGACTATTGGTGCCTCTGCAGCCACTAATAGACCAGCATCTCTCCTCGGTATTGCTGTTAATAGAATTGATCACCCACCTTGGTACAACATAGGCAGGAACTCGTATCACAAGAGGAGAGAGGGAAAAGCTGAAGTGGATGGCAAAGGTGGTGGAGAGGGAAATGGGAGATAACTATGAATTAGTGAAGGAAGGGAACAAAAACTAGGAGCAGAGGCATGAGGGAGGAAGAATTCCAGCATTAACTGAGACTGTGCGAGAGTGCCTGCATAGGAGGAGGAAGGACAAGACAATAAAAAAAGAGCTGCATGGAACAAAGAGTGCCAGCTTGAACTGAGAAGGATAGTTGAAAAGAATGTAAACTTAAATAGAAGAGAGGAAGAATGCCACTTTAAATGGAGGGTGAAAGAAGGTGGATTAGAGGGCAGAAGAATACCAGGTTGAAATGAGTGGAGGGGAGAGAAAAGTGCCATTGTCAGTGCGGGGAGTTGGTAAGATGATCAAGGAAGGCTGGGAATTTGGGTGGGGGACAGTGTCGTAGTGAGCTTGAATTATGGGGCAGGAGAGTAACTTTTGGGAATGTGATGTTCTTGCATATCTGTGTAAAATCCAAATGTCATTATTTTACCTTTTATAAGTAAATTAAAAATCTATTACTTATGAAATTTCAAACTGCTTAAAATTAACCAGAATTCATAATTTTGAATGTAAAATTTCAAAGTTTCCTGGAGAATGTCTCCCAAGTCCCCAAGGAACTTGTTACCAACTTTCTGCTTTCAAGACCTGGACTTCACCATTCAGGCTTTCATTTACTTTGATGAATGATGACTGTCCCAGGATGTACAAGTTGGGGATTCTATGATGGTAATGCCATCTTGATCTGACAAGAAGCTTTCCATTCTTGTGAAAGAACCTTTTCTGCATAAAGTGAAAAAAATAGTTTTACAGACCATTGTATCTTTCATTATCAATATAAGTTCCCATGCAACTGTTGTCCTTGTCCTAGGGGTTTGGGAGGCATTGTTGAAGAAGCCTTGGAGAGTTGATGCACTGCATCTTGTAGTTGGTACACATTGCAACCATAGTGTTCTAGCGGAGGAGGGTGAATGGTTAAAGTGGTGGATGGGGTTCCAATTAAGCAGTTTGCTTTTCCCTGGATGCTGTTGAGCTTCTTGAGTGTTGTTGGAACTGCATTCATCAGGTAATTGGAGAGTATTCCATCAGACTCCTGACTTGCATTTTGTAGTTTGTTGAAAGTCTTTGAACAGTAAGGAGGTGAGTCACTTGTCACTGAATACTCAGCTTCTGCTTTTCTAGGCACAATATTTGACTCTGTTCCAGTTAAGTTTCTGGTCAATGGTGACCCCCCCCCAACCACCGACAGAATGTTGAATGCTGGGGTTTCGACGATGGTAATGCCATTTTGATCTTATAAGGAGCTTTACATTCTTGTGAAAGAACCCTTGTAAATTAGACAAATGATCATCCTTCATCTTTAAGCCTACACGGAGTGTTCCATTACCATTTGAAGAGGAGGCAGGTGCATCGCAGCCCTCACTAATATTGGCTTCATACAATGCCCATAGGCAAGCATTTTATGGAAGTAAACATAGGATGGGAGTAGGAAACCCTGGCTGATTTACCTTTCCCTTCCAATGTAGAAGTACTGAATCTAATTATAGCATTACTACTGCCATTCCTGCTGAAATTAGCTAATTCATCCCAGCTGAGGGATAAAATCTTGAAGTGGCCTCATTTCACTCAGTTCCATTCTGGGCAATGCACTTCTGAACACATCCATCAATAGAGCCTGTTACTATCATTTCTAGTTGTAATAATTCAGCTACACAAATATATTAGAAATAGATTTTGTGAGTTGGATTAAGAGTAAATTGCTTCTACTTGTGAACATGTAATCACATGTGAAAAATAATCTATATTTCATGTCTTGTCAAAATGATAGGCTTTATAAATAGAGGCATAGAATACAAAAGTAAGCAAGTTATGATGTACCCTTATAAAACATTGGTCCGACCTCAATTAGAGTATTGTGCCACTTTAGGAGGATGTAAAGGATTTTGTGAGGGTGTGGAAAAGTTTTATAGGAACGTTTTCAGGGATGAGGAATGGTTAATGAGAAATTACATGGTTAGATTGGCTAGATTTGCTCTCCTCACGGAAGTTGAGTGAAGATTTGATAAGGTGCTCAAAATCATGAGAGGTCTAGACAGAGTAGTTGTTCCTATTGGAAGGGTTGGAATCAGAGGACACAGATTTAAAGTGATTGCTAAAAGAACCAAAGATGACATGAGGGAAATCTTTTTTACATGGCATGTGGTAAAGATCTGAAAGTGTGATGGTGGAAAATTTGATCATGGCTTTCAAATGGGAATTGAATAAGCACCCAAAAGGAAAATAATTGCAAGGCTATGGCGAAAGGACCAGGGAGGAAGACTAAGTACATTGCTTTTGTAGAGTCCCAGCTTGGACTCAGCATTCTGTGCAGTGACCATTCTGCGATTCTATTAAAAATTCTGCGCTCGTATCCAGGCTGCAATGAAGAAAACAACAGAATCATTACTCTTCTGCTTGCATTTAAGTTCTACCATCTCGCTGTGAAATGTCTCAGTGATTCACTAGCTTTTGCATTAGAAGGACTTGCATTTATATTGTGCCTTTCATGATCACAGCCAGTGAAGCACTTTTGTATTGTTGTAATGTAGGAAATGTGGTAACCAAGTTGTGCACAGCAAATTCCAATAACTTTTAAATTGTGATGTTCTTAGTGCAGCAGTTTTCAGTATGTTCAAATGGTTAATGAGCTTGGCATTTTTAAAAGGTGCTAAGTTTGTTGTTAAATGTCCTGTTGTTAAACGTCCTGTTGTTAAACATCCTGTTGTTAAACGTCCTGTTGTTAAACGTCATATGTAATAATTGCAATACTAAATATAAATACAATAATAAGTAACTTATTCCAGGCATAAGTTAACTGTTTATTCATGCCCTGGTTTATTATTATCTTTGCTTATGGTTAAATTAGAACGTGACATTTTTGGGTTTTTTTTATCTTGCAGTAATCAGTGTGAAAGAGTTGGAAAATGGAACAGTTAATCAGCATCTGTTAGCACAAAAATCAGCTTTGGATGTTACTGGCATCATCTGTCAGTTAGAGAAATCACTAGGCATTGCACTGTCAGTCATCTTAGAAACAGAAATGAAAACAGTATATGATGATCTCTGGACAGAGGTAAAAATTGGTTTGCTATATAGATTGTACAGAAAGAAAGAAATGTTTCAAGACATTAAAAAATATCATACCAATGAATAAACAATATCCTTTTTATGTTCCTTTGAAATCTAACCAGTTTCATGTACCTTTTTTTTTCCTCAGTATGAGTTTACTTTTCACAGTATGCCAAAAATATCAGCTGAGCATAAATATTTTTTCTTAAGCTGCATAATTGATTTGGTTAGGATGGACACAGTAGAACCGATTGAAATGGAATAAATATTTAATTTCATGATTTTTTTTTTCAATTTCTTCTATCTTTTCCAAAAACATGGTGAGAGAACCTCAGTAGTCAACTGTTTGGATAAATCTTTAAACTGAATTTCAGCAGGGATTTCAGAGTTATGGTGGGAGACTGGTGGAAACTACAGGCATTTGTGCCCGTAAATAATTTTTGATTTTAAGCCCAGAATGATTGAGCCTCACCTTTCTGGTAATGAATCATCATTATGTATTGTTCCAGATATCTATGTTTTGATCGGAGCTATGCCTATATGTATCTTATATCGAGGACTATAATCTCCATGAAACATTATAAATGTGTTTGTTTAAGCGTTTTCCACGTGAATAAATTAACCCAAGCATACTATTTTTTAAAATGTTTTGGTTGCGCTATTACCAAAATGCTTAGATTGGTTAAATAATAGATCAAATTAATGATGATGTAATGGCTGTGATCTGTTTCTGATCTTGATATCAGATACTGCTTGTGAAGCCTCCTTGGTCCTTAGAAGACATATTACTATGTTTGAAGAAACACTGGTTTGCTGTATTTGGCCTAATTGTGAAAAGAAATTTGCAGTCATCTGTGGAGCTCTTATGTGATCATTTTCAAGCAGGTATGTACAGAGAATTGGATTGCTGAATTTTTTATAAGTTGTGAAGTAGTGGAAGGTAAGTGGTGTAGTTAGTGACATAAACTTAGTTTTTAGGTGTTTCTCTAAAGCAACAGTCAGATTTAAATCCCATTATTTTGCATAATGTAGCAATAAATTTTGCTGTTAAGGCCACTGTGTTGTACCCTTAAAAGCAGCACTTGCTGTTAGTTTACTAAATTTCTTCTCGATACAACATAGCTTATATGTACCTACATAACAATAGTCCATGCATTGCAAACAGTTGAGATGTTTTGGTGACATGTTAAAGTACTGCAAGTATTTTCTTTGTATGGACAAGGATTCTGAAAAACATGTTCATTCTGGATCAAAAATTGCAAACTACAGGCATGACTGAATGGATGTTCACCTTCCAAAAAATCTATTCATTTTTGGGTTGTGTTTTCCATTTTTGGACACTTTCTCAGACTTTTCAATTGTATGGCTCAATTGTGTTGTACTCCATAGTGTATAATTCTGTAAAAAAAAAAAATTGTAATCCCTACCGATCCCTAACTAATTTTTTGTTTAGTATGTAACTGGAAGGGGAATAAATTTTGTATAGTTATTTCTCTACCCTGCGCATTAAAGCACTTTTGGTCATCCTGAGGCCATGAAAGGCACTTTATGAATGCAAGTCTTTCTGTCTTTCATTCTATTAAACACGGTGATCTGCTAACTGTTCATGTAAATCCTTCTGCTGGAGTAAATTTCTTATAGTGTAATTCCATAAGTATTCTTAAAACATTGTATGATCATAATAATTGTCAAGTATTTAAACAAACTTTCTATGTTTGCTAATTCAGGTGAGTATTGTTCCCTGATTATTTCTTCTTCTTCTCTCTGAAACAATATGGTCAACTCAGATCAATCTTTAATGAGGTGATAGTCAATTGTTGTGGAGTAAACACAATGAATAAAATTACCCTTGGCTAATTGTCTTCAGAGGAGCTATGTAAGCTAAGATGATTTAAATAAAATGTTAAAAAGAAAATCAATGCCCAATGACAATATAGTTTACAGTAGATATATGGATTAATATAGCACTATTCATGTAGAAAAGTTAGCTGATCTTAGCTGGGGTTGAAGTAAGAATGCCTCAGCAACATTGGAGTAGGGAAGGGAAAAAGAAACATTTTTGTGTTTGATCAATGTCTAGTGACAGATGTATATGTGTAGACCTTATGTGAATCTGCCATGGTGGGAGAGGGGGTAGGATGTTCATTGCTGCAGGATGAATGAAGTATAACAGCTAGCTAGGTACTTGGTGCAGACCTGCACATAGCTGGATATTGATTTAGTGAAACCCATTGTGATTAACAAAAGCTCTGTGCTGATCCCATGGTAGTCTGACAGCACCATGAGTGTAGTCAGTATTACAATGCACTCTAAGAAAGCCGGTCTTTGCAAGTCGCAGGATGTTTTCATTTTCACTGCTTTCTTCATTTGAAAATGAGTTGCAGTGATTCTCTGGTGGATAATGTGAGATGCAGCCAGTGTGCCCTATAGCAGTTCACATTGTTCCAAAGACAGAAATTCAGGGCAGTGGTCACCTTCACAGACAATGGCATGACTCCTTGACAGTGCTGTCTGCTATTCCGGAGAAGAGTCATGTTGGATTTGAAACATTAATTCTGTTTCTCTCTTCACAGATGCTGCCAGACCTGCCTAGTTTTTCCAGCACTTTCTATTTTTATTTCAGATTTCCAGCATCTGCGGCATTTTGCTTTTATGTTACTGCACTTTTTGATATTTGAGGCGGCAGAGATCACTAGCAATTTGTCTCGATAAACATAGCACTGCTCCTCAGTCATGCCAAAAAAGGTAACCGTTGGCCTATATATCCTGTTAGGAGCGTAAAAGGCATTCTGTGAGCAGGCCTTCACTGCTTTTTTATTCTCAGACACCACCCTACTGATTCTGAGACTTCTGCTGTAGTCTTCGTTCCTGCTTTTCCTCCTCCTCCTCTTCTTGCAACCAATAAAAGACAGCAAGAGCAGCATCCATTATAAACTTTGACAGCTCCAAAGTCAGTCCCTGGTCAGTGGTAACCTCCAGGCTTTTGATATCAGTTTAAATCCTACAGCCTGCTGAATCTGCCATCAACCTTGTTAGATTTTACCTAGCGGGCGGCTGATGGGTGGGAATTCTGTATTTCAATGTCAAAATTGCACTTTCTGCTGCTGCACATTAAAAATTCCCCAAGTGATGTTTCATAGTGGCCCGGTCTTCAACGGTTGTTATGACCACAGCTGGTGTTAATTGCTGCGCAAACCAAACCCCAGAGGGAAACTTGGCTTACAGGCCATACCCTTTTTTTTTGTAATTCAAAAACAAGAAGAAGACATACCGATCTTAGCATTATGAGGCCCAGTAATACTTTTGGGATTTTAAAAATTAAAAGTAAGAGTTTTATTAACAAGAATAAAAGAAAATTTAAGCACAAAAAATTAGTTACACAATTAAAGTTTGTCTTGCAAAAGATTTCCCAAAAATACCTTACTCAACATTTAAGAAATATTTAGATGAGCACTTGAAATGCTATTGCATACAGGGCTATGGGCCAAGTGCTAGAAAATGGGTTTAGAATAGATAAGTACTTGATAGCTGGCATAGACATGATAAGCCGAAGGGCCTGTTTCTGTGCTGTATAACTCTATGACTCTACTTGGTCAGTCCCACAAGTAAACACCTCCAGGCAACACTTACTTATAGATGTTTACTATAAGAGAAAACCAGTAATATTACGCAAGGCAAACTGCTGTAGCTTTAATAAAGGCATACCACTTGACCTCTATCCTCTTCTGCTCTGCGGTGGGAATCCACTTCAGAATAAAATTGCTTGTTGCAGCCTACGACTTTTCTGGCTTGACTGGATGGCTGATTCAAACAACTTCTCCCAGCCTAGAGTTTCAGCTCAACAGCTGAAACAGTTCCAGCTATCTCCAGCTAAACACTCCACAGTAAGTCTACAATACCTTTTTTCCCCCATTCATCTCTAGTTCCATTGTTCTCGCACCTCTTTGAAACTCAAATCCTTCCAAATATAAAATCTTTTATGCCTTTATCTTGTCTTTGCTTTCGGATCAATGAAATCTAATATCCCACTACTATTTACCTATAGGATTCCTGCAAGATGCAAACATGTTTCTTGATACCTCTGACTCCCCTTTGATATTCAAACAAACTCTCAACTTATCTAAAAATGCAAATGTCTAACCTATTTACTTGTACCTCAAACTTAACACCTATTTCATGTTTCAAACCCCCCCAGACAACCTGACTCCTATCAATCTCTTGCCCAACTTAATTAAATCATATATGCGCACATACACACTTCTTCACAGGATAACACAATAATTCCCCAAAATATTTTTAAAAATAACATCCATTCTCACACAGTTTATACAAACATGATTTGTTCCTGGGAATTATGAAGCAGCATTGACATTTCTTGATGGCGCCAAATGGGGAGGGTGGTGAAAAGTGATAAGACTGTAAAGCTTCGAAGGACAAATATAGTTTAGAAGGTAGACCATTAAAAATGAACCATAGTCTTTAGTTTTCTGTTTAAAGATATTTTAAAGACATTTATTACAAAAGCAATGTATATAATAAAAACAGAAAATGCTGGAAAAACTCAGCAAGTCTGGCAACATCTGTGGAGAGAGAAACAGAGTTAATATTTCGAGTCCAATATGATTTCTTCAGAACCTTGGGCCACAGTTAGAGCAGTGTGAGCAGTTTTAGGCATCCCATTATAGGAAGAATGTAGAAGTAATGGAAAAGGTGCAGCATAGATTCACTGAGATGCAGGGATGAGGTTACCAACATTGAGAGACTTGAAAAATTGGGCTTTTCCACTAGAACTGATGAGTTAAGCATCAAGCTGATGGTCTTTTAGGATGTTTTATCAGTTTATTATGAAATTAATTGTAAGGGCTCATTGTCAAGACAATAACAAGAGGGCAGATGTTTAAGAAATCATTAAAAGAATTAAAAGGGAGTGGGGAAAATTTTTGCACTGATAGTTGTTAGAATGTGGAATTCTTTGCCATGAAAGTTTATCCAAGTATAATCAGTAAATTACCGAAGAGTTTAAAAATTTGAAATCAAGGGATACTAAAGTGTTTCAGTAGTGTGCTGGAAAGTGGCATTAGATGAGTTGGAACTTGTGGTTTGTAACTCCAGTTTTATCTGGAGCTGAATGAGAAAGAGACCAGTGTCCATTAACGGCGTATTACTTCAGGTACTATTAATGAGGCAGGCTAGCTGGGTAATCATCATCAATGATTAAGAGTACTACAGACATATGTCTAAACTAAAAACTATTGATGTGTTGAGGTTAGAAACGATATCTTGATGGGTGCACTTTACTGAAATCCTACTTAAAAATAAAGTGACAGTTTAGTAAAGTGAAATTAAACGTAAAATGCTGGCATATGCAGTTGGTTCGCCGACATCTTCGGAAGGGACAAGGCAGGTTCATGGTTTGGATTTTCACCTTTGCGATCTGAATGATTATACAGAAAATGGCAGAGCTTCAGTCTCCCAGCATTGGACATGTCAAGCCAGATTTTCAGACTTGTGGAGACTTCGCAGACCTTTAAAAATGGCGGCTGGGGTCATCTGGATCTAGAAGTCCTGCCCCCATTTCTGACAGATCCCATTTTGGTGGCAGGGAAAAGAGGGCGAGATGTGATTCATGCATAAGGGAAACCTGAACTCAACAGGGCCATGTGAATACAGTGCTGAGTTCAAACAGACCCTGTTTTTGCTGTAGCAAGGGCCTTATTCTGCAGTGTGGGAGTTACAGATTTATGGAGGAGATATAAATGCTCGTGAAGGGCGGATAAGGTGTGTAAAACTGTCAAGCTCTCAAGTTATTTAAATCCCCAACCCTTCTAAAAAATAAAAAAAGCACATCTGTATTAGAGTTGAAAAAATCTGCTCTAGTATTTACAGATGTTTGTTGACATTATCCAAGGGCTATTATATCATTACTGCATTAATGGTTGGCTGCTTTCCACAACCTTCAATTATCACAGCAGGGGGTTGTAAATTAACAGTTTGAATGACAGCTCAATTAAAGGAATAGTTGTCTTTGTGGGGTTATGAATACAAATCTGTTTGTTTTGATAAGAGTCTAGGTACTTGAAAGGTTTTTAAAGTTTTGAATGGGCTTTCATGAATGGCAGTGTGTTTTTATTATAGTAAAAGCTGTAATAGTTATTTAAATTTTTATTTTATTTCAACTTCACATAACTCCTGAGATCTATCCATCGTGAATACTGGGTGGGTTGGCACGGAGGGTGTAAGTGCCAAGGGTGATGGGTGGGGGGGCATTGGTTGGCATTAATTTGGCATGGGGCTAGAAGGGACCATGGGGGGCATGAGTTGGCATGGAGGGTATGAGAGGTCATGGAGCATGGGTGGGGGGCATTAATTAACATGGGGAGTGGGTATTGGGAGGGGATGATGGGGCGTGAGAGGTGAAGGCTAGAGGGCCTAATATTTAACCAAACAACTGGACACTTGGCAGCCCATGTTGCCACCTCTGATCTGTGTCCAGGGTGAAGGGGGCAACCACATCCACACCACCAGAATGAAAATTCGGGGCACTTCTTCCCAAGATAAGTGTGCCAAAGCAGGTAATTTTCCAACTTGAGCTACCTGCCTTGGGAGCAAAATTCCAGCTGGTAACCTTGGACTCAGCACCATCCCAAAGACTTACTCCCCTCCCCCACCAGGATAGTCACTAGTTGCTGATGAGACTGATATATCATTAGTAACCTTTTATCTAAAACATTTGATGTGGTCTACATGGACTTTAGCAAGGCTTTTGATAAGGTCCCTCCTAGCAGACTGGCTGAGAAAGTAATTGCCCATGAGATCCAAGGCAAATGGCATGTTGGATCCAAAATTGGCTGAGAGGCAGGAAGCAGAGGGTGATGTTTCTGTGACTGGAAGTCTGTTTCCAGTGGGATTCCGCAGTGCTTGGTGCTGGGGCCCTTGCTGTTTATGGTGTACATAAATGATCTGGACTTAAGTGTAAGTGATCAAGAAGTTCACGGATGACACGAAAATCGGTAGGGTGGTAAATAGTGAGGAGGATAGCCGTAAACTGCAGGATGATATCAATGGACTGGCCTGGTGGGCAGAGCAGTGGCAAATGGAATTCAATCCAGAAAATGAGATAATGCACTTGGAGAGGACTAACAAGGCAAGGGATTACACTGAATGGTAGGACCCTGGAAAGTACTGAAGATCAGAGGGACCTTGGTGTGCATATCCACAGATCCCCAAAGGTTGTAGGGCTGGTAGATAAGCAGGGAGGTTATGCTGGGACTGTATAAAACACTGGTTAGGCCACAACTGGAATACTGTGTGCAGTTCTGGTCACCACATTATGGGAAGAATGTGATTACACTGGAGAGGGTGCAGAGGAGATTTACCAGGATGCTGCCTGGGCTGGAGGGACTGAGCTATGAGGAAAGATTGGGCTGGGATTGTCTTCCTTGGAAGGTTGAGAGTGAACCTGATGGAGGTGCATAGGGTGGATAGGAAGGCAATTTTTCTGTTACTAGAGGGGTCAATAACCAGGGGGCATAGATTTAAGGTAAGATGTAGAAGGCCAAGGTGGTTGGTGTTGAGGAGAAATCTTTTTCCCCAGAGGGTGTTGGGAACTGGAACTCACTGCCTGAAAGTGTGGTTGAGTCAGAAACTCTCGTAACATTTGAGAAGTGTTTAGATATTCACTTGTGTTGCCATAGTCTCCAGAGCTATGGGCCAAGCACTAGAAAATGGGATTAGTGTAGTCAGATCTTTTGTTGACTGGAGTGGACACGAAGGGCTGAATGGCCTCATTCTGTGCTGTAAACGTCTGAGTCTACATTAAAGCATTAACACAGCTACATAAGCTCTTATCCGGATCACTCTTGACATGGAAGATGACATTAGGCAGAATTTTATGTCCCGTGGGCAGGTGCATGCCTGACCTGAGCGCGAGTGACATAGTGCACGATGACGTCAGGTGAGCGTCCTGATGTCATCGTGCACTCTCACGATCTTTTGGTAAGTGGGTGCGAGCAAGAGGCTGCAGCACGCCACTGACAGTTAAGAGGTCTATTAAAGTCCTTAAACAATTAATTAATTTGTATTTTTCGCTGGCCACTCATCTGTTTGGTTGGCGGGTGAATACGCCAGGCGGCCTTTGCATTTTTTACGAAACCTCATCCATTGGTGGGATGAGTTTTCCAGCGGTTACTAAAAAACAATAAAAAAAACTTTTAACTCATTTTTTACATGTCCCTCTTCGTCTGACTGAGTCACATGTGGGGACATGTTGTATCATTTGTAAAATGTTTATTTTTGTATTTAAAATTCTTCAGCTCCCTGAGGCAGCTCCATGCCTTCAGGGAACTTTCAGTCCACACTCCCCTGTGTATGCGCAGACTTCAGTGCTTATTCTGTCCCCATCCCCACCCCGGCAGTGCTGTGGCTGTGTGTGTGTTTCACGCTAGCTGGCTGTTAATTGCACATCCAGTGTGAAATCACTGTCAGAGCCCGATCGTGGGCGACAGTCCATCTCAAAGCCATTCCCAGGCCCACCTGCCACACCCACTCAACGATGGGAAAATCCTGTCCATTGACATTCCTTCAGTTACAGAATAAAATTTGAATTTGAGCTCTTATTCTGCTAAATTCTACAAATATCTGCAAGGTGTCTCCAATTCAGATTTACCAATAGAATTTTTTTTATTTAATATTCTTGGTATTGATTTTAGAAAGTAAACAACTGAAAGAAATGCGGGGGAAGCTCAAGGCTTTGGAACATCTGGTGATCGGTTGGTCTGTCTATCCTTTTCTAAAACAGAAACAGAAATACCTGAAAAAACTCAGCAGGTCTGGCAGGATCGGCAGAGGAGAGCACAGTTGACGTTTCGAGTCCTCATGACCCTTCAACAGAACTAAGTAAAAATAGGAAAGGGGTGAAATGTAAGCTGGATTATATTTCACCCCTTTCCTATTTTTACTTAGTTCTGTTGAAGGGTCATGAGGACTCGAAACGTCAACTGTGCTCTCCTCCGCCGATGCTGCCAGACCTGCTGAGTTTTTCCAGGTATTTCTGTTTCTGTTTTTGTTTTGAATTTCCAGCATCCGCAGTTTTTTGCTTTTATTTTTCTGTCTGGGATTGAATTTGCAATTTTTCCATGAAAAACTTTTCATAATAAAACCATGTTCTTTGTAATATGTATATTTACTGGTACATTCATTTTTGTTTCCCTTCTTTGTAAAACCCAGGATACACAGCAGGTTATTAGCACTGGTAAGAGGGGGATGGTGCTCCTGGGTTTTAGTAACACAGGAACAGATAGTCTGGATTTTTTAGTGTGGAATGGATGAGCCTGAAACTTGCTGGTACTAGAGTGTGGATCAGTGTTGCCAGGTTTAACAGGTTTACACCCAGTTGGGTTTAGGTTTGTTTTGCTGTGCAAGGGAAAATGACGTCAGGTGGTGCCTAATTTTTGGGCTAGTTTCTTAACTAAAAATAGCATGGCCAGAATTTTCTAGCCCCATTGGCATCAGGCATCATGGTGGGCGGTGGTGGGGGGAACAATATGGCGAGAGGGCCAAAAATCAGTGTCACGCCATCGTGAAACCAGTTTGCGATCATCCGCTCCACCCATCAACGGTGGGCCGTATTTCCCACCACCGCACATCAGGAACCTAATTTCAATACTTCAGCATCTCATTATAAGCCCTGCTCGTCAGAATCATGCCCCCACATCAGATTTACCGCAGACGTCGGCATGACTTCATAATTGCACGCACCTGACAACCTGAACTTCGAGGGGAACTCTGAGGCGAGTACACACAACCTTGCTCAGCACTTGTGAGCATCACCTGTAGGACATCAAGGAAGATGCACTGTGCATTCGCAGGGGTCACAAGTAAGTTGCTTTTTACCAGCTGGCTTTCAGTATGGTGCCTGGCAAGGGCTTCAATGTGGGACAGGCTGGAGAAGGGTGGATGGTGGCAAGGCAGCACAAACTGAAAGAAGTACTCAGGCACATGCTGGGGGTGTGAGGGGCTGGTGAGGGAAGCAGTCACGCACTTGGAAAAGCTTGTCAAAAGTGAGCACTCTTCTGCAGCTGAGACCATTCAGCTGCAACTCCATTGACATGCTTTGAGGCAGGCCTCTGAAGCTTTTCTGCCCACTTGAACAATGCAAAAGCATGAAAGTGCCACCAAATGCTCCAGAACTTTTCACCCCTCAGGTGTAGACTGCAAATTAATGTGCATTTTGGAGGGTAGCAAAGCAATTGGCTGACTGGGCCAATCACCAGCCTCTGGTGGAGGCCCTCACAGCCCCTGGCAATGTCCGATTTAAGGTTTGGACCAGTATCCATCATGGTTCAAGCTAACAGTGCAGCCTTGTAGGGCAGGTTAGGAGAATGCCTGCACCTGAACTGAGAGCGCAGCATGCAGTCCAATGACTGAAGCTGTCGCCTGTCGGTCAAGTGGGGTGGAGGTTGGTGGGCTTTTGGACAGCTAATGAACGAACCACACTCTGGCCATCCAAGTGGTGGTCAGCACTCTCCTGCATGTGTGAAGGTGCCTTTAGACTTAACCAAGAGAAGTTCTTGGGGCAGCAGTGCTAACCCATGTGTCTCTCTCTTTGATCCTACAGGATGAGAACATCAGGATCATGGAGCCTGGTGATTTAGAGATATGCCTTATGTCTTACAGGGAGCAGAGAAGAAGAAGAGAGCAGCGCTCGTCAAAGGTAGGAGCACCTTCCTCAAGATGCAGGGCCTGCTGCACATGCAGCTGAAGATGCACAGCGATCTGTCGCTCATAGGCACCTTGCTAGGCACAGGGTCTATCGACGGCACTTGTCATTCCTGCAGATGACTGAGAACTAGTGTCGCCGAAGACTCTGAGCGTGTCTAGGGAACTGGTCGGTCACGTATGCCGCCAGCTAAAGGACTTGGTGCCATGGGGACATAGAAGGCGCTCAATTTTCATGCCAGTGGCTCCTTCCAGGGCTCCACAGGCGACCTGTGCAGGATCTCGCAAGCCTCCTTGCACAAGTGTATCCAGGAGGTCACAGACACCATCTTCATGAAGGCGCAGAACTGTGTGTATTTTGCCTGGGATCAAGAAAGCCAGGAATCAAGAGGGCTGGAATTTGAGCAGATCTCAGGTTTTCCACAGGTGCAGGGTGCCATCGACTGCAGCCATGTGGTGCTTAGATCTCCTTTGTAACAAGCAAATTCTTCCACTCGCTGAATGTTCAACTGTTGTGCGACCATCACAAACACATCCTACATGCCTGTGCATGATTCCCGGGGAACGTCCATACTCCTACATCCATAGCCGGTCTCAGATCCCTGACATCTTCCAGGATCCAGAGAGGCTGCAGGGTTAGCTTCTCGGGGAAGAGGGCTACTCATAGAGGATGTGGTTTATGACACCTGTGTAGCGGCCGCAGACTGCAGCAGAGCGGCGTTATGATGAGGCTCATGCTGCAACCTGGACTTTGATGGAACAAACTATAGGCATTTTGAAAATGAGGCTCCGGTATCTCAACAGGTCCAGCAGAGCACTGCAGTACAGTCCCCAGAAGATGTCACGCATCATCGGCACTTGCTGCACACTCCACAACCTGGTGTTGCAACTGGGGAGGACCTGGCTGAGGAGGAGCTGGAGGGAGCTGCTCATCTACTCCGATGAGGAACACGTCAAAGGGGATGACAGTAATGTCCTCGAAGACAAGGATACCGCAGATGAGGCCATCTCACTGGTCAGACAAGGTAAGCACACTCGGGAGGCCCTCATAGCCGCAAGATTCGTGGAGGATGATGACAAGATACAGTCTTGACATCCTCACCTTGCATCTGTGAACACTTGACTCTTGTGTGGCTGATAGCTCAGGCTCATGTCGTAGACACAGTGGAGGCCCTGATAGTCGCTAGATTCCAGGAGGATGATGATGACGTGTAGGGAGGACATTCCATAGATGTTCACATAGCCTCTGTAAATGCCTGATTGCCGTCTAGCCGAGGGCAGCTTGCTTGCACTTGGTGATCAGGGTCTTATCAGATGCAGCTGTGAAACTTTAAATGCACCTGATCCTTTGTCAGCCTTCAGCACCTAACCCCTTCAGGAGCACAGCGTCATCGGTCACAGATGCTGAAAAGATGGGGGCCAGCCCACCTCAAAGGTGCTGAAAGTACACAGGGAGAATGATGGAACTCTGTGACTCCTGCCCATGATGTTTTGGCAGCAATGACCAGCGCCATTGAGGTGCAGACATCAGTAATGTGTCCAGTGAGTGTGAAGTCGGACTATCATTTTGGTCTGAAGGTTACACACTGCGCAGGGAAGAGGCCCTGGACTGAGACATCTGCCTTTATCTTGTACAGGGACCAAGGTTTCATAGCTGAGTAACAGGAACACTGCTCATCATAACCAGGAGCCATAAGTTAGGAGAAATTATTGGGAGCTTATTTAAAATAGTGAACATTATGTGCAAGTGTCGAAGCTGTGCAACAACATCTTCTTCTGGATCCGACTTCTGTACACTGCCGCAGGGTGCCTAGTGAAGGTTAACGTGTCTCTGACGGCACCATTTCACTTTGGGAGAGGGGTACGTCAGGGCTGCCCCCTGTCTGGCCAGTTGTATTCTATTTGCGTGGAGCCTTTCCTGCGCCTCTTGCGTAGGAGGTTGTCGGGATTGGTTCTGCGTGGGCCGGGCATCGGGATGCTCCTTTCGGCTTACGCCGATGACGTGCTCCTTATGTTTAGTGACCCGGCTGACCTGTGGAGGATGCGCGAGTGCCAGGAGGTCTACTCTGCCGCTTCTGCCAGGATCAACTGGGATAAATGTTCTGGACTCCTGGTCGGCCCGTGGCAGATGGATTCCCTACCCGAGGAGCTCAGCCCTTTCACCTGGAGCAGGACCAGCCTCCTCTACCTGGGGGTACATCTCTGCCCTGGTGAGGAATCCTGGCCGGCGAACTGGCAGGAACTGGAGACGAAAGTCACTGCTCGCCTGCGGCGCTGGACAGGACTGCTCCGAGTGCTGTCTTACCAGGGTCGAATCCTGGTCATAAACCAGCTGATCGCTGCCATGTTGTGGTATCGGCTGGTCACTTTGACCCCTCCCCCAGACTTTGTCACAAAAATCCAGAAATTGTTAGTCGACTTCTTCTGGGACAAAAGATTGCACTGGGTCGCTGCTGAGGTTCTGAGTCTCCCGCTTAGGGAGGGCGGTTAGGCGCTTGTGTGCCTACGCACGCAGGTGGCGACTTTCCGCCTTCAGATCCTGCAGCAATACCTTTACGTCGAGCCTCCTTCGAGATGGTGTGCCCTGACGACATCTTTCTTCCGTCAGGTGCGTGGCCTGAATTATGACGTGCAGCTCCTGTTTATAGAGCAGAGTGGCCTCGGTGGCTCCTTGCAGGCATTGCCCGTCTTTTACCAGGACCTGATCAAAGTCTGGAACATGGTCGCCTCGCGACGCAGCTCTCCCCCGTCAGGAGTAGCGGCTATCGTCAGAGAGCCGCTGCTCAGGAATCCGCCCCTCCGTCCTTTTCAGTGGTTGGCGGAGAGGAGGGCTGTGGCCGCAGGGGTGACCAGGATCGGGGACATGCTGGGTGGCGGAGGACTGGCTGGATGCTCCCGCAGGAGTTGGCGCGTCGCGCGTCTGTGAGTGTCCAGGTCACAGCCAATGCCATCCAAGACCTAAGGACGGTCGTGCTCGGACCCAATGTTATTTTAGGTCTCGAGGTGGCCCAGGTGCGCGGTGGTCTTCCGTCTGAGCGGTCCCCTGTTCGGACGTAAGTCCACATTGGTCCCAAGTCCCGAACCCTCCCTCGGGTGCTGGTGCCCTGCAATATAGCCGCCTTGGGGACATGCCCTCTGTGCCATTTGGCATGGCGCGGAGGAGCTTTTTTTACGGACTGCTGCTGCACACCTTTCATTTTCTCACCCTTGTCCGCCTCCCGGACACGCCCTGGCGTGCCTTGTTGCCGTCCGGCGGCGGAGGCCCCCGATGGGAGGCCCTCTATGGAGGTGTCCTCCCCCTTTCTACGGGGGACCTGGGTTGGAGGGTGTTGCATGCAGTGGTCCCTTATAATTGTAGAATGTGTAGGTTCACGGACTCCCGGGACACTTGCCCTTTTTGTGGTCTTGTGGAGTCCGTGGACCATGCTTACATAGGGTGTGGTAGGCTGCACTCCCTTTTTAGTTATTTAAAAAACCTTTTATTAATGTTTTGTTTGCACTTCAGCCCCACGCTTCTGATCTATGGACACCCGGTGCGGAAGGGGGTCGGGAAGGAGGAGGACCTCCTCGTGAACCTGCTCCCGGCCAAGTTGGCCATTAACAGGTCCAGGCAGCGGGCGATTGACGGGGGGAATCCCGCCCAATTGTTTGTCCCTCTTCCGCGGCTACGTTCGCGGCTGGGTGTCTTTGGAGAGGGAGCACGTGGTGTCTGCCGGGGCACTTGAGGCCTTCCATGCTCGGTGGGCACCGCGGGGAATGGGGTGTTTTATTGACCCCCTTAATCGCATTTTGATTTAAAGTTTGTAAGTTTCCTTTAAACTTTGTCCTTGGTTTTACAGCTGACCCAAATTAGGGGCTGTGCTTGATTTATCCCTAATTTTGTTAATTTAGTTTAATTGTTTTAACTCTAAAAGAGTTACATCATCTTCTGGATCCGACTTCTGTACACTGCCGCATAGTGCCTAGTAAAGGTTAATGGGTTTCTGACCGCGCCACTTCACTTTGGGAGAGGGGTACGTCAGGGCTGCCCCTGTCTGGCCAGTTGTATTCTATTTGCGTGGAGCCTTTCCTGCGCCTCTTGCGGAGGAGGTTGTCAGGATTGGATCTGCGTGGGCCGGGCTTCGGGGTGGTCCTTTCGGCTTACGCCGATGACATACTCCTTCTGTTTAGTGACCCAGCTGACCTGCGGAGGATGCGCGAGTGCCAGGAGGTCTACACTGCCGCGTCTACTGTCAGGATCAACTAGGGTAAATGTTCTGGACTCCTGGTCAGTCCGTGGCAGGTGGATCCCCTATCCGAGGAGCTCAGCCCTTTCAAATGGAGCAGGACCAGCCTCCTCTACCCAGGGGTCCATCTCTGCCCTGGTGAGGAATACTGGCTGGTAAATTGGTAGGAGCTGGAGAAGGAAGTCACCACTCGCCTGCGGCGCTGGACAGGACTGCTCCGAGTGCTGTTTTACTGGGGTCGAGTTCTGGTCATTGCAGCTGATTGCCGCCATGTTGTGGTAACAGCTTGTCACTTTGACCCCTCCCCCGGACTTTGTCACGTAAATCCAGAGAATGCTCATAGACTTCTTCTGGGACAAAAGATTACACTGAGTCGCTGCTGAGGTTCTGAGTCTCCTGCTTTGGGACGGCGGTCAGGCACTGGTGTGCCTACGCATACAGGTGGCGACTTTCCGCCCTCAGGCCCTGCAACGATACCTTTACTTTGAGCCTCCTCCAAGATGGTGTGCTGTGGTGACATATTTTTTCCGCCAGGTGCACGTCCTGAAGTATGACGTGCAGCTCCTGTTCATAGATCTGAGGGGCCTTTGCGGCTCCTTGCAGGCATTACCCATCTTTTACCGGGACCTGATCAAAGTCTGGAACACGGTCGCCTCATGACTCAGCTCTCCGCTGTCAGGAATAGCGGCTAACATCAGAGAGCCGCTGGTCAGGAATCCACCCCTCGGTCCGTCTCAGTGGCTGGCGGAAAGGAGGGCTGCGGCTGACGGGGTGACCAGGATCGGGGACGTGCTGGGTGGTGGAGGGGTGGGCTGGATGCTCCCACAGGAGTTGGCGCGTTGTGCGTCCGTGGATGTCTGGTTCGCGGCCAATGCCATTCAAGATCTCAGGACAGTCGTGCTCGGACGCGAAGTCATACTGGGCCTCGAGGTGGCCCAGGTGCGTGGTGGTCTTTCGTCTGAACGTTCCCCTGCTCGAATGGAATTCCACATTGGCCTCATGCCTCAAACCCTCCTTCGGGAGCCATTGCCCCTCAACAAGATCCGCCTTGCAGAAATGCCCTCCATGCCCTTTAGCACAGCGCGGAGCGGTTTTCTGTATGGGTTGCTGCTGCACACGATTCACTTCCTTGCCCTCGCATGCCACCCGGACATGCCCTGGCGTGCCTTGTTGTCATCCGGCAGCGAAGGTCCACGTTGGGGAACCCTCTACGGAGGTGTCTTCCCGCTTTCCATCAGGGACCTGAGGTGGAGGGCATTGTATGCAGCAGTTCCGTATAACCACAGAGTGTGTCGGTTCACGGACTCCCAAGATACCTGCCCTTTTTGCGGTCTTGTGGAGTCCGTGGACCACGTTTACATAGGGTGTTGTAGGCTGCACTCCCTTTTCAGTTACTTAAAAAACATTTTACTACTGTTTTGTTTGCACTTCAGTCCCATGCTCCTGATCTGGAGGGGTGTCGGGAATTAGGAAGAAGTTCCTCGTGAACATGCTCCTGGGCTTGGCCAGGGCTTGACTTGACTTAAGTCCAGGCAGCGGGCGATTGAGGGGGTTGTCCCACCCAACTGTTTGCCCCTCTTCCGTGGCTATGTTTGCGGCCAGGTGTCCCTGGAGAGGGAGCACGTGGTGTCTGCCGGCACCGTCAAGGCCTTCCATGCCTTGTGGGCACCGTAGGGGCTGGGGTGTTTTATCGACCCTCCTAATCACATTTTGGTTTGATGTTGTAAGTTTCCTCTTAAACTTTGTCTTTGGTTTTACAGCTATCCTAATTTGGGGGCTGTGTTTACTTTATCCTTCATTTTGTTAATTTAGTTTAATTGTTTGACTGCGAAAGAGTTACACCTTCCTAACCTTGCCACTACTACGTCCTGGTGCTCCCTCGACATCCACAGCGGAGGTGGAGACAGCCTGCTGACTGCTACGCCCTGTCTGTGATGACCTTGGCGGGCATCCTCTGGAGGGTCCCAGCCTGCTTGCACGGCCCTGCTATGTGGCAATAGCACCCTCCTTGCCTTGTGGAGCCGGAGCTGCTGGGGTCACAGGAAGAAGGGATTTGGATGGGCCGGACACTACTGGAGTCACCTGGATGGATGGTCCCAGGGTGTGCACCTGCTGATCTTCCTCGCTATGGGCGCCTGAGGATCCCTGGCTGACTCGTTAAGGAGAAGGGGAAGCTGGAGTGAGATCGAGCTGCCCTGCACCCTTTTCATGTTGACTCTTCTGGAGGTTAATTATTCTGTCAGCGATGGAGTTCAGTCCACACAGCAGTGCAGGATCGATGTCCTGGACCAACATTTCCCATGTTGACCTTTGTGCGTTGGCATGTTGGCGCTATCATCTCAGACTGAAGACAGACAGACTCCTCCATTGTGCCTTGCAACCTGAGGAGTGCAGCGGACATCCCTTCTTTATGTTCCCTAGCTTGCCCTTGCAGCTCCAGCAACTGAGGTATGACCGAGTCTAGAGGCTCCTCGTTTTCTTGGACTCGGAAGATTCCTAGCCTCCAGCATTGCTGTGAGCGCTGGAAACCTGGGAAGTCCCTACCTCAGCCTCCTGTGGATCAGACAATGTGATGTGCTCACCAGATTGTGACCCCCCAGAGGCTACTCTAAAACTAGGTACCACCAAAGTGTGCGTCTCTGCACTGGTGGAGGGTGTGGTTGAGCGCTATAACAGGACTTCAGTTTGTGTATCATCAGATTCTTCTTCCGAGGCTTGAGTCAAAAACCTGGATTGTGGACTCTCTTGGCTACTTCCCAGATGTGCCTGCGAAGGCAAGGAGAAAGTGCATGGCAGGGGATTGCAGAACAGGGGAACTCACACAGTATGGTTGCCTGATGGATGTTACACTGCTGGATCCTCACATGGTTGAACACTGTTGACCTCACCATCAGCACAGGCATGGTCCAGATCTTTGTGGGCCAGCTGGATGACTCTATTTTCAAAGTCTGCAGACCTTGATGTCAGGCATTCCTCCACTGGCCTGCGACCTCTTCCATTTGTTGAGTGCCAGCCTGTCTTGCATGAAGACAGATGGAAAGAGTGTAAGCAGGATGCCTACCAGGCCAGATGAGAAGGATGCCTGGCATGTGTGGGTAATGAATGGTGCCACGGATGGAAGGAGGACTTGATCTGCAGGGTAGATGAAGGTGTGTGTTTGAGAGAGTGAATGGTAATGTCCCTTGAACTGGCAATGAGTGAGATGGGTTTGTGATTGTGAGAATTGCGTGTGATGAGAAGAGTGACTTACCGTGGTGGAACAAAGGAGATAATTCATCCTCTTTTGGCACTGGCTGGTTGTCCTCTTTTAACTCTGACCACTGCTGTCACCGCGAAGATTGCTGGTCTTCGTCCAGAGCAAGGGTAGGGGACTTCACAGCAGGCCACCACTGCGTCCTGTAGGTGCCCGACAGAGGTGTCGCTAAATTTGGGGGCAGTGTGTTTTGCCCCTTTGCAACATAGTTATACCCACTGAATCATACCTTACAGCCAATCTCCCAGAGAGCATCACCATGCCTGGGCGTGTTCTGACCCACCAGAGGTGGTGGCACAATGGTATACAGTCAGGACGGAGTGGCTTGGCAGTCCTCAACTTTGATTCAGAATTGCATGAAGTCTTATGCCATCAGGTAAAATATGGGCAAGAAAACCTCCTGCCAATCACCACTTGCTGCCTTCCCTCCATCAATGAAACAGTGCTCCTCCTTGTTCAATGCCAGTTGGATGAACCCTGAGAGTAGCAAGGATACAGAACGCACTCTAGCTGGGACACTTCAATAATACTCATCACCAAAAATAACTCTAGAGCATCACTACTGACCAAGCTGGCTGAATCCTCAAGGACATATCTGCCAGACTGGGCTAGTGGCAGGCAGTGAGATAATCAACAAGAGGGAAAAACCTACCTACCTGGCACAGATGCATCTGTCTGTGACAGTATTGGTAGGAATGACCACTGCACAATCCTTGTGGAGACAAAGTTCCATCTTCATACTGAGGACCCCCTCCATTGTGTTGTGTGGCACTACCACTGTTCTAAATGGGTTCGATTCAGAACAGATCTGGCAGTTCAAAACTGGGCATCCATGAGGTGCTGTTGGTAATCAGTAGCAGCAGAATTGTATTCAACCACAATCTGTAACCTTACAGCCTGGCATATCCCTCACTTTACTATTATCATCAAGAGGAGTGCAGGAGCAGAGCTCCAGAAATATGTAAAAACGAGGTGCCAACCTGGTGAAGCTACAATACAGGATTATATGCATGCTGGACAGTGCGGAAGCAGCATGCTATAGACAAAACTAAGGGATCTCTCAACCAATGGATCAAATCAAAGTCCTGGAGTACTGCCACGTGCAGTTATGGACAATTAAATAAGTAATGGGAGGAGGAGACTCCAAAAACATCCCATCCTTAATGATGGGGGAATCCAACACTCAGTGCAGAAGACAAGGGTGGAGCATTTGTAGCCATTTTCAGCTAGAAGTGCAGAATGATCTATTTCAGTCTCCTCCTGTGTTGTAATCCTGGGTTGCAGCTTCACCAGGTTGGCACCTCGTTTTTACTTACTCTTGGAGCTCTGCTCCTGCATGCTCTCCTGCACTGTTCTTGATGATCATGGTAAATTGAGGGATATGCCAGACAGATGCCAGCCTTCAGCCGATTCGATTCACTCCACGTGAGATCAAGAAATGGCAGAAGGCACGGAAAGTAGCAAATGCTGCGGACCCTGACAACATCTTAGCTATAGTACTGAAGATTTGTTCTCCCGATCTAGCAGCTCCCCTAGACAGCCTTTTTCAGTACAGCTGCAGCTACAACCCAACAGTGTGGAAAATTGCCCAGGTATGTTCTGTCCACAAAAAGCAGCACATATACCATCCGATCACTCCATCAGTTCACTTTTAATGATAAGCAAAGTTATGGAAGTTTTGTCAACAGTGCTATCAAGTGGCACTTATTCACCAATAACGTGCTCAGTCTGAATTTCATCAGGGCCACTCAACTGCAGACCACGTTGCAGGCTCGGCCTAAATATGGAATAAGAACCGAATTCCAGAGGTGAGGTGAGAGTGATTGTCCTTGACATTAAGGCAGCATTGGATAGAATGTGGCATCGAGGAGCCCTAGTAAAATTAAAGTCAGCAGGAATCAGGGAAAACTCTCCTCTGTTTGGAGTCATACCTAGCCGAAAGGAAGATGCTGGAGGCCTGTCATCTCAGCCCCAGGCCATTGCTGCAGGACATCGCTACACCTTCAGCCTATACCCAAGGCCCGACCATTTCCAGCCGCTTCATCAATGACCTCTCTGATGCAGGTCAAAAGTGGGGGTGTTCACCAATTTTTTTTTATTTGTTCATGGGATGCCCTGGGTGTTCTTCTGCATGAAACACAAAAAGTTAGCATGTAGGTGCAGCATGTAATTAAGAAGGCAAATGGAATTTTGGCCCGTATTGCTAGGGGGTTGGAGATTAAAAATAGGGAAGTCTTGTAACAATTGTACAGGGTGTTGGTGGGGCTCCAAGTTGAGGGATGTGAGGAGCTGGCATGAAAAAGGAGTTGAGGCCTGGGCAGATCAGCCATGATCTTACTGAATGGCTGGGCAGGCTTGAGGGGCTAAATGAGGGGCCTTCTCCTCCTATTTCTTATGTTCTTATGTCAGCATCAACAATTATTACCCATCATTACCCTTGTTCAGAGGGCATTTAAGAGTCAACCACATTGCTGTGGGTCTGGAGTCACATGTAGGCCAGATCAGGTAAGGACAGCAGAATCCCTTCCTTAAAGGACACTGGTGAACCAGATGGATTTTTATGACAACTGGCAATGGTTTCATGCTCATCATTAGACTTTCTTAATTCCAGATTTTTATTCTGCCGTGGTGGAACTCGAACCTGGGTCCCCAGAGCATTACCCTGGGTCTCTGGATTACTAGTCCAGTGACAATACCACTACGCCACTGCCTCCCCTAACTGAACACTGTTCAGTACTATTTGCAACTCCTCAGATATTGAATGCAGCAAGACCTGAACAATATTCAGGCTTCAGCTGATAAGAGGCAAGTAACATTCGAGCCACGCAACTATCAGGCAATGAATTTCTCCAGCGACAGAGAATTGACATTACCGTTGCTAAATCCATCGCCATCAACATCCTGGGGGTTACCATTGACCATAAACTTAACTGGACAGGCCACATAAATATTGTGGCTACAAGAACAGCTCAGAGGCTTGGAATTCTGTAACGAGTAACTCACCACCTAACTCCCTAAAGCTTGTACAACATCTACAAGGCACAGGTAAGGAGTGTGTTGCAATGCTCTTCATTTGCCTGGATGAGTGCAGCTTCGACAGCACTTGAAAAAGCTCGAGACCATCCAAGACAAAACAACCTGCTTGATTGGCACCTGTCCACATTCATATCCTTCACCATTGGCATTCAGTGGCAGCAGCACTGCTGCAATGTGCCAAGGCTCCTTAGACACCATCTTTCAAACCCGTGATCTCTACCACCTAGAAGGATAAGGCCAGCAGGCAGATGGGAACACTACCACCTCCAAGTCCCCCTCCAAGCCACACAGCTGACTTGAAACTATATCATCATTCCTTCACTGTCACTTGGTCAAAATCCTGGAACTCCCTTCCTAACAGCACTGTGGGTGTATCTACACCTCAAGGACTGTAGTTGTTCAAGAAGGCTGCTCACCATCACCTTCTCAAGGGAAATTAAGGTTAGGCAATAAATGCTGGCCTTTCCAAGGACACTTACATTAGAGAACTGAATAAAAAGAAAAAATGCCAGAAATTCCAGGATTATTTGAGATTTCAAGATGAATTTTGTTTTAAAAAAAAAGCATATTTTGGTGAAAAACTGAAACGATTCTGCCATTTTGGTTTTTTGTACTCAGCATATGTATATTCCTACTATAAAGAAAAATTCTAGAGGGACGACCCACCATCCATGATTGACTAAAGAAGCTAAGGAAAGCAACAAACTTGAGGAAAAGCATATAACTACCTAAAGATGAGTAGTAGGTCAGATGATTAGTCAGAATATAAAGAACGGCAAAGAATGGCTAATAGGGAGAAAGAAATTAAAGTATGAAAGGAAGCTAGCTAGAAGTGTAAAAAATGGATAGCAAGAGTTTTTACAGGTATTCAAAAAGGAAAAGAATAAGTAAAGTGAGTGTAGGCCCTCTAGAGGATGAGAATGGGAGGTTAATAGTAGATAAGAAAATGGAAGATGAAATGAACAAATATTTTGCTTCTGTCTTCACTATAGAGGATACAAAAAACATTCCAGCAATAGCCATACATTAGGAGGTGAAAGGGAGGGAGGAACTTGGTGAAATTACAATCACTAGGGAAGCAGTACTGAACAAACTGACGGAGCTGCGGGCTGACAAGTCTCCGGGTCCAGGTGGACTTCGCCTTAGGGTCTTAAAAGATGTGGCTAATGAAGAAGTAGATATGTTGGTGTTAATTTTCCAAAATTCTCTAGATTCTGGAAATGTCCCATCAGACTGGAAAGTAGCAAATATAACCCCTCTATTCAAGAAGGGAGGGAGGCAGTGTTGTTGGAACGCATCCCAGGCAAGTGGAGAATACTCCTGACTGCCTTTTGGACAGGTTTCGGGGTATCAGGAAGTGAGTCACTCACCGCAGAGTTCCCAGTCTCTGACCTGTTCTTGTAGCACTGTACTTTTGTAGCTGATCTGGTTAAGTTTCTGGTCGATGTTGACCCCCAGAATGTTGATGGTGGGGGATTCGCTAGTTGGAATTGCATGGAACAACAAGGGGAGGTTGTTGAATGCTCTCTTGTTGGAGATAGTCATTGCCTGATATCTAAGTGATAAGTAACATTTAGGCCATATATCAGCATAAACCTGAAAGTTGTCCAGGTCGTGCTGCATGTGGACATGGACTGCTTCAGTCGAGAATAGAGCTAAACACTGTGCAATTATGAACGAACATCCCCACTTCTGGTCTTATGATAGTGGGGAAGACCATTAATGAAGATGGTTGGGCTTTCAGTGGGTAATAAAGTGTGATAGGTCGGTTTGGTCAGAGGAAGAATTTGGCTAGTAGACCTTGGGTTTAAAAAAAAAGTGCATACTCCATTAATCTGCACCAAATTACTGCACACTTACTGCATTGTACAAATTACCAGTAATTTAGAACATAACATAAGAAATAGGAACAGGAGTAGACCATTCGGCCCCTCATTCAGTAATATCATGGCTGAAGATCTTGTGTTTCAATTTCCACATTCCCATCTATCCCCGATAACCTTTGATTCACTTGCCTAACAAGAATCTATCTACCTCTGCCTTAAAAATATCCAATGACCCTGCCTCCACCGCCTTCTGAGGCAGAGAGTTCCAAAGTTGCACAACCCTCAGAGAAAAAGATTCTCACCTCTTCAATATTACACAACATTCACAATAGCAATATTTTACAATGGCATAGCAGTACTTTATATATTGCATAACAGACTGTGTTACCAAGAGATCACTCTCATTTATATTGTAATTTTAATCTGTTCTTTTTTAAACTGGTGCAAACAATTGTGGATGTCCCATATAATGCACCTGTATTATAAAGACAGAATACATCAGCACATAAGCTGGCACGCATTGTGACAGTGACAGATTATTTTACAGTGGTGTAACACTGCATATAATTGTTTTTAACTATTCTGTTTTATGGGCTAGAATCTGCTGCTTCATTTAGTCCATGAGGTTGTTCCTCATGATAAACGAATCTGTTCAATACTCTGTTAAAAGTTACCAAACAGATAAAGGCCTGTGAGGAGTGAAAAGGGAGATCTTCAAAGCAAAGTTTTTGTTTTTATGAAGAGCTCACCCTCAGTCTGTCCAAAATGACAAAATGGTAGAATCACAGCAGACTCGAGCTGCTTGCCAGTTCTTTGTTACAGCTAAACAGGTAAGCAGGAGTGTCTCCATGTGCTAACTGCTGCTAATTGGGCAACCCAGGGTTAACTCTATTGGGGAAACATTGGAGTGAACAGCCCACTCCAGTAACTTTGTGAATGAATCAAATTTTGTTCCAGTCTAATTGTTAACTCCCTCTTTAAACTGATAGGGCTCCCTAATCCAAACTTCTGCCATCCTCACCAATACTTTCTCTCTCCTCTTTTCAGCTTTGTTACTTTCTTGTGCTATGGCCTACCCCCTCAACATAAAGAGAAGTGATTGGTCAGTGTATGACAGACCCTTACTGCCGAGGAGCTCCTAGCATCTATTCTCAACCTGTGCAGTCAGCTGATCTTAGCCAGGGCTCTATTACAGCTGCTACAATGGCCTTAATGTAGAAGGGTTATGTTGGAGTTTGGGGATATTGGCCAGGATTTCCTCTCTTACTAATACCACCCAATGACTCCTTAGTGTAAGAGTTGTGCATTTGAATATCTGGCAAGGACTGAGTGATTTGGGAAGTTAGGTTAAGTGATAGGTCAGTAAAAGATACAGTGGCAGACATTTAAGGAGATATTTCAAAATACTCAAAATATACTTTCCAGTGAGAAAGAAAGACAAAGGGAAGTGCACACCATCCATGGCTAACTAAAGAAGCTAAAGATAGTGTCAAATTGAAAGAAAAAATGCATACTTCCTCAATGATGAGGGACAGGTCAGAAGATTGGACAAAATATAAAGAACGGCAAAGAGTGACTAAAAGACGAATAGAAAGCAAGGGTCTCGTTCACAAGTTAGCGGATATTATGGAGGGAGATGTGCAGAGGGATAGTGAGAGCTGATCCACTGGCTGAGTCCAAAGGGTCAGCAATGGGAATGATGAGTTTGATGAGAATGAGATAGGACAGATTAGCTCTCAGCAAGCATGCCAGGCGGTTCTTCCATTGAGAGAGTGGAATGGGGCAATTGGGGTTGCTGATGTAATGAGCCAGCATGAATCAATGAGCCCTCCTGAAGATGCCATGAGATACACATAGTGAAGCTGTAGGCTTATCTAAGAGGGTCTCAAATCTGGATAGTGGCAAGAGAGCAGGAAGGTTGAGGAGCAATGTTGGCTTGGGGTAGGAGTTTGAGAGGGTAGAGTACCTGGCTGAGGAAAAGTGAAAGAAGGCATGACAGTACAAGAGAGGAGTCTAGAAGGACGAAAGAGTAATAAAGTGAAAAAAAAGGAGAAAAAAGTGAAAATGTGATGTGCTCAGGTTCTGAACAGCAGCTAACATTTCCTTGAACGTTTCCTTGAACTATTTCACAAAATATTACATGTAAACAATTGTTTTGGAATTCTACATATAAACAAAACTCATTCAAATACAAATCAGAAAATTTTACAAAGTATAATTGAACATCTGGTTGCCGCATATTGTTAATATTCAATTTTAGTCTGTTTACAATGGCATCCAAGAAGTTAAAGCCACACGCAGGAAATACTTAAAGCTGTGTTCCTGTCCAATTTGGTTTGCATTTGATTCATAGGAATTTATGTAAGTGTCATCTGAAATGCAGAGGGATCTGGGTGTCTTAGTGCATGAATTGCAAAAGGCTAGCATGTAGGTACAGCAAGTAATTAGGAAAGCTAATAGAATGTTATCATTTATTACGAGGGGAATTGAATACAAAAGTAGGGAGGTTATGCTTCAGTTATACAGAGCACTAGTGAGGTCAAGTCTGGAGTACTGTGTACAGTATTAGTCGTCATATTTAAGAAAGGATGTAAGTGCGTTGAAAGCAGTTCAGAGAAGTTTACCAGACCTTGAATGGACGGGTTGTCTTATGAGGGAAGGTTGGACAGCCTAGGCTTGTATCTGCTGCAGTTTAGACGAGTAAGAGGCAACTTGATTGAAACATATAAGGTCCTGAGGGATCTTGACAAGGTGGATGTGGAGAGGCTGTTTCCTCTTGTGGGAGAATCTAGAATCGGGGTCACTGCTTAAAAATAAAGGGTCGCCTGTTTAAAACGCAGATGAGGTGAATTTTTTTTTTCTGAGGGTCGTGAGTCTTGGGAACTCTATTCCTTAAAAGGTGGAAGCAGAGTTTTTGAATATTTTTAAGGCAAATGTGGATAGATTCTTGGTAAGCAAGATGGTGATAGGTTATCGGGGGGTAGGTGAGATGCAGATTTGAGATCAGCCATGATCTTATTAACTGGCGGAACAGGCTTGAGGAGCTGAGTGGCCTACTCCTGCTCCTTGTTCGTATCAAGAAATATATAGCAATTAATGTTTTTGTAATTTTTAAATGTACATTTTTATTTAATTTAATTAAATCTCAAGGCATTTAGAGCCATTCGTTAATTACTTTTTTGCAAGTGTTACCCAGATGTTGAGAAAACACTGAAAAAGCTAATAAACCAATATTTTTAATATCACCATTGTTCTTTTGTGCATGGCTTCGGTTTTACAGAATGGCTTTTTTTTTTGCAATCTGGTCCCACTTACTGCCAACAATAGGACAGTATGTCAGCTAACCTTCTACATAAATCTTACCTGGACTTCACCGCACCCCATCTAAATAGGGTAATAGTCACAGCCGTAGTGACCTAACCAAAACCTACCATGAACTTACACAGTAGATGAAAGAGCCATTTTGTAGAGTTCATATACTGCCACAATGTTACATGCATATCCGCAGCTCTGCTTCTTCCTACAGTCAACCCCCCCAGGGCTAAAATTTGCTTTGAAGAAGTATTTGTTTTTCTGTCTTTAATTTATTATGTCTTTTTAACCATCTAGATAAGAGGCCAGAGTATAATCAGTTTACTCTTACCTGGATGCTGCAAGAGTCCCAAAAACTGTTACAAGCCTTCAGCTCAAGATCAGATTATGGTGGTGTTCTACCACACGCTTTGATAGTCGTGGATGAGTTGCTTAGTAAAGTTTCTGAGGTGCGTTTGTGTTTTTAATTGTATAGCCGCATGTAATAATGAGATAGATGTTATAGTATGTAAAAGTTTATATTGCTCTGGATGAAAGCAATAGCGGGAATCATTAGCAGTCCATTTTTACCAGCAGTAAATTTGGTGAAATTTTAGACTGGGGCAACTCAAGTGGCAGACTCTGAGCTATATTAGAAAGGGGAAGTTATTAACTCTGAACAACACCTTTGCAGTCCTGCCATGACAGTCAACATCCTCTATTCAGTGATTCCTGACTTAAGATTTTTTCTGATTTGTTTGCTTCTCCCATGTGGTTGCATAGATGTGGGGGATTGGAATGGAATTAATGGTGTGAGCAGACTGCAGCATGTGGAATGGGATGGGCTTGATGGACCAGCTGGCCTTTTTCTGTCCTTTTTTTTGTATGTTTACAGTGTTACCTCCAACAGCTTCTTGCTGCTTTACGCAGAAATATAACACTGGATGCAAATTCCTGATCTAATAGTTTTGCATAATCAGAATTAGAGCAGACAACATTAAATCTCCAAGCAAAGGAGCATGAAGGAATTGGCACCTGTGGCGAATGGGGCAATGGGGGAAAAGTGCCCCCATCAATTGGTTAGGGAGAAGGTTGCCTTTGAAGTGGGTAGGAAGGGGCTTGCTTAGTGCTTTTGTGAACTGGGTGGGCGTGTGATAGAGAAGAGCACCTCTGTCAGCTGTTTGGACAGATGGTGAAAAGAAAAGCTCTGTATTGGGAAAGTTGAGAGTGCCCATTGACTGGATGGGAAAGGAGAAGTTTAGCCCATTGAACTGCATGGGATAGAGAAGAGTGAGAAAGGTAAGAGGGCATCATGATGGAAAGGCAAGCGGCCGAGAATAGTTAGGAAAGAATATCCTTTCCATTGTAATGAACCTTTAAGTTTCATATAAGTTGGATTTTTGAATGAGCTAGTTATTAATTAAAATAAGAGTTCCTATTAATATACCTTTTTTAGCTCAAAAAATGCCCCAATGCACCACAGATGAGTGTACAACAAATGGATGATGAGTCAGAAGAGGAGGGAGTGACCAAAAGCTCAGCCAAATATGTGGGTTTTGGTAAGTTTTTTAAAGGCGGAGAGAGAGAGATTCAATGGGTGATTTCCACATAGGACTTGAGCAGCTGAAGGAAGATGGAATGTGTAAGAGGCTGGTGTCAGATGAAGGCAGTATTCAAGGATTGAGGTTCATAGACTTGGGGAAGTTAAAGTGTTCAGGCATGAGGTACCAATCTAGGTCCGCAAGGATAAGAGTGATGGATAAACAGACTTACTGCACAAAAGGGTACATGAAGCAGAGTTTTGAATAAGTTGCAGTTTTTGGAAGATGGGAGACAAAGGCTGAAATCAAACTAATTTATTTCTTGCTTTCAATGTTCTAGTTCTTGCAAACAATAGTATTTACTTTTGGTACTTGAAATTATGTAATGTGGATTTAATAACAAACACAAGGTGTCAACCTTGGTGCAGTCGACAGATGATATCAGGTTCAAACCACACTTCAGAAACTTGAGCACCTAAAGAACAAATTGTCTGTTCAGTTATCTTGCTTGTAGGACTTTTCTGTGTGCGATTTTGACTGCTGTGTTTCCCTACATTATAACAATGACTACGTTTTAGAAGTACTTTGAAATATCCTAAGATCATGAAAGGTGCTATATAAATACAAGTCTTTTCTTCTTTCCAAAGCATCATGGCTAATATCGTACAGTGCAATTTTAAGCCACATGTATTTATTTGGGTTCCCCAGTAGAACTATTTGAGTATCCAGCTTCATTCTATTTTTTTCTGTCCTAGCTTGGTGATTCAATGAAACCTATTTGGTTTCTTCAAAGGAAAATTGAAAATTGTCACATATCCTAAATGTATTAGATGGTGGTACACATACAGTTACTGATATAGAGTGATGCTCTCATGTTTTCTACTTTATGCTGTAAAGCTATTCTTTAGATACCACTTATGAACAGTTATTTTGGCTGTGATTTTAACTGTCACTACCACCTGGAAACTGGGCTAGGGTGGAAAGATGGCCGTTAAAATGAGAGTCACTTACCTACTCTAACCTTGCTTCCTTCTCGCTAACTCCCCACATTAACCTGCTTTTAGTAGAACAGGGCATCCACAGGGAGGAAGCGGGTTCCTACTTCAAATATGCAAATTGGTCCCAATTATATTATCAAGGCCTAGTCTGCAATTACAAGCTGAGAACTCTGTGGGAGTGGAGGGGGGAGACGGTATTGGCTCCCTTGTCAGGCAAAGCATACTGGAAGTCATCCTGAGGCAGATGAGACCTTGACGGTGTTTTAACTTTAATTTTTGGTTTTTAGGTTTTGAGGCCTAGGGCCTCCATGGTTCCAGGCTATCCTCTCCTGTCAGCCATTGTCAGATCCCCTGCTAATTGCCAGGGTCTGTTCACATGGGCTCGGGCTGCAGCCTCCTCCTGAAAATTCACACTCATGCCTCCTGGCCAGGCTGTCATTCTGACTGGTTTTGATGTGGGTGTCTGTTGCCTTTTTAAATCATATAGATAATCTCTGTCCAATTACACAATACCCATGGAACCACGACTAGGCGGAGGAGTGAGTACCTTCCCCAGTGATGGGAAGAAGTTTTGAGAGAGAATGGGCAGTAAGGAGCACATGAATATTTGAGATTTATAGTAAGGAATCGTTTTTCTTCCCTCATATTATGAAGGATGGCACCAAAAATGAACTAACTTCAAAATCTTCAGAGAAGTCAGAAGAGTCTTCTGAAAAGTTGGAAATTTCAGCTGGGCCACCTTTGAATCATGATTCAGGAAGAAATGTAACTCTGTTTCCATTCAACTGTAACAGTGGATACTCCATGTCACAGATGGAAAACTCTCAATGTGTGAGCAGAAGTCAACAAATCTGGGCCACCTTTGAAAGCGTGTGGAATATAATAAACAAATACAGGTATGAAAAGCCATTGTGTACTGATGAATGTATAAGTATATATTAGTCAAAATAGAACACAGTTTTGATTTATGCACACTCTTGGTTGTTTCTCAAAACAGTAATATTACTTTGTACACTGTTATGATATGCAAATATTGACTGGACTAGAGAATTGAATGATGAACTGTTAACTTGTGTATTAGAGATGACAAAGGCTATGTTATATTATAGATAAATTTGAGATTCCTGGGCATATTTGAAATCTAATGTGAAATGTAAACCAACTATTAACGGCATCTACTGAATTACTGTGACACAAACACAGACTATCAAATTGGAATTCCAAGAATCTGCAATTTGCTAATTGACTCATGTTAAAATAGCGAGAGTTTTTTAAAAATTAAGTGAGAAATCCTGTAAATAAATTATTCATAATAAAGGAACACCTTCGTGCTTGATAAAGTAAATCTAGGCTAGTTTTTTGATGTAATGTGACAGTACATGAGGTTAAATTTTTAATTTTTTTCTCACCAGCTCATTAATTTTTGCAACCTTCAACCTTCCTCACAACTCATTAGCTGTTGTAATTGACAACAAGTTACCACTTCCTGAGGAAGCATTTCAGAGCTTGCAGAGGTTGATGCCTGCAGTAAAAGAACTGCTGGCAGGAATTCAAAGGTGAGCATCGAATTGTCTCAAGAGGAATACATAACGCATTTGGAAAGGCTTTTAATTTAAAGCAGTTTGTTCCTAAGTGTCATTTGATGATTCTATTGAGAGTAGTATGTTATCTGACGACTGCCAGTAATGCATTTTACATAACTCTTCCTTTCTTCCAGTAATAAGATCCAATAATCGAACAACAAAATTGCAAAACATTATCCATCTCTGCACACTCACTTCATGTGGTAATTTGAGGTATTATAATGTAACAAACCTCTGGGTTATCTTGTTAGAAAGTGAAGAAAAGCTTTAAAATATGTAATGCTTTTTTTCTGTGTTTTCATTTTCCATTATTCTAAAAGCCTGTCCTGAAAGAAATGTTAGTTAGTTGTTTATTGAGCAATTTTTTAAAAAATTGTCTATGTTAACTCATCGTTCACCAGAAACTGCAACATGAAACTTAAAACAGCAAATCCTTAAAATACACAGTAGTCTGTCAGCATCTGGAAAGAGGACAAACAAGTTAAATGTTTTATTTAAGAATTCTTCATCAGAAGTAGTAGAGCAGAAAAGTCTCTACATGAAACATAAGAAATAAGAGCAAGGCCATAATAATTGAACCTACTGCCACTGTTGAGTATGATCATGGCTGATCTTGGGCTTCATCTCCACTTTCCCGCCTGTTCCCTATATCCTTTGATTCCCTGAGAGGCCAAAAATCTATTCAATGATGGTGCATCCTCAACTCTGAGGTAGAGAATTCCAAAGATTTACAACCCTTTGAGAGAAGAAATGTCTCATCATCTCTTGAAACTGTGCCCCTTGTTCTAGATTCCCCAAGTAGGGGAAACAACCATCATAATTTTGTGTTTCAATGTGACCACCTCTCATTCTTCTAACTCCAGAGAATTTGGATCGAAATAACTCAGTTTCATCATGGGAGAAATTTGTTAACTATCTATCAACTGAGCTAACTGGGCTATACATTAACCTATCTTCCAGTATACATATATATATATATATATATATATACATACACACACACACACTGCGCCCCCCCCCCCCCCCCCCGCCCTGCCCAGTTTTCAGATGCTGAAGGAAGTAGCTGCATTTCCAGCATTTTTCTGTTTACATTTCAACATTCACATTTAAAAAAAAAACACTTGAAACTTTAAGTAGAGATAATAAATATCATTTATTTTGGTATACACGAGAAGGTAGTTAATGGAGCAGGGAAGGGCAGCCACAACTACAAAGAAGGAAATGAAGTAAGGAAACAGGAAAGAATAAATTCAGCAAGAAGTATCACCTTTCTGGAGTGGAATTTTACAGCCCTGAGAAAATAAACTCTGCACGCTTTATATAGAAGTGTTGTGGAGCAGTAACTGGTAGATATCATCTAAACAATACAGTACTGCACAGGGCCACTCTTAAAAGCAGCTTTGAATTTTTATATTTCCTTACTTCATATTGTTGAAGTTGCTAGTTTATAGGTATAGAGAAAACGATGGACAAGAAAATAGAGCCCTATAGCTAGTACATGTGGAATGGAGATGGTGCAATTTATAATAGTGAGAAAATGAAATCGGAAGGTGTAGTTGACACCTCTAAGTTTTGGAATTATTCCAACAAGATATGTTTTGTTAAAGTTGGTTCCACTAGTTCACATGATGAACCGTAGCAAAGTCATGCTACAATAAAAATGGTGCAGGTATTCAGCCTTTCCTGAATATTACTGTTATTTGAGCTAGCGTGCTGGGTTGGTTTCCAGTTCAGCAGAGCTAGAAACTAACTCTCATTAATACGAGCATTGTACATGGAGCCTAACTGCAACATATATCTAAGCAAGGGTTGGTAAACTATTACTAGTGGACTGCCACAGAGATCAGTATTGGGGCCTCAACTATTTACAATCTGTATCAATGACTTGGGTGAAGGGACTGAACATATAACTAAATTTGCTCCTGACACAAAGTTAGTTAGAAAAGTAATTTGTCAAGAGGAGATAGTGTCAACAAAGGGATTTGGATAGGTTAAATGAGTGGGCAAAATTTGGCGGATGGTGTGTAAAGTGGCAAAATGAAAACTCGGCCACTTTGGCAAGAAGAATAGGAAAGCAGTATAGTATTTGATTGGAGAGAGGCTGCAGAACTGTATGGTACAAGAGGGATCTGGGTGTCCTGGTACATGAATCATAAAAAAAGTTTGTTGCAGGTGCAACTAAGTGATTAGGAAGGCAAATGGAATGTTTGCTTTTATCTCAAGGGGAATTGAGTATAAAAGTAGGGGAGTGTTGCTGCAGCTGTACAGAGCCTTAATTAGACTGCAGTACTGTGTACAGTTTGGTCTCTTTAAGAAAAGTTATAACTGGGATGAAGGGTTATCTTATGAGGAGAAGTTGGGTCTATACCCATTGGAGTTCAGAAGGATGAGAAATAATCTTATTGAAGCTTATAAGATCTTGATGGGACTTAAGGCGGATGCTGGGAGGATGTCTCACCTTGTGGGTAGTCTGGAACAAGGGGACACAGTTTAAAAATTAGTGGCCTCCTATTTAAGACTGACATGAGCATTTTGTTCTCTCAGACTGTAAAATTCTCTTCCCCAGAGAGCAGTGGAGGCTGCGTCATTGAATATATTCAAGGCTGAGTTAGATAGATTTTTGATCGACAAAGGAGTCAAAGGTTATAGGGGGCAGACAGGAAAGTGAGGTTGAGGTCCCAATCAGATCAACAATGATTTTATCAAATGACAGAGACGACTGAGGGGCCGAATGGGCGACTTCTCCTAATTCTAGTGTTCTTTATGCTCCATTATATTTAAAATAAGGTCTTCATGGATTGCTACCTATTAATTTTTGTGGCGATATGTTTGAACAAGACCTGGATTTTCCTTCTTGTATGATCCTTTAAGGATTGTTAATGTTTAAAGAAGAAATCCGAACAACCAGTCGTTAAACAGCAGAACTATGCCACAAGGTTTCGTGTTTCTAACCACTTTATTGTATATCAAAAAGAATTAAACAAAGCACTATGAGCTTAACACTATAGCTTATAAAGACTTATGTGATAAACTAATTTTTACTTCCTCCAAGCGCTCCCTTATTTTATGAAATCTTTAAAGTTCATTTTCTTTTCTTGGGACCACCTCGAAAGGTATGTCAGCTTTCGGGAATTCACCCCGATTTCTCTTTAGTGTTCTAGCTATTTGCCAAGATACAATATTTCATGGGGTCCTTCCATTAGGTTTTGCCTAAGCGATCCTCCAATTTCTTTACTGGCCTCATGACTCTGGACTCCACAGCTCTAGCACAGGCCTCGCTTCAATTCCTGCTCAGTGGCTTAAAACATCAGAAAACGTTCTCTTTGTTCCCAATAGTCCACTGCTATGGTTTCAAACTGCAACTAAGCTGATTACTTCCAGAACTCCTCTGATTATACTGTTGAACTGCATCAAGATTAACTGCCTTTCACTGAGCAATCCTGTAGATTACTTCCTTTATCTTCCAGCTAAATAAATCTTTCAGTTTTTCCCCTTATCAATGTTGTCTTAGGCTGAAAACCAACTCCCAGTTGCAGCTGCGTTATGGACGATAGATCTAGCATTTATTCTACTTCAAGTGTAGGTTTGGCTTTATATCTCAACTTGCAAGAAGCTACAAGTTACGTAAGAACTAAAACTAACAGTCTCTTAGCTTCTTTTCTAAACGTTAACCAGTCTTGCTTGCTGGCTATGCCCTAACTGAATTCACAAAGGTAAACCCAAAACACAGAACTTCACTAATTTCCACCCGTCTCCATGGCAATGTGACACACGGCCTATTCCCAGGTAAAAATGCAAATTAACTACCTTTTAATTTCAAAGCTTTCCTGAATTCTGTGAAGCTACATCAATATTTTTTTAATGGAATAAGTCCAAATGTCATGTCTCCAGTTTTTTAGCTAAATATGCTCACCTGCTATTTTATAATCTTACCTTTCTAGTGGTTAACCTAATTCAACATGACCCCGACATTTTAAGTGTAATAAACTCCAAGCTTATTTGAATTGTATTTTCTTCTGGGTTAGTAACAGTTTCAAGATCAGGATTTTCCATTTATCTTGCATTTAACACTTTAACCTCCAAAATAAAAGTTATATTCTAAAATATATAAATCACAAACTAGATACTCGCAATATCACAAACTGTTACCTTCATTAGTTTTAGAGGAAGATGAATTTAACATAATCAAAGCTTTTGACTGGACTGCTTCTGGTGTCAAAACATAAAGCAGTTGTTTGGTTTCAGAGGCCAAAATTTTCTTTAACCTTTTTCTCTAAATAATTTATTTACATGTTTTGTTAAGAGTTTTAACGTCTTGGGGAGCATGTGAAAGAAGAGCAGTAGCAATTTCTGCTGTGAATAGTATATGTTAAATTTGAATTAGAAAAGGAGTGCAGTGTGCACCTTGTAAAGTCCTGGGACTCATATTTTTAAATCTTAGTTGATAGATCTTGCAAGAAGCTACAAGTTACGTAAGAACTAAAACTAAAAACTTAGTTTTTCCTTTCCCCGGCAAGTAAGGTTTCTTTAAAGTAATCGTTAGCGGCTTTTATTTTGCAGTCCTGCCCCTTAGTCCCAAAGTGTGGGCTTCTTGCTGAGCATTCCCAACTCGCACAATTATTTTGGTGGTGTTGCCAAAATCACAGGCATAGCAGTTGAAATTTTTTTTTATTTATTCATTCACCAGGATGTGGGCATTGATGACAAGGCCAGTATTTACTTCTCATCCCTAATGCCCTTGATAGTGGTGAGCTGTGGCCTTAAACTGCTGCAGTCCATGTGGTGAAAGTGCTCCCACAGTGCTATTAGGTTGGAAACCCAAGGAACTTGAAACAATACTGAAGGTGCAGCAATAAAGGCATAATGGTGTGTGACTTGGAGGAGGATTGCAACAAAATTACCACCTGTTCCCACAATTCACTCTATATCACTTGATACCTGGCTTGCTCCAAGTTCTGGATAATATTCCTGAGGTCCAAATAAAACAGTTTCTGGATAATTATATCACTTTCCTCATTAACTGAAATATTTTGAAGGGGGATCAGTTGAAGTTTTAAAATACATGTTTCTGAGATTCAAATACTATGATTACATTATTTTTAAACAGGAAGTTCCACTAAGGATCTAAACGTCATATCAACATCTGCTTCTGGATGATGCCAGTTGCTAGGGTGCCTCTAGAATACCCAACCTTCTTTTATTCATTCATGGGATGCAGGTGTTGCTGGCAACTTCAGCACTTATTGTTCAACTCTAATTGCAATTAAGAAAGGTGGTGGTAAGTTGTTGCAGCGTGTATGGTGAAGGCACTCTTACAATACTGTTAAATAGGGAATTCCAGGGTTTTGACCAAACAACAATGAAGGCGCGGCAGTATATTTCCAAGTCTGGACAGTTTGTAGCTTGAAAGGAAACTTAAAGTTGGCAGTAGTCCCATGTCCTTGCTGCTTTTGTGCTTCCAGATGGTAGAGGTTAAGAGTTTGAGAACTGCTTTGGAAGAAGCCTTGGCAATTTGATGCAGTGCATGCTATGGTGCACTGATGCTGGAGGAGGTGAATGTTCTCTAAGGTGATGGTTGGGATGACAATCAAGTGGATTACTTTATCTTGTTCGAATGTTATTAGTTATTGGAGCTGTGCTCATCCAGGCAAGTGGAGAATATTCCATTACACTCCTGACGTATGCCTTGTAGATGGTGGACAGGAATTGGGGAGTCAGGAGATGAGCTACTCATCACAGGATACCTAGCCCCTGACCTGCTATTGTAGCCACAGTATTTATATGGTTAGTCCAGTTCAGTTTCTGGTCAATGGTAACATCAAGGATGTTGATAGTGGTGGATTCAGCAATGGTGATGCCATTGAATGTCAAGGGGAAATGGTTAGATTCTCTCTTGTTGGAGGTGGTCATTGCCTGGAACTAGTGTGGCACGAATATTACTTACCAGCTGTCAGCCCAAGACTGGCTATTGCCCAGGTCTTGCTGCATTTGGACATGGATTGCTTCAGTTTCTGAGGAGTCGCCAATGGTGCTGAACATTGTGCAATCATCAGCGAACATCCCCGATTCTGACTTATGATGGAAGGGAGGTCATTGATGAAGCAGCTGAAGATGGTTGGGCCTAGGGCACTACTTTGAGGAGCTCCTGCAGCGATGTCCTGGAGCGGAGATGACTGACCCCCAACAAACACAACCATCTGCTTTGTGGTAGGTATGGTTCCAACCAGTGAAAAGTTTTCTTCCTAATTCCCATTGACTCCAGTCTTGCTAGGGCTCTCTGATGCCACACTCAGCCAATGCTGCTTTGATGTCAGGGGCAGTCACTCATCTCACCAGAAGACTCCCAAAATAAGCTCTCCATTCCGAGCTTCATCTTGGCAAGTGGTTACCAAGAGGACATCCTCAAAGTCGTCTTGATAAAAGGCAACATCCCCACCAATATGTGGGAATCTCTTGCTCGAGACCACGAAGCTGCCAACCATTTCAAATGTCTCCAACAGGCCCAGGTGTTGGTCAAGCGCAAACAGCAGAAGGAGTGTGCCAAAATCCGAGCATCCTACTCACCCACCTCATCAAACACTACCTGCCCCACCTGTGGTCACCGCAGGACCCATAATCCCAGAGTGGAAGAAAATAATCCTCGGTCCTGAGGGACTGCTGAAGAAGAAGAGGAGAAGGTACAACTTAGGCTTCCTAGGCCATCTTTGTGATCAGTTAATAATCACCACATTGTTACCAATCACCAGCATACATCATGTATATTTTTTTTATTAATTCTTGAGATATAGTTATCACTGGCAATGTCTGCATTTATTGCCCATCTTTTGTTGTCCTGAGAAGGTAGTGATTCAACTGATTGGCTTGCAAGGCCACTTCAGAGGGCAGTTAAGAATCAACCACAGTGGTGTAGAACTGGAGTCTCATATAGACTAGTCTGGACAAGAGTGGTAGGTTTACTCTCCTAAAGATCATGAATGAACCAGTTGGAATTTTCTAACAATCCAAAACCTTCAAGTCAGTTTTTATAGAATTTTTTCCCCAAATATTTTTGATTGAAATCTAATTCACAAAATGCTATGGTGGGATTTACCTTTGAGATTTATGCTCTGATTAATTAGTGCCAACCTCTGGATTACTTGTTCTGTATCATAACCATTACATTACCATACCCATATATAGGCATGGTGCCCAATTCCTTTTAGAAGTACAAAGTTGATTAATCAGTTTGAGTAAAACTATAATCCTGAATATTTATTCATGTTTTTTTTTAAATTTTGCATCCTATGCGTATCAGTGGATTAAGCCTAAAGTATCAATGGAAAATAACCACATAACTGGAAATGTTTTAAGATAAAGGACACAGATGTAAGAACTGGGCAAGAGATGCAGGGGGATGTGAGGAAGAACTTTTTTACTCAAAGTGGTAATGACCTGGAACCTGCTGCCTGTGAGAGCTGTGGAAGGGGAGACGGTTAATGATTGCTAAAGGAAATTGGCTGACGACTTGAGAGAAAGAAACTTGTGCTACAAGGATAGAGTGAGGAAATGGGACTGACTGGATTGCTCCATAGATAGTTGCCATGGACTTGATGGGTCAAATGGCCTCCCTCCATAATGTCTCTAAGGGCTGAATTTTCAGCTCAGCGTGCAGGTGCACGCCCGACATGAACAAGCATGAAATAGCGCGAGGTGATGCTGGGCGAGCGCCCTGATGTCCGCACAATTTTTCAGTCGGTGGGTGCGCACAGGAGTCGGCAGTGTGCCCACCGACAATTAAGAGGGCTGTAAAGCCAATTAATAAATTAAACTGAATTTTTCTCTGCCTGTCCAACCTTACGGTTGGCGGGTGGATATAAAGGCCAAGCGGCCTTTGGATTTTTTGAGGAAACCTCCTCCATTGGATGGATGAGGTTTCCGATGTTAATTAAAAATAAAATTAAAATTTTTAAATCTCATTTTTAACATGCTCCTGCTCATGTGACAGAGTGACATGAGGGGACCTGTATATCTTAATTTTAAAATATTCAGCTCCCTGAGGCAGCTCTCTGCCTTCAGGGAGCTTTCACTTTGTGCTCCCCTGTACCTGCGCTGACTTCCTGCCGCGCTGCCTATTGTGGCCCACTCATGGGCCTCTATCCTGCTGCCACTGGTATTAACTTAGTGGTGAGCAGGCCTGTCACCCTGCAGTGTGCACAAGAGGTAAAATTGTGCAGCCAGCTTGTCACCTCCAGGGTGGAGTGCCCCTCGATCAAAGGCACTCAGTGCTTGTCTGAGGACCTCAACATTGAGGATGAGGGGGTGGTGCCTGCTGAGCGCCAACCCTTGCCCTTGCTACCAGCCCCCCTGCTCTCTGTTCCCTGCAACCTCTACCCTGTGAAACTCCCCCCATGCTGCCACAGAACCTTGCTGTTTGATGCACTGCCTGTCTATGGATTATTTTAATTTTTTTTATGACTGATTCAGAATTTTGGAACAGGTTCTGTGAGCTAAGTAGCTGAATTTGAAACTGATTCGAATCCTTAAAACAAAAATAAATCCCTGAGATGATTTAGTGTTGCAACCATCTGACTCAGTGGCAGAAGTGCTATGGTTGATGTGGACTGTCTCGATATAGAAGCTGGTTTTTCAGTAGGTTGTGGGTTCAAGTTCCACTCCAGAGACATGAGCACGTAACCCAAACCACATGTCAATAAATGTAATTTGGTAATGAAGAAGGGCAGCACTCAGAGTTGCCAGCTAGGGCTGAGATGATTAACTGAGGCCCCTTCTGCCCTCACAAGTGAATATAAAAGACCCCACAGCAGAATTTAAAGAAAAACAGGCATTCTCCACTGTGTCCTGGCCAACACTTATTCCTGAACTAGCACTTAAAACAGATGATGTGGTCATTTATTTCATTGCTCTTTGTCGTGTCCGAATTGGCTGCCACATTTCCTATATTACAACAGTGACTACACTTTAAAAGTACTTAACTTTTTGTAAAACACCTTAGTGTTTCCTGAGTTTATAACGGCACTATATAAATGCAAGTCTTATTTTATTCCAATACACAAGAAATATGTTGTAATTGGTAATCAAATTAACAATTTAAAATAGGCTTATTTGATGATATGCTACAGAATATCATTCAAAGCCCATAAATCTAAAATGAAAACCAGCGTATCTTGTCAAAAAGATCAAATTAGTGATCATCCGTCCGTCAAAATGTTTTGTCTGATCCAGCCACTTATGTGAAACCTCGTGCAGAGGTTTTCTAATAGTCAAGTGTAGGCTCATGTCTGACCTTTTTGATTGGTCCAATGTTTCTGTTTACTATTTTCAAATAGTGCAATGGAATCTTTTATGTTCACCTCAAAGAGAAGATGAAGCCTTGGTTAATCATCTCAGCTGAAAATCTCAGCTCTCCCACCTTACAGTCTGTAGCGTAATTTCCGATTAGATAGATTTTGCTGGGTTGTCATTTTTTTCACTTTACAATTTCAGTATTGTGTAACCTTGCTTCCAATAATGCAACTTAATTTTCTTTTTGGATTCACCTCACCTTTAACAAAATTATATTGATAATTCCCTTTTGTTCCTCCTACTGTAATGATTGAGAAGTCTACTCACACTAACTTTTTTCCCACAGCTCTGCTTGATTTACTGTTTTTAATTCTTTCTCCAACTGTTTCCATTTACACGTAACATCATTAGTGTGCACTAATATGGAATTTAGGTGATTCTTAAACTGTTTCCTATTTTTGGAAGGTCAGAAAATGGGCATTTTACATTCTAGGTTTGGAGGTTTAGACAAACTTGTTGAAACAGAATAAAATAGAAGGAGGTAGTTACTGCAATCACTGCCATATTCTTGCAAAGAATAAGCTAAAAACTCATGTGGAGAGATAAACACATACACAGCAATGCAGTTGACTTTTAAAATAGCCTCTGAAACGGCCTAGCAAGCCATTCAGTTGTATCAGATCGCTACTAAGTCTCTAAAAAGGAATAAAACCAGATGGACAACCTGGCATCGACCTAGCCACCGGAAATAACAGTGGCAAACTCTGCCCTGTAAACCCTGCATCACCCTCCTTACTAACGCCAGGGGGCTAGTGCCAAAATGGGGAGAGTTGTCTCACAGGCTAGTCAAGCAACAGCCTGACATAGTCATACTTGCGGAAACATACCTTACAGACACTGCCCCAGACGCCACAGTCATCATCCCTGGGTATGTCCTGTCCCACCGGCAGGATAAACCTAGCAGAGGTGGCGGCGCAGTGGAATGCCGTCGGGAGGGAGTTGCCCTGGAATTCCTCAACTTTGACTCTGGACCCCATGAAGACTCATGGCATTAGGTCAAACATGGGCAAGGAAACCTGCTAATTACCATGTGCAGCCCTCCCTCAGCTGATGAATCAGTGCTCTTCTGTGTTGAGCACCACTTGGAGGAAGCACTGAGGGTGGCAAGGACGCAGAATGTACTCTGGGTGGGGGACTTCAATGTCCATCACCAAGAGTGGATTGGTAGCACCACTATTGACTGAGCTGGCTGAGCCCTAAAGGACATAGCTGCTAGACTGGGTCTGTGGCAGGTGGTGAGGGAACCAACAAGAGAGAAAAACATACTTGACCTCCTGCTCACCAACCTGCCTGCCGCAGATGCATCTGTCCATGACAGTATCGGCCGAAGTGACCACCACATAGTCATTATGAAGACAAAGTCCTGCCTTCACATTGAGGATACCCTCCATCATGTTGTGTGGCACTACCACTGTTCTTAATGGGATAGATTTCGAACAGATCTAGCAACTCAACACTGGGCATCCATGAGGCGCTGTAGGCCATCAGCAGTAGCAGAATTGTATTCAAAAACAATTTGTAACCTCATGACCTGGCATATCCCCCACTCTACCATTATCATCAAGCTAGGGGATCAACCCTGGTTCAATGAAGAGTGCAGGAGGGCATACCAGGAACAGCACCAGACATACCTAAAAGTGAGGTGAACCTGGTGAAGCTATAAAACAGGACTACTTGTGTGCCAAACAGCATAAGCAGCAAGTGATAGACAGAACTAAGTGATCCCACAACCAACGGATCAAATCTAAGCTCTGCAGTCCTGCCACGTCGATTCGTGAACGGTGGTGAACAATTAAACAACTCACTGGAGGAGGAAGCTCCACAAATATCCCGATCCTCAATGATGGGGTGCCCAGCCCATCAGTGCAAAAGATAAGGCTGAAACATTTGCTACAAACTTCTGCCAGAAGTGCCGAGTGGATGATCCATCTCAGCCTCCCCAGGAGGTCCCCAGCATCACAGATACCAGTCTTCAGCCAATTCAATTCACTCCAAGTGATATCAAGAAATGGCTGAAGACACTGAATAGTACAAAGGCTACGAGCCCTGCCAATATTCTGGCAATAGTACTGAAGACTTGTGCTCCAGAACTTGCTGCGCCCCCAGCCAAGCTGTTCCTGTACAGCTACAACTCTGGCATCTACCCAGCTTTATGGAAAATTGCCCAGGTATGTCCTGTACACAAAAAGCAGGACAAATCCAAACCAGCCAATTTCTACCCCATCAATCTACTCTCGATCATCAGTAGTGATGGAAGGGGTCATCAACAGTGTATCAAGCAGTACTTGCTTAGCAATAACCTGCACCCTGATGCTCACTTTGGGTTCCTCTAGGGCTACTCAGCTCCTGCCCTCATTACACCCTTGGTTCAAACATAGGCAAAAGAGTTGAACTCCCGAGGTGAGGTGAGAGTGACTGCCCTTGACATCAAGGCAGCATTTGACTGAGTGTGGCATCAAGGAGCCCTAGTGGTTGTTGGAGGTCAGTCATCTTACTCCAGAACATCACTGCAGGAGTTCCCCGGGTGGTGTCCTCGGCCCAACCATCTTCATCAATGACCTCCCTTCCATCATAAAGTCAGAAGTGAGGATGTTTGCTGATGATTGCATAATGTGCGACTCCTCAGATACTGAAGCAGTCCATGTCCAAATGCAGCAAGACTTGGACAATATCCAGGCTTGGGCTGACAAATGGCAAGTAACATTCGTGCCACACAAGTGCCAGGCAATGACCATCTCCAACAAGGGACAATTTTTAACCTTGACATTTAATGGCATTACCATCGCTGAATCCCACACTATCAACATCCTGTGGGTTACCATTGACCAGAAACTGAACTGGACTAGCCATATAAATACTGTGACTATGAGAGCAGGTCAGATGCTAGGAATCCTGCAGTGAGTAACTCACCTGACTCCCCAAAGCCTGTTCACCATCTACAAGGCATAGGTCAGAAGTATGATGGAATACTCTCCACTTGCCTGGATGAGTGCTTCTCCAACAACATTCGAGAAGCTTGACATCATCCAGGACAAAGCAGCCTGCTTGATTGGCAGCGCTTCCACAAACATTCGTTCTCTCTATCACCGGCAAACAGTGGCAGCAGTGTGCACCATCTACAGAATGCAGTGCAGAAACTCACCAAGGGGCCTTAGGCAGCACCTTCCAAACCCACATCTGCTTGACAGGGCAGCAGATACATGGGAACACCACCCTCTGAGCCATTCAGCATCCTGACTTGGAAATATATCGCCATTCCTTCACTGTCGCTGTGTTAAAGTCCTGGAACTCCCTCCCTAACAGCACTGCAGATGCACCTACACCACATGGACTGCAGCGGTTCAAGGAGGCAGCTGAACACCACCTTCTCAAGGACAGTTAGGGATGGGCAATAAATGCTGGCCTGGCCAGTGACGCCCAAAAATGAATGAAATATTTTTTTAAAAACTACAATGCAGGGTCACTATTTTTGTGAATTACTTTTCAATTACAGACCGATAGATGTTATTTTACACTATTGAGGAATTTAGAAAACCTAGAAATTACTGTTTGTAAAATTAATGGATGAATACTTAATACTTTTATATGATATTGATTTTTCTACTATATTTATGTAGGTGTTAACCTATTTATTTTAAATGAGTTAAACCATGTGCTAAAAGTTTGGATAAAGAAATGCCATTTGATCACAACGTTTGTCCACTTATTTTGTCAACAACGATTTTTAAGCTATGGTATTTGCCGAATGCGTGCATAATAACGGAAGTAATTCTGAGATTCCCCTCTCTCTTGTAATTCATCGCCTGTCCTTCATCCAATCACATAACCCTTTTTATTCTTTTCCTGCCCCCTTTTCCCTGGCTCTGTTCCATTTCATCTCTGACATATTCTAGTTCTGTTGATGGTCAGCCTGAAAAGTTTTTCTTGCCACAGTTGCTGCTTGACTTGCCAACTGTTTCCAGCATTTACGGCTGTTACTACTGTATTATAAAATAACCTAGTTATTTAAGTATTTAATCAGTTTTTGCTACATCTAAATAAGGGAAGATAAATGCATCACGAAGTCAGGTATCTCAGAGCGCAATTTATAACCTGATAGTCATCCGTTTTTGTTTAAAGATGCATCAGCTACTTTTGTTGGTATCGTGTATTATCAATCTGAGATTGAATATTTTGTAGCAAAAAGCCTAATAAACCCTTTTTTTGCAATGGTACCTTCAAGACCAGTTTCCACCTCAATGCACTGTACTCCGCAGTGGACTACTTAATAAAATTCGCTGACTACTGTTAGGAAATAAAGATAGTTTTAAGTAAATTATATTTTTATTTGTGGGTATTAGGAATGAGTTTTAGCTTTAATGTTTAAGTTTGATTTGTATTTCTATATCTGTGTGTTATGAAAAGGGTCAAGTTGAGTTTTAGTTTCACTTTAAAAGGTGCCTGCATTCTGATGAGAGTTTTATGACGGTTGCAGCTAAGTTAAACAAACAAGAGTAGAGAAACTGGGTTGTTGCCTAGCAGCAAGGGTCCAGAGAAGCGGGTCCCTGCCACAAACACACACTAGAAGCAGCAGTTCGATTTGGAAGCTGTTTGACTGCAGTTGGTTTTGCAAGTAGCATAAAGGAGAGACTGGAGCAAAGGAGACAGATAGCAAGCCCCAGGCTAAAGAAAAGACCCCAAAATCTAGGGGAGTGGAACAGGAGAAAATCCCAAGAAGACCTTCTAGTCAAAGGGAAGGACAGGAACCTGGAAAAGGTCCTGTTCAGTGAAGTTGAGAGAGAGGGGCAGAGAGAAAGGCTCTAAGTTTCAGATTTAGAGACAAAAGCTGCAGAAAGCAAATTTGAAGCAAGAACAGCTTGCAAGAGGCCAGAAGGGCCAAAGCGACAACTGAAGGCCTGTAACTCTTTGCTATGGGCATGTGAAGCAGTGGTGTATTGTTGACAGTTGATTTGGTAAGAGATTGAGTGGGAGAAAGCTTGAATGCATGTGGTGAGCCAGGGAGAGGAACATCAGAAGGAGAGTTCGAAATCCTGGCAGTGAACCCTTGGGGAAGGCATCAGCTTAGGAGAAGATTCCAAAGTGAGTTCTTGGAGAGTGGCGATTGGAAACCCTTATGTGAAAGACAGGGTTCAGTAAGACCGGTGGCTAATGGTGGGACAAGCGTCCGGGGAGAGTTGATGAGAGATCCATAGCATCTAATTGAGGTGGCATTTGTCACTTGTGCTGGGATTTTCCGTGCCTGCCGGCGTCCGGAATGTTTGGTGGCATGAGCGAACAATATGGCACAATCGGTTTCACGATGACGTGAAACCAGTTCACGATCGTCCGCTCAGCCCAACTGCGGGCCGCGTTTCCCACCATCAGACGTCAGGAACCTCATTGTAATACATTTATAAATCATTATTAGGCCAGCCCATCGGAATTGTCCCCTCCTCCCTGCTGGATCATCCAACCATGTCAGCGGGAAAGCACGCTGACGTGTTTCACAACAGCACATAAAAGGCGTACTTGGTGGACTGCAATTTTTGGGAAACTCGGAGGTGAGTATACAGTAACGTTGTGCAGCGCTTGCCAGGGGCACCTGTTAGTCTTCAAGCTTGAGTGTTGCAGAGGAGGGGATCAAGGGCAGCTCTGCCGTAAAGCGACTTGGGAGGAGGGCAAGGGCTGCCTTGTGGTTGACGTGATGTGGGGGGGGTGGAGGGCAAGGGCATCCCTGCCATTGAATATAGTGCACAAGCATTTGGGGAGTGGGGTAAGGTGGGCAAGTGAAGCTGCCATGCAATAGGGAAGCCTGTATAAAGTGACCATTCCCCTGCAGCTGAGACAGTTCAGGCGCAGGCACATTGATATGATTGGAATCGGGCTCTTAGCTTACCTGCCCACTCAAGCAACACAGAGGCATCAAAGTGCCACCAAGTGCTCCAAAGCTTTTCACCGCCCCCCGGCACAGACTGCAAAGTCATGAGCATTTTAGTGGACTGCAGAACAGTTGGATGACTGCACATGTTGTACAATCTCCTCGCTAAAGCTGGCAATGGAACAGTCAGTGATGGAGTGCTCACAGCCCCTTGCAAAGCCAGTATCCAGGTTTGGACCAGTTTCCCCCATGGTTCAAGCTAACAGGGCAGCCTTGCAGCACAGATTAGGAGAATGTCTACACCTGAGCTGAGAGCACAGCATACAGTCCAGTGGGCAAAGCTGCTGCCAATCAGTCGGGCGGAATGGGGGGGAAATGGGTGGCATTTCAGCGACCATGCAGCGCACTAATCTCTGGCTATCCAAATGGTGGCCAGCATTCTCTGGGAAGTGTTCACATTTAACCAGGACAGGTTCTTAGTACACCCATGCTAACCATGTGTCTCTCTCTTTCGTCTTGCAGGAGGAGTACATCAGGATCATTGAGCCTGGTGAATTAGCAGTATGCCTGATGGCCTACAGAGAGCGACGACGATGGAGGAGAGAGCTTCTGAGGCTCTGGCTGTGCAGAGGTAGGAGCAGCAACCTCATGGAGAAGGGCTACCTGGGGCATCTGCACATGCTGTTGAAGAACCACAGCGAGCCATCACTGGTCGGAGCCTAGCGACGCCCAGGGTCTATAGACACCGTCTTTAATTCCTGCAGGTGACCAAGAACCAGTGTCGCCAAAGACTGCACACCTCGAGGGAATTGTCATTCACATCTGCCAGCCACTGCAAGATTTAGGTGCCATGGGAACTGCCAGTGGCTGTGAAAGTGACTGCAGTGCTCAATTTCTATGCCAGTGGCTTCTTTCAAGGCTCCGCAGGTGACCTGTGTGGGACCTCACAAGCCTCCACCCACAAATGCATCCAAGGTCACATATGCCATCTTTGCAGGGGCACAAAACTTTGTGCATTTTGCCCATGACCAGGAGAGCCAGGATGCAATTGGATTTGCCTAGATCTCCGGTTTCCCACAGTTGCAGGGTGTGATCGACTACACTCACATGGCGCTCAGATCTCAATTGCAACATGCGGTGAATTATATCCGCAAGGGGTTCCATTTGCTGAATGTGCAGCAGGTGTGCGACCACTATAAACACATCCTGCAGGTGTGTGCAGTTTCCAGGGAGTGTGCACGACTCCTACATCCTAAGTCGGTCACAGATCCCTGAAGTCTTCCAGGGTCCGCAGAGACTGCAGGGATGGCTCCTCGGGGACAAGGGCTACCTGCAGAGGCCGTGGTTGATGACACCTGTGCGCCGGCCTCAGACTGCAGCAGAGCAGCGGTATAATGAGGCTCATGCTGCAGCTTGCAACCTGGTGGAGCAGACGAAAGATGACCGGTTTGGTGCAGCCCTGCAATACAGTCCACAGAGGGTGTCACACATAGTTGTCATCTGCTGTGTCCTTTGCAGCACCAGGTTGTAACAGGGAGATGAGCTGGCTGAGGAGGAGGTGGAGGTTTCCTCTGGTGAGGAGGACACCGACGGAGATGAGGGTGAGGAGGTGCTTAAAGGCGACGATGACAGGGATGAGGCCCTCACTGGCTACACAAAGCAGGGGGGCTCAAGAGGCCTTCATAACTGCTAGACACGTGGAGGATGATGACGGCATGCAGTGAGGTAACCCCCATAGACCCTTTTCTGTAAATGTTTGACCAGTCTGGTTTATGGCAGCACGAATACCCTCTGAGAATGCTCCTGTCATGGAGATGCAGTGGAGGCCCTAATAGTTGCTCGATTGCAGGAGGATGATGATGACGACATCCAGTGAGGACACTCCATATTCTGGCAGCAATGACAAGCACCGTCGAGGTGCAGGCATCAGTAATATGTGCAGGCATCAGTAATATGTCCAGGGATTGTGAGACTGGACCATCACTTTGAAATGAAGGCTGCACAAAGCACAGGGAAGAGGCCCTGGACAGAGATACCTGCCTTTATCTTGTGCAGAAAGGTTTCACATCTGAGCAACAAGAACATTGCTCATTAGAACAAGGAGCCATAGGCAGGGAGATATTCTTGGGAGTTTCTTGGCAATAGTGAACAGTATGTACAAGTGATTAACACCTGTGCCCAGGCTGTGCAACTAATTTACCTTAACTTTCCTAACCCTGCCTCTACGTCTTGGTGCTCCCTGGACATCCACACCGGAGGTGGAGAATCCTGCTGACTGCAACGCCCTGTCTGTAATGATCTTGGCTAATATCCTCTGGAGGGTTGAGACTTGGAGGGCCATGACATGCTTGTTCCAACACTCAGCCTGAAGGTGGACAGACTCCTCCATTTTGCCTTGCAATCTGAGAAGTGTAGCGGATATCCCTTCCTGATGTTCCTGAGCTTGCCTTTGCAGCTCCAGAAACTGTGATATGCCCAAGCCCAGAGGCTCATCATATGACTCTGACTCAGCAACGTTCTGGCCTCCAGCAGTCCTCCGAGTGCCGGACACCTGGGAAGTCCCTGCTGCCGTGTGAAGTGGATTAGTCAGTGTGATGTGCTCACCAGATAGTGATCCTGAGGCTATTCTCAAGCTAGGTCCCACCGAGGTGTGTGTCTCTGCACTGATGGAGGCTGTTGGTGAGCGCTGTGATGGGATTTCAAGGAGGGTGCCTCCAGATTCCTCTTCAGAGGTTTCTTTAAGGCTTGATTGGAGGCCCTGGATCATGGACTCTGTCCGCTGTTTCCCTGATGTGTCTGTGGAAGCAAGGGGAGATAATTAGTGAATGGCAGTGGCCTGTGAAACAGGACACATCACTGACAGCATGGTTGGCTGATGGATGTTGTACTGCTGGACTCTTGCTTGGTAGAGCAGCGCCAACCTCGCCATCAGCACAGGACCGGTCCAGATGGTCGCCTGCCAGCTGGATGGCCCTGTTTTCAAACCCTGTGAGCACCTTGATTTCAGGCATTCCTCCACCGGTCTGCAACCTCTGTTTTTGTGTGCCAGCTTGTCCTGCATGAATAGAGATGGAGAAAGTGTAAACATGGCACCTGCCAGACCAGATGATAAGTATACCTGGCATGTTTGGGTGGTGAGTGGTCTCATGGACAGGATGAGGACAGTGACGGTGAGTGTGAGAGAGTGAATGATGATGTCCCTTGAACCGGCAGTGAATGAGGGCCCTGTGGATGTGTGATGGGTTTGAGAGTGTGTGGATTGAGTGTGATGAGAATATTGAATTACCCTGGTGTAATGGAGGACTTCATTCATCCTCTTGCGGCACTGGGTGGCTGCCCTATTTTGAAGGGCAATGGTGCTGATCTCTGCTGCCACCACCTCCCAAGCCTGGTTGGTCACGCTGCTGCCCATCCTTTTGCCAGAGCAGAGGTAGAGGACATCCCGGACTCCGCGGTATCCAAAAGGCATTCCAGTGATGCGTCACTAAACCTGGGGGCTGCAGTCTTTTTGCCTCTCATGGACATCTTCCCTGCAGCAGTCGTGGGCTGAAACCACTGAGATGTGTGCGCATGGCTGGATTTTAAATAAGGCGCCTGGTATGATGAAGCTGCAAGGTGATGGCGGGCAGGCAAATGAGAACCCGCCCGCCATGGAAATGGGAGTGCATAAATAACGTGGCGGGTTTGGAATGACAGTGTGAAATCCCACCATTGCGGCCGGTGGGTGAAACGTAGTTTTACCTGCCCACTACCGCACTTTGTGCAAACCTAGGATGATTCCACCCTTTGTTTCAGTGTGGAGTGTCTGACCACAAGGTGCCTATTGGTCTACATGGACTATGTACTTACTGCAAACATTAGAGTATAAGATAGTTTTAGTAACTTGTGTTATCCTAACAAATCATACATAACTGTAAAGCTATACTTGTGGGGTATTCTTTTTCTGAATGGCAGGCAGTGACTAGTGGGGTGCTGTAGGGATCGGTGTTGAGATCCCAGCTATTCACAATATATATTGATGATTTAGATGAGGGAACTAAATGTAATATCTCCAAATTTTCAGATGACACAAAGCTGGGTGGGAGGGTGAGCTGTGAGGAGGATGCAGAGATGCTTCAGTGTGATTTGGACAAGCTGAGTGAGTGGGCAAATGAATGGCAGATGCAGTATAATATGGATAAATGTGAGGTTATTCACTTTGGTAGCAAAAACAGGAAGGCAAATTATTATTTGAATGGCTATAAATTGAGAGAGAGGAATGTGCAACGAGACCTGGGTGTCCTCGTATACCTATTGCTGAAGGTAAGCATGCAGATGCAGCAGGTGGTAAAGAAGGCAAATGGTTTGTTGGCCTTCACAGAGAGCACAGGAGCAGGGATGTCTTGCTCCAATTAAACAGGGCCTTGGTGAGACCACACCTGGAATATTGCGTGCAGGTTTGGTCTCCTTTTCTGAGGAAGGATGTTCTTGCTATTGAGGGTGTGCAGCGAAGGTTTATTATACTGATTCCTGGGGTGGTGGGACTGACATATGAGGAGAGATTGAGTCAGTTAGGATTATATTCGCTGGAGTTCAGAAGAATGAGGGGGGATCTCATAGAAACCTAAAAAATTCTAACAGGACTAGAGAGAGTAGATCCAGGAAGGATGTTCCGATGCTGGGGGAGTCAGGGGTCACAGTCTGAGGATTCGAGGTAGAACATTTAGGACTGAGATGAGGAGAAATTTCTTCACCCAGAGAGTGCTGAGTCTGTGGATTTCACTACCACAAAGTATTGAGGTCAAAACATTGTATGTTTTCACAAAGGAGTTAGATACAGCTCTTGGGGCAAAAGGGATCAAAGGATATGGGGAGAAAGCAGGAGCAGGCTATTGAGTTGGATGATCAGCCATGATCATAATGAATGGCGGAGCAGGCTCGAAGAGCTGAATGGCCTACTCCTCCTATTTTCTATGTTTCTGTGTAGGAGTTTTGAAATATTGTTCATCATTTCGTGTTTAATAAATGTTTTATTCTTTTGTTAAAAGTTCATCAGCTGACTCCTGTGACTCTGTTCAGTCACCTCACTCCACGTATCTAAACAAACAAATAAAAGTTAGGAGTTCTCAAGCTGGGTCCCACCCTAGGATCAGGCTTGTCCAGCTGGGGATCATAACACTACCTTCTTTAAATATATGCAGTGATATCCATGCGCTATAAACAGAACATTTACAGTGTTCTAGTGGATTGAATGCTTCTAATTACTGATATATAAGTTACAGTGCCTGTATGCTAATACTCTGGCATTTTTATTAATGGCACTTAATACAAAGGCATTTTTTTGTGAATTATTTTTCAATTACTGTGCATTTGCATAGTTGACTTGATTTTATAGATTTAAGTGGCTTACAAACCTAGAAACTTACTATTAGTGATATTAGTGGATGAATGATTAATGCATTTGTCTACTGTTTCATGTAGGTGTTAACTTCTGTTTATTTTAAATGGGTTAATTTCAATACTGAAGGCTAGATTGAATTTTGCTTTTAATCTAGTTGCCATCAATTTAAAAAATACTCATTGCCTATAAAATTTAAAACACTGTGCTAGTTTAGATTCACAATTTTTCTAGCCAGACTAGTTTTATTTTAATTGAACCTGGAGTAGTAGTTGTGAATTAACTAATACTTCCCAAAGGCCTAAATAGGGTTCTGGTATAAAGCATTGGCTGTTCATGTGCCCACATTTCCCTCCCATCAACCTCCTTGTCAAGTTCTTATGAAAGGATGAGGCAGTGGAGGCTTTGTTCAAGAACAAGAGATCTTTGTCCAACACTGGCTCAACCATAAAATGATGCATGCTTTCTTCAAATAGCCAAAATTCTGTGGAATGATTGAGCTGTATCCCACAGTTGTGCCAACCCACTCAAGAATGTAGTGTAGAAGAGGAAGAAAGTACAACTTCTTAATTTCTCATCATTTAAAGGCATAATTTATTTCATTCAACTTGCCAATCAACGAAAGACTTCTTAAGTTTGTGTTTGTGGAAATGTTTACTTGTACCTGTGGCTGATTACTGGAAATTGTGCAAAATGGTAGCAGGAAATAGTTGGAATTTATATGGCATGTCTGCAGTAAAATCTTTAATAGAATGTTATCTAATTTTTAAAGATCCTGCAGCGTAGACCTGATTTCTCCTTCTCAAATTTCCAGAACTGAACCCACTGTGGATATATGTTTATTTAGTACAGCTGACATGCTCATTATTGATTCTCAAATTTATTTTATTCCTAGGGAAAACCTTGAGAACTGACTTGGGATTTTTGTCATTAGAATTGTCAAGTTCTTCCTTATGATGAAACAAACATCTGTATTCTTCATTGACCTCTGTATATCTCTATTGACCACATCAACTATTTGATCAAATTAAATTAAATCCAATCAAATTAAACCTTAATTATAGGCAGTGATGCAATATAGATTTCAAGGAAGCTTGAACATTATCAGACATTGTCACATTTTGAAGAGGCCTAACTGTTCACAAAAAGCTTTCTAATTATTTATTAGTCTCTATGGTATGGTCTCTGTTTTATTTACTGGCTGAATTCAGTGCTGCTGTTAAGCAGATTCTGGGAGAGCAGTATCTGTAATTTGTCTCCGCTGCTAAAGCTGGCTCCTTCATCCTGCCAAGAAAAGTTTTTGCTCAAAATTTTTGTCCAAACCTATTACATTTAGCATCTTCCCAGTTGTGACATAAGGTCACAAATGTTAATGCTGTTTTTCTTTTTATCTCGAGTTTTAGTTGGTGTTCAAGTCTGGCAAGAGCTGGCTCAATTCTGGCAAGAGCTGGCTCAGAATAACAGCCTGCATTTATATAGCAATTTTAATGTAATAAAACATGTCACAGATGCTAGCACCCCAGAGTCTGCATTAAACGATTGCCAGTATAAAAGCACATGTTCTTCTCCTCAAATAGAATTTAAAAAAAAGAGGCCTGAATGAGATCCAGCATTCTGGGGTCACTAAATAGTATGGTGGTTTAGACTGATGTTCTATTACCTCTAGTTCCTAAATCTAGATCAGGCTGTAGGAGAAAGGGTCTTTTGTCTGCTGTTAAGGGCTCTAAGAGAAATGGATTTAAGCATCCTTGAAAAAAAATCCTAATGGCCACAATCTGCAGCACTAAAATACCCTTAATTTAATATAATGGACACAAAATGCTTCACATACAACTCTAACTTCTGTTTGCTGTGATGTGCACATCTTAAAGGGAACATTGCTTGTGCACAGGCTGTTCACTTCCAAGTGCAGCACATTCCTGATTGTAGCTGGCCGTGCCCCCATGCAACTTGGAGGGAACATTGCTCATGTAGCACTGCTTTATCTGGGTGGCCTGCACCACTGGCCACTTCCTTCATAGCCCACGTGGTATTGCTGAAAGAGAGGGGTGCACATTGGGGGGCAGGCATTCTTGTGTACACCGAAGGCCTTGAAGCAATGCTGCCCTGATGGCACACATCCCACAGGCTGATGTGTACAAGGATTCCAGATTTGGCCAACAAATGTGCAGGCAACCTTTTCATTATTTGCTCAACAAAGAACAAGTGTGAAGCTGCAAGATGGATCGTGTTAGTACAGTAGGGTTAATGTTGTTTAAAGGGCCAATCACCCAAATTGCAGGTAAGAGAATTTTTGCAACTATTTTTATTGCAAAGTGTCTGGAAGTGCTCGGGTGTTTCTGGAGGTGGTGTAAGTACCTGGATTTGCTAGAGTGTGTTGCAAATCCTCAAAGGGGGAGGTGGGGATGCAGAGGACTAAGTGATCTGTCCACTCACAAGCTGCAGCTGGAGGCAGTAGTGGAAGTGTCTCTGGGTCTGAGGATGAGAGAGATAGAGGAGAAGCTGCCGAGAGGTTTAGCGCTGCGTGATGCAATATTATGAATTGGAGCCAGGTTCCTCCATGTTGATTGACAATAAGAGGAGGCTATCTGACAGGTCAGTCAATGTACCCAGCATCTTGGTGTGTAAGCCCATCAGCGCTGCCATTTGAGGTCTTCTGCAGCAAAACTCATCTGTGACCTCACCCTCTGATGCACTGGCAAAGAAATTATTATTTATCCCTGGCCTGCCTGTTGGCCACTCATGCTACGTACTGATCCCAACTCTATACTTCTCTTTCAAGGTACATGCAGTGCCAGTATCTGAACTGCGAGTGACTGATCAAGAAACTGGTGTGGTGTGAGGAAGTAGGGGTGGGGTGGGGGACAATCCATGGTTACACCATTACCAACTTGCTCATCATGCCAGATCTGAGGATGATGGTGAACTGGGAGTTGAGAAGGAGCATAAGGCAGGAAGAAACTGTCATCCTCAATGCTGACGTTGGATGCCACAGGCTATCACAATTGGCCCCTGATGCAGGCAATCATCTCCTCCATAGAAGTTACAGAGCTGAGTTCACCAAGTTTGCATGCTGTCCACGTTGACCTGCATGGGCAGGTTGTGAATTGTGACCTCAAGTGTCCAAAAAATAGGGCTATCCAATTTCCAGTCCCAAATTTCTTTTAAAGTCTGAAAGTTGTTGTTCTGACCTCAAAATGGTAATTATGGGAAATGTCCTTCTTAAGTTGATTAAAGTGCATTTTTGAAGAAGTCTAGAGATAATTTTATCTTATATATCGAATGGAAATGTTCAGAATTATGAAGGGTTTTGAAAGATTGTTCGGAAAAGGCTATTCCAACCTGTTGGTGAGTTGGTAGCTCGGCAATATAAATTTAAAATCATCAAAAGAATGAAAGGAGTATTTTTACATGCAGATGTTTGTTGAAACATGGAATGCCCTAGAAGAAATATTAGTGAAAGCAAAATCTATAATAGCTTATAAAAGTTTAAAAAAAGTATCGAGAATAGTATATTATGTAATAGACTAGTATAGTAAAAGGGTATCGAGAAAAGGAAGGGAACTTAGAGTAAATGGGTGGCTTTTCAAACGGCCAATATCAGTGATGAGTTTAATATCTTCATGTGCTGTAAAATTCTATGATTCTGTATAATCTGATATGCCTGATTTTGAATTAATTGTGGATGCTGGATGAGAACAAATATTTTATTTCCTAGCACTGATGTTCCCCAATAAATTAAATCCCAAACCTAGGGCAGTTGTACATAGTTCTACATGCAGTGTATTAAAGAGGTGCCCAACCCTTGGGGCAGAATTGCAAAAATAGTTCATAATTTTAAAAATTAATTAAATCTGGTTAAATCTGGCAAATATTTTGACTGCATGGGGTACCAGGGTCACTTTCCTAGTAATTTCATATGGTGTTATCCACTCAGTACTGTTGGACTTATTTATATTTTGCCATGGAGGTAACTTTTTTGAGGGTTGTTTGCTAAATATTCTGGTCTTAGACTTTACTTAATCTGCTATTTGTGATTGTTGTTTCAGAATTTTGTCATCTGATAGCAATGTTCAAGATTTCCAGAAGCTCACAGAGATTCTGCACATCTTTCTAAATAATGATGAGGTATTAAAATAACTTGCAGGAAAATAGAATGTTTAAACATTTCTATTCATTTAGTTATTCACTTTTTAAGTTTTATGCTGAATAATACAATAAAAGTTGATCCCTATTTGCATAAGAAAATAAATCTTGGAGATTACTCATGTTTCTGTTTGTTTTCTATTTTACCTGTTCACTTTTGTTGCTATGGGAAGTTTTATTCAAATAGTTTATTTGCTTGTTCCTTGCAGACAAATATTTATGTTACTGGAATCTCTGCGCAGGATTTGCATGAATGCTTTACTCATGAGGAGTACAGGTGAGTTGCAAACAGGTTTTTGTCTGACAGTGTAAACGAGCATGCTGTGTGCAATATGATCTCAATGTGCATGCTACTGAGTCTCTGAATTGTTGCCTCACAGTCTGATATATGGATGATTTTCTTTATTTAGTGCATGAGCAGAGCCTTGTATCATTGACCTAAAGCTATTGTTAATGTTTTGTTCAAAACTTTGAAGAGAACATACAGGACTGGATCAGTTAAGGACAAGCTGGTATAGAATCCAAACTCCATTTGCGGGGCCATTATATCATCATTTACATATGAAATATTAATGGCTTTTAGGCTAAAATCGAGTTTATGGCTGTTGATTCAGAGTTGTTGAACAGAATTTATTAGTTTGGAACAAGTGGAATAAGTGGTCACAACAAACAACTTGGACGGAAAAACACTTTGAATTTCGAGTGAATAATTTCTAAGATCCTGACAAAATTGGGGAATCTATTGAGATCGTAGCAGCTTCCTCTGCACTTAGTTAACAGTCTGTGTGCCTATCTTGATCTGATTTTTTTTTGTCTCTGTGCTTTAGTCTAATTCCCTTGCATGCTACAGCTGAAATATTTTGAAATTGTGGATTGCATTCCAGTAGTCATTAATGGGGACAAGGAAAGTTTCCCATTTTTGACATGTAGTTACAGCATCAAGATATAACATGGCAAATGCAAACTAAAGATCTTTCTACACTTTTCTCCAGTAGGTTTAAACCCACTTGGCCCTATAAATGTTTTTCATTTCCTACATTAACTATTCTGAAATTGCCAGTTTCAGATTAACTCGTGAAGAATTCTGTGTTGTGGTTCTCTGCCAAATAGAAATTAGGTTTGGAATGCCAAGACTCACTGGAAGCACTCAACCAGCAGAGATCAGTCTTTTCTCTTAGTAATTGGAGCTAGACTCAAACCCGGGTCACAGAGGTGAAAGTACAGCATGCTAATTCACTGTGTTGCCCAAACCATAAATAGGCATTATATTATAAACTAAAGTTAAAGAATTATCTTGTACTGCAAAACAACATTTCTATTGTTCTGATTAAAATTGCATTTTTGCAGTTCTTAATTTGGTATAGGACTCTACTGTTTTGAAATTGGCTGCTGTACAGTAGCACAGATCTTATGTCTCTATCAATTATATTTCCAAATGCATCATTTAATAAGGAACACTATGCACATTGCAACATGTTATTTTCATGGCATGCAGACAGCCTGGAAGATTTAATGTGCATTAAAATAGACCAGAAAGGAGGAGGGGGTGATCCTCGTCTCTCTATCATCCCAATTTCAGGTGATTGTGAGACAGAAGAGGACTGAAAATTTCTGGCAAGTTCTGACCATATTTGAGTTGAGCCTGCAACAGGCACCTGATGCTCCCATTGCAAAAAGGCAGGAATTGTATGTGACAACCTATCCATAGTTTATAGTTTAGTCTGAGTTTGTTAATTTGTTGCTTGGACGGTTGCTGCATAAATATTAATATCCTGATTCAACTGTTGTGTGTTCAACATTTTCTATTTTCATTTGAGCACACAAGTTAATTTCCAACTGTTTTCTCATTACATGAAGTGCATTTATGTCTAACTATACACGTTTCCCTAAAGTTTCAGTATTATTTGGTCATAAGTAATGTAAAAATAAATAAAGACTTGTATTTCACAGCACCTAATCATGATCAGAGGACATGCTGAAGCTCTTGACAACCAACTAATTACTTTTGAAATGTAGTCATTGTTGTGATGTAAACAAATCTAGTAATCAACCTGCATCAGACACCACAAACAATAAGTAGATGAATGGCCGGTTAATTTGTTTTGGGTGGTGTTGGTTGAAAAAAAAAGACTTGCATTTATATAACGCTTTGCATAATCAATGGATGTCTCAAAGCGCATTACAGCCTTGGAAGTACTTTTTGTTTTGTAGGGTTGATGCCTGTTGGACCAAACATTGACTTGTTTGATCAGTGATGAATAGGTACCTAGTACCAAGGCATCACAAGACCCAAAAGTCCAATAGGATGAGGATCAATGTTTCAACCCTAAAACAGCACAACTGAGGAGAGGAATTCCAATTGTAGCTCGCAACAAATCTGGAAAATCTTCTTACATCTAACGCAATTCTAGAACAGTGGGACCTAGAACAGTTGTACTAGACTCCTGTGCCCAAACTATTGGGTTCGAGCGTCATCGTCACCAGAACTTGTTCATTGGAAACAATGCTGAAATATGTGACCACCTAGAACAAAAACAAGTAGCCTTCATTGCCTGGTAGAACAGCCCATGGTTGCAAGTGAAGAAAGCAGCATTTCAACAGCCCAAGGCTGACCCTCCCAAAGACACATCTTGCAGATAAAGGACATGTAGTAGGAAGAGAGAGCCTGAGCGATCCAAAAATATGCTTACTGTCATGATATGCAAAGCTTTTTTGGAACCACTAGAGCCAATCTATAGACCAAGGTCAAATGGACAAAATCACCTTCGTTCACAGGATGGTGTTTCTCCCCTTAAGGATGACAATGCGGGAATATTGGAAAGTAAATTTTGAACAACTTAACTTTGAATCCACAGTGGCAGTTGATATTCTCCAGGGTATCCCCCAGTATCCTGTGGTAGAATCACGGGTGAACCACCATCGTTGGGAGAGCTGCGACAAGCAATCAAATGGATGAAAAGCAGCAAAGCCTATGGCCCCAGTGGTATTCCACCTGAAGTTTTCAAAGCTGGCTGACTTTTGTTCCCATCAAGACTTCTCTAATCCATAGGATGAGTGCATGAAGGAAAAGAATTGCCCTCTGGCTTCAGAAATGCAACAGTTGTAACTATCTTCACAAAGAGAGATAAATCATGGTGTGGAAGGTATTGGGGTATTTCCCTCTTGTCCATAGCAGGGAAAATCCCTTTTTATGTTCATTTACGGGATGTGGGTGTTGCTGGCTGGGCCAGCATTTATTGCCCATCCCTAATTGCTCTTGCTAAGGCGGTGGATTTACAAGCCACTCTTGGTCTCTTCAAGGGAGAAATGTTGGAAACAACATGAGAATTCTCAGCTCTTCTAATATGCTGTGGAATCTTTAGCAATTTCCTAAATATCAGAACAGGAAGTGAGCTTCAATTTTAATGCCACATCCAAAAAACAGCACCTCCAATGGCACAGTATTGCATAGTTAAATAGTACTTACAGCACAGAAACAACCCAAAAGGTCTTCATTGAATCCCATCAAAATATCCTTTTATTCCTTCCTCCATCACATGCATATCCCCTTAAATCCATCCACTTGTTGTGGTAGTGAGTTCTGCATTCTAGCCCCTCTCTGGGCAATGCAGTTTCTCCTGAATTCCCTATTGGATTTCTTAATAACTATGTTGATGACCCTAGTTCTGGTCTCACCTGCAAATGTAAACATCTTCCATACATCTACCCTATCAAACCCTCATAATCTTGAAAATCTCTAGGCCACTCCCCCTCACCCCAATCCCAAGTCTTTCTCTAAAGTAAACAGCCCTACACTTACAATTTTTCCTTTGTAGGTGTAAATCTCTCAGTTCCGGTATCATCCCAGTAAATCTTTCTTGCACCTTCTCCAGTACTTCTACATTCCCTTTATAATTGAGACCAGAACTCTGCACAGTACTCTCAAGTGTGGTCTGATAAGGACCATAAGACATAGGAGCAAAAATTAGGTCATTCGGCCCATCGAGTCTGCTCCGCCATTCAATCATGGCTGATAAGTTTCTCAACCCCATTCTCCCGCTTTCTCCCCGTAACCTTTGATCAAGGTTCTATACAAGTTTCACAATTTTTCTGCTTTTCAGCTCTCTTCCTGTAGAGCCGAATCCCTGGAGATGGTGAAAGTCCAATCCCCTATCCAATGCAGGGGGTAGTGGGGGAGGTGTTGGTAGTGGTGTGTGTATAGGGGATGATGGGGGAACTTGCAGAGTATTCCTGTTCCCCTGGGCCCACAAGCACTGTGAAGGCACTTGCCTTCTGTTCTGTTTGTTTTTTTTTATGGCCTTATTAACCATTTACCAGGACGTTGCCTGGGCTGGAAAGTTTTAGCTATGAGGAGCGATTAGATAGACTGGGGTTATTTTCCCTGGAGCAGAGGAAATTGATGGGGGGCATGATTGAGATGCATAAAATTATGAGGGGCATAGGTAGGGTAGGCAGGAAGGAATTTTTCCCACTGGTGGAACAATCAATAACCAGGGGGCATAGATTTAAGGGAAGGGGCAGGAGGTTTAGAGGGAATGTGAGGAAGCATTTTTTCACCCAGAGGGTGGTGGGAATCTGGAACTCACTGCCTGAAAGTGTGGTAGAACAGAAACCCTCAACATTTAAGAAGTATTTGGATGTGCACTTGTGATGCCGTGGCTATGGGCCTAGTGCTGGAAAATGAGATTAGAATAGTTAGGTACTTGTTTTACCGGCGCAGACTTGATGAGCCAAAGGGCCTTTTTCTGTGCTGTAGACCTCTGACTCTATTTCTGGCGATTAATGTATTTGTAACACCAGATTCCCCTCTCCCTTTGTCCTATTTAGAGGTTCATCAGGAAATTTTAACATGCGGGTGCAGGTGGGATTGAGGGTAGATGGTGGGTTGAATGACTAAAAAATGGAAGCATTTGGGAAGCCAACTCCAATCTGCTGTCCTCCAGCTTTTACTCAGCAGGACAAAGGTTAGACAGTCAGCCCGTTCCCCGGAGGCAGGTTGGCATTTTAAATGTTAATAAGACTGGAAGCCTTGGATGTAACTTGCTGTGGTCGGCCGGGTTTCCCAGACTGCAGGAAACCTTAGTAGCTGCAGCAAGCCAGGGACAGTCTCGGAGAGAAGGCAAGTGCTTTCACAGTGCTTGTGGACCCAGAGGAACAGGAGTACTGGCTCTGCAAGTTCCCCCCTTATCCCTTATACACCCACCACCACCAACACCTTTCCACCCCCCGCACTGTGTTGGGGATTGGACCTCCTGTCTCTCTCTCTCCTCCACACCCCCCCCCCCACCGCCAACCAACCAAACATACCACCCACCCTGGCGTTTGGGGACTGGATCTCACCACACCCTAAGATCAAAATAAAAACAGTGCCGGAACAACTCTGGGTCTGGCCGCACCGGTGGAGAGGGAAACAGTTAACATTTTGAGTACAATATAACTCTTCTTCGGAACTGACTAGGATCAAACCCCTCCTCCAAGAAGTGTCCTCTTTATTCTTCTTACCAAAGTGTACCACCTAATTGATCTATATTATGGTTCATTTGCTAATTGTACAGCCATTATGCAAGTTTCTTCATGTCTTCCTGTATTTTATGGCACTCCTCTCCAGCCAATTTGTGTTGCCCACAAAGTTTGAAATCGTACTTCTGATTCCAGAGTTTAAATTGTTTGTATATTTAAGTGTCGGCCTAGATTAGGCTTGGAACAGGACATCTGGCTCAGAGACAAGAGATTTACCAACTAAGAGAAGCATCCACAAATATAGCAATTTGATGTATTATTTGGGTTTAAATAACGCAGGATTTCCAACTCTCCAAGAACTCCAAGTTTAGGCTATACCTCAGATATTTTCTCAGGCCTAGGAATCCTGGTCGCTCCAATAAGTGGTCTTGGTGTGTTAAATTTAAGAGTACCGTACTTCTTATTATCTAGAAGTGTGACCTCAATGGATAGCCTATGTTTTGTGATGGAATGAAATATGATGAAAGGAGATGGATATGAATTAGTAAGCAGCTTTATTTCACAGACAGTCAGTGAATGTACAGGGTAACAGTAAAAACTAATTTAACTTACTTAACTCAATCTCATTTTCTTTCCCTGAAAACATAGAAGAAGAAAATATGTGTCCCATCCTTTTCATTTCTTGTTATGGTCTTGCTTTTCTTTCAGACCACTTCTAGCTGCAAAAAATTGCTTTTAATTTTTGACTTCCAGTATCCAGGTCTCCAGTTGTCTGCACATATAGCCCTTTGAATGCCCAACCAAAGGGTTTGTTGCAGCACTGAAGTCCTCTTCCTCCCTTCGAGTATGAGTTTTAAAGAAACTATTGTCAAGGCCGATGGGCCTGGAATTGGACAATTTACCCTTACCGATATTGTCCCATTTTGAAGCAGTTTGTTAGCTGTTACATTGCCCAAAATGGCCTGTCTTGTTTTATGAATACGAAATAGGAGCAGAAGTAGCCATTCAGCCCCTCGAGCCCACTCCGCCGTTCAATAAATCATGGCTGATCTGTTTTTGTTTTGAATTCCATATTCCCATCTAACCCCGATAACCTTTAATTCCTTTGCTTAACAAGAATCTAACTACCTCTGCCTTAAAAATATTCAATGAACCCACCTCCACCACCATCTGAGGCAGAGTTCCAAAGCCTCTCAAACCTCAGAGAAAAAAATTTCTTCTCATCTCTGTCTTAAAATGGCAACCCCTAATTTTAAAGCAGTGCCTCCTAGATCTGGAGTCCTCCACTAGAGGAAACATCCTTTCCACTTCCACCCTGTCAGTACCATTCAAGATCTTATAAACTTCAGTCAAGTCACCCCTCACTCTTCTAAACTCCAGCGGAAACAAGTCCAGTCTGTCTAACCTTCCCTCATATGACAACCCGCACATTCCAGGTATTAATCTAGTAAACCTCCTCTGAACTACCTCCAGCGCATTTACGTCCATCCTTAAATAAGGAGACCAAAGCTGCACATTGTATTTGAGGTGTGGTCTCACCAATGCCCTGTATAACTGAAACATAACACCCTTTCTGTTATGTTCAATTCCTCTTGTAATAAAGGATAGCATCCATTAGCCTTCTTAATTATTTGCTGTACCTGCATACTAACTTTTTGTGACACATGCACTAGAACACTGCACCTTGGAATTCTGCAGCCGTTCTCCATTTAAGTAATACTCTGGTCTTTTCTTCTTCCTGCTAAAGTGAACAACTTCACATTTTCCTATATTATACTCCATCTGCCAGATTTTTGCCTACTCACTCAACCTACGTATATCTGTCTGCAACCTCCTTATGTTCTCTTCACCACATACTTTCCTCCTTGTCTTTGTGTCATCTGCAAATTTAGCTACCATGTCTTCACTCCCCTCATCTATATAATTGATATAAGCTGTAAAAAGTTGAGGCCCCAGCACAGACTGCTGCGGGACTCCACTTGTCACATCCTGCCAATCAGCAGAAGACCGTATGCATACTCTGTTTTCTGCCAGCCAGCCAATCTTCCATTCATGCCAATATGTTACCTCCGAAATCATGAGCTTTTATTTTCTGCAATAACCTTTTGATGTGGCGCTTATCAAATGTCTTCTGGAAACCCAAGTACAGTACATCTACAGGCTCCCCTTTTAACCACATGTTGCTCCTTCAAAGAACTCCAATAAATTGATTAAACATGATTTCCCTTTCACAAAACCAAGTTAATTCTTCCCGATTACCTTGGGTTTCTTCTAAATGCCCAGCTATAACCTCCTTAATGATCGATTCTAACACCTTCCCCACAACAGACATCAAGTTAACTGGCCTATAGTTTCTGTTTTTTGGTCCCCCTTCCTTCTTGAGTAGAGGAGTTATACTTCCTACTTTCCAGTCTGATGGAACCTTTCCAGAATCTATGGAATTTTAGAAAATTAACACCAATGCATCTACTACTTCATTAGCCACCTCTTTTAAGATCTTAGGATGAAGCCCATCAGGACCCAGAGACTTGTCAGCCTGCAGCTCCATCAGTTTGCTCAGTACGGCTTCCCAAGTGATTGTAATTTCACCAAGTTCCTCTCTCCCTTCCACCTCCTGATTTGTAGCTATTACTGGAATGTTTTTTGCATCCTCGATAGTGAAGACAGAAGCAAAATATTTGTCCATGTCACCTGCCATTTCCTTATTATCTACTATTAACTCCCCACTGTCACTCTGGAGGACCAACACTCACTTTACTTTCTCTTTTTTTTGAATACCTGTAGGAACTCTTGCTTTACATTTCTAACTAGCTTCCTCTCATACTCTAATTTCTTTCTTCTGATTAACCTTTTAGTCGTTCTCTGCTGTTCTTTATATTCTGACCAGTCATCTGACCTGCCATTCATCGTTGCGCAGTTATATGCTTTTCTTTAAGTTTGATGCTCTCCTTAACTACTTTAGTTAACCACAGATGGTGGGCCTTTAGAATTTTTCTTTATAGCAGCAATATACTTCTGAGCACTCTGAAATACCCCCTTAAATGCCTGCCACTGCTTCTCTATTGATATATCCCCTAGCCTAGTATCCCAGTTCACTTCAGTTAGCTCAGCTTTCATGTCCACATAGTTGCCCTTATTTAAGTTTAAAATATTAGCCTTAGACCTACTCTTCCCCCTTTCAAACTGGATATAAAATTCAGTCATATTGTGGTCACTGCTACTAGGGATACCTTTACTCTGAGGTCATTAATGAATTCTGTCACATTACACAATACCAAGTCTAGTATATCCTGCTCTCTGGCTGGTTCCAGAATATGCTGTTCTAAGAAACTATCTCAAAAGCATTCTGTGAACTCCTAATCCAGGCTACTACTGTCAGTCTGATGTTTCTAGTTTATGTGAATTAAAATCACCTTTTATCACAAGCACCCAATATTTCATCTTGTATAACAAAAACAGAATTACCTGGAAAAACTCAGCAGGTCTGGCAGCATCGGCGGAGAAGAAAAGAGTTGACGTTTCGAGTCCTCATGACCCTTCGACAGAACTTGAGTTCGAGTCCAAGAAAGAGTTGAAATATAAGCTGGTTTAAGGTGTGTGGGGGGGGCGGAGAGAGAGGGAGAGTATACTTTGTCCTACATTGTGGTTCCTGTTAGGGTCCTGTAGACCACTCCCACTAGTGACTCCTTTCCCCTACTATTTCTCATCTCCACAGAAACTGATTGTACATCCTGATCTCCTGAACCAAAGTCATCTTTAACTATTGTACCAATGCCATCCTTGATCAACAGTGCTACCCCTCACCTTTATCTAGCTTCCTATTCTTCTTAAATATCATATACCCCTCAATGCACATCTTCAGCCCTCACAGCTTGTGACCTCCCCTCACCTCTTCTTCATCTTTTTAAAACATATGTAGATTTAAAACATACTCTATAAACATAACTCAAATCTCTAAATATTTTCTTTTTAAAATAAATCAAAATTCCTGAATTATGACACTTGGTTATTTCTAGTTGTGAGGTATCATAGGGATCAGTGCTGGGGCCTCAACTATTTACAACCTATATTAATGACTTAGATGAAGAGACCGATATATTGTAACTAATTTTGCTGATGATACAAAGATAGGTGGGAAAGCAAATTATGAGGAGGATACACTAGGCCGGATTTTCGTGGAAGTGTCGAGAAGGTCGAGTCAGGAAATGTCCTGACTTGTCAGACCATCATCTTTTCATTCCAGGGAGATGGAATAAAAACCATTCAAAACATTAAATCTCCTCAAGTGATTAATATGATGTAAAAACAAACACTTATTCACTTAGCACATCAAAGGCAGATAATGCTTTAATAATCTCTTAACACTGCTAATCAAAAGGTGAACACTGATCCCTGCTGAGATGTGTGTAGTTTTTGAAACGCAAACAAGCATTCATAATTAATCGACTGTCAAAGCAAACTCTGAGAAATCTAAACAATGGAGTCCAATGAAACTGATGAAACCAGGTGGTCTTTTTTTCTAAACTACACCGGATGTCCTGTCAATCATAGCAGTCTAGGAGCAGGTGGGTACTTTTTTTCTCTAGGTGAAAGTTGCTAAAGGGTTTTTCCCAGTTTAAAATGGCTCTTGGCATTGAAATAATTTCAGATCATGTCATAGAGTTCCCAAGAACGCTGTTCTTCAGTTTTGAATGCATAATATTAATATCTATTATGTTCTGTTGATGGATGTTAAATACTTAGTGGTTTAAGGTGATAAGGTGAACAGGTGTTGAGTATTGATTAGTTACTTTACATACAAATGAATATAATTAAGAGTCAGCCAGCACAGGGAGAGATTGTGTTAGGGTGGAAAAGTAATCTCTGTGGTAAGCAATAATCAGTCTCTCCCAAAGCATCCTAGTCTCAGCGTCTTCTTCATAACCAGGCTTGGGAGTTTTCTCTGACATTGGTAGCAGAGAATGGTTGCCTGAAAGTGAAGATTGGAGTAAGGTTTACTTCCAGACAGAAGGTTAGACTTAGAGTTTTTTTTTGAGAGAAGATGGCAATTGGAGACTCTTTGAAGAAAGATGACTGAAACTAGGTACAAGATGGCAGGATATGATTTTCCACCATGTTTTGTGATTGATGGGAAATAAAGCTGATGCATGGACATGATTTATGTCTCTACTGGAAAGAAAGCAAGGTGTAGCTCTGGCACTTTCACTCCTGCTAGGAGCAAGAACAGCTGCAAAGTATTCTCGGAACTAGATACTCAGGAACTGAACATGAGAAGGTTTGGACATTCTCTTAAAATTCAAGGATAAAATTTATATGAAAGATGACTCATTGAATGCCCATGAGGCTTCGCTGTACTTTGATAAATTTAGAAAAAATGGATGATTCTTCCGTGAAAAAATACATCATGGAGTTTAACCAACTATATATGAGATTGCAGCGATTCCACATGGAAATTCCTAAATCAGCACTTGCCTTTAAATTATTGGACTGTGCTAGGATACCAAACATGAATAGGCTCTTGGTTTTAAACGGAATTAGATTCAAAGGGAGAGAAACACTTTTGGATCAAATTTCTGAAGCCTTAAAAAAAAGATTTTCCAGAAGGCATTTGTTTCCGGCCGCTTTTATGGCACAAATGGGCTCATCAGCAGTGACACCAAAGATGGAGAATACATTGCTAGCAGCATTTTGAAACCATTCGAACATAGGGCCAAAATGTCAGTACAAAAGAAGGGTTACAAACAAAAAGTACGAGGACAGACATCCTTTTGGGAGCTATAACTGGCGGCGGGAGTTGGGCAATTTTGGAAAGAGAATGAACCCCAGGGATAATCAAGGGGTGGTCATCAAGTGCTTCAGATATGACGCTGAGTATCATTATGTTGAATTGCCCAAAAATGAAAACCAGGGCTTTTGAGACAACACATGACATGGAAGATGAGAAGGACAATACTGACCAATCAGAAGGAATCTTATTGGTCACCAGAGGCTTCTGTCCGGTAATGAGTATCCTAGTTGTAGATTCGTTCAGTTGCGCAGTTCTAGATAGTGGGTGCACATCCACGGTGTGTGGGGTGGACTGGCTAATATGTTACATGGATTCTTTAGGTAAGGAAGACCAAAGTAAAATCAAACAATATAACATTTTTACTTGTTGCAGGTTCAGTGATGGTAACAAGTTGAAATCACTAAAGAGAATAGTAATTCTGTGTAAAGTAGCAAGAGTAAATCACTTTATCGAGTGAAATATCTTTACTGTTAAGTAAGCCTTCAATGAAAAATGCCCAAATGAAGTTGAACATGGAGCATGATAAATCGATTGCCTTTGGGAGATCTGTAGATTTGCAATTTATATAGTCAGGACGTTGTATTTCTTTAAGGCCTATCATCTCTAGACTGAATGCTAAAGAGATATTGGCAACTGGGGATAGCGATTTAAAGGAGAAGAAGCAAATTATAAAATTGCATTGACAATTTTCACATCCCTCTTGCCATTGATTGAAGGTTCTGATAAAGGATGCAGGGGTACTGGATGAGGAATGTTAGTGAAAATTTGATATTTGTGTAAAGTACAGGAGAGCACTATCATGACCAGGAGTCTTCCACCAAGAGACTTTAATGAAACTGTAGTGATCGACCTCAAAGCATGGAATAAAGAAAAAAATATTTTCTACATTTTGTAGATGTAGTGACCAGATTTAATCTCTCAATGGTAATTTATGGTAAGATAATGGAAAGATGGATGGGAACGGGGTTGAGAGCACCAGCTAAATTCTTAATGGACAATGGAGGAGAACTTGCCAATGATGAATTCAGGAGTGTGTGTGAAAATTTGTGTACTGTAGCAATGCATACAGCAGCAGAAAACCTTTTAGCAATGGGATGTATGAGAAAAATCACGCTGTGATTGACAAAATGCTCCAAGAAATTATAGCTGACCAACTGAATTATAAATTGACAAATGCTGTAGCGTGGGCAGTGCATGCAAAAATCACGCTTCAGATTGTTGGGGGCTACGGTTCCTATCAATTAGTTTATAGCAGGAATCTGAAGATACCGTCAATAATGTGGGACTATCATTAGTTCTACTTTTGCAGAACATTTGAATGCCATGCATGCAGGGAGGAGAGCATTTATTAAGGCAGAGGTTTCAGAAAAACAGCAGGGGAGCTCTGAGGTATCGAGTCAGGCTGTCAGAAATAAACTTTAAGCCCGGGGAAATGGCACAAAAGAAAGAGAAGGGTAGAAAGTACGGAGAGGCCCAGGAAAATTTCTACGCGCTGATGACAAAACGGTAATCATGCAACATGGTAACCAAATTGTTAGAGGACATTCCATGTGACTTACTGGCACTGATTACACATTGACAGAACCTGATCAGATGATGCATCATGCACTACACACACATGTATGCCAGACCTATACAAACAACAGATTGTGGCAGATGACAAGCTAACTGAGAGTATACCAAATGATAGTGAAGATCAGGATAGGGCCATTTACCACAAAGATCAACTACAAAAGTTGAAACTAGGGTGGCGTATATGCCAGAAGGGGCTAATGAGAAGAAAGGGCAGGAAAGGCCACAGGAAAATATAAAAAAACTGGCTGAATGTATAAGATGGGGAGAATATCAGAGCCATGGATTGGCAGAATGGAGTAAAAATGTGGAAAGCCAGGAAACATAGGCAGTGGCCTTATGGTGATCACAGCCTAAGAACTTGTGAAAGGAAGTCTAGTTGCAGGAGAGACCAAACAAGTAACAGTAGTCCAGATAGGGACAAGAGATCTAGTAGGGGACGTAGTTTAACAAGGCCAAAGACCAAAAACAGGTGAGGGGTGGCACAAGAAGTAAGAACTCCTACGATGGAGAAATTCTAGTGACTACTAATAAGTAGATGGCAAATTGGTAAAGGAGGCAAAACAAAAGGAACTTGACAGTTGGAGAGAGTTTACATGGAGATGCCAGACAAAGGACAACCAATACTGTACCATAGTGGATATGTACAGAGAAACTACTTCCTGATGGTCCGTATAAAGCTAAAGCCAGACATGTAGCTTGGGGATTTGGGAAACAACTGGGCAACCAGGAAATTGGAGTAGACTCCCCAACAGCAGGAAAAGTAAGTTTGAGTGTTTTCCTAGAAATTTTAGCGACATACTCATGAGTATATAAATCCATTAATGTCAAAGCAGCATTTTTGCAAGGGAAATGATTTCAAAGAGAAGTTTTCTTAAAGCTTCCAAAAGAAGCTGGAGATATAGAGGCTAAAATAATTATGGAGGCTAAATAAGTGTGTTTACGAGCTAAACAATGCATCCAGGGCATGGTATTTTTCAGTTAGGTCTGTGCTACTAAAAGCTGGTTGTCTTCAGCTAAAAGTAAATCCAGCAATGTTTTCTGGTCCTATGAAGGAAAACTAGCAGGCATTTTTCTTAATTCACATAGATGATTTCCTGGGGGTGGGAGTAGAATTCTGCAGCATTTGAGAAATTTGTGATAGATAAAATTATAAAGGAATTCAAAATTGGAAGTTGGACTTCTGGACGTTTTAAGTATGGAAGGTTGGACATTAGATAAACTAAGTTGGGAATAATCTTAATTCAACAGTCCTACTAGAGAATGTTAATAGGATCCTGATAAAAATCAGCCAGATCCTCACAAAAGAAAGACTCTACAATCAAGGAATTGCCCTCATAATTGTTGGGCACACGCATAAGTTGGAAGCGCGCCCACCAACGATTAAGAGGGCAATTAAGCCCACTTAAGTTCCAATTGACTCCGATTTTTCGTGATCTGTCCAACCTTACGGTTGGCGGATGGGCGAATCTGCCAGACAGACTTTGCGTCTAGGTGATGAAACTTCATCTAAGGACAGGATGAGGTTTCTGTTATTAAAGTTAAAAAGTTTTTGGACAGAATTTTCATCATCTGTATGTTCAGGTGACTGATTCTGATGCGTGGATGTATTTTCTGGATTTTAAAATCTTTATTGGTTGCTTTTAAATTCTTCAGCACCCTTAGGCAGCTTTCTGGGAGCTTTCATTCCTCGCCCCCCTGAGCCTGTGCTTATGTCAGTGCTCGCCCTCCCACTCCACCCCGGCAGCACTGAGCATTTCAGCCACTGTTTCACACTTGCTGCCCATTAATTGGCCAGCCAGCCTGAAATCGTGGTCGGAGACTGGATCGTGAGTGGCGGTCCATTTCCTGGACACTCCCGGGCCCACCAATTGCGTGCGCCCGCCAAACTAAAAATTCTGCCTAAACAAAAACAGAATTACCTGGAAAAACTCAGCAGGTCTGGCAGCATTGGCGGAGAAGAAACGAGTTGACGTTTCGAGTCCTCATGACCCTTCGACAGAACTTGAGTGAGTCCAAGAAAGAGTTGAAATATAAGCTGGTTTAAGGTGTGTAGGGGGGGAGAGAGAGAGAGAGAGAAGTGGAGGGGGTTGGTGTGGTTGTAGGGACAAACAAGCAGTGATAGAAGCAGATCGTCAAAAGATGTCACAACCAACAGAACAAAAGAACACATAGGTGTTAAAGTTGATGATATTATCTAAACGAATGTGCTAATTAAGAATGGATGGTAGGGCACTCAAGGTATAGCTCTAGTGGGGGTGGGGGGAGCATAAAAGATTTAAAAATATTTAAAAATAATGGAAATAGGTGGGAAAAGAAAAATCTATATAATTTATTGGGAAAAAAAAACAAAAGGAAGGGGGAAACAGAAAGGGGGTGGGGATGGAGGAGGGAGCTCAAGACCTAAAGTTGTTGAATTCAATATTCAGTCCAGAAGGCTGTAAAGTGCCTAGTCGGAAGATGAGGTGTTGTTCCTCCAGTTTGCATTGGGCTTCACTGGGACAATGCAGCAAGCCAAGGACAGACATGTGGGCAAGAGAGCAGGGTGGAGTGTTAAAATGGCAAGCGACAGGGAGGTTTGGGTCATTCTTGTGGACAGACCGCAGGTGTTCTGCAAAGCGGTTGCCCAGTTTACGTTTGGTCTCTCCAATGTAGAGGAGACCACATTGGGAGCAACGATTGCAGTAGACTAAGTTGGGGGAAATGCAAGTGAAATGCTGCTTCACTTGAAAGGATTGTTTGGGCCCTTGGACGGTGAGGAGAGAGGAAATGAAGGGGCAGGTGTTGCATCTTTTGCGTGGGCATGGGGTGGTGCCATAGGAGGGGGTTGAGGAGTAGGGGGTGATAGAGGAGTGGACCAGGGTGTCCCGGAGGGAACAATTCTTACGGAATGCCAACAGGGGGGGTGAAGGGAATATGTGTTTGGTGGTGGCATTATGCTGGAGTTGGCGGAAATGGTGGAGGATGATCCTTTGAATGCGGAGGCTGGTGGGGTGATAAGTGAGAACAAGGGGGACCCTATCATGTTTCTGGGAGGGAGGAGAAGGCGTGAGGGCGGATGCGCGGGAGTTGGGCCGGACACGGTTGAGGGCCCTGTCAACGACCGTGGGTGGGAAATCTCGGTTAAGGAAGAAGGAGGACATGTCAGAGGAACTGTTTTTGAAGGTAGCATCATCGTAACAGATGCAACGGAGGCGAAGGAACTGCGAGAATGGGATGGATGCCCCTTCATTTCCTCTCTCCTCACCGTCCAAGGGCCCAAACAATCCTTTCAAGTGAAGCAGCATTTCACTTGCATTTCCCCCAACTTAGTCTACTGCATTCGTTGCTCCCAATGTGGTCTCCTCTACATTGGAGAGACCAAACGTAAACTGGGCAACCGCTTTGCAGAACACCTGCGGTCTGTCCGCAAGAATGACCCAAACCTCCCTGTCGCTTGCCATTTTAACACTCCACCCTGCTCTCTTGCCCACATGTCTGTCCTTGGCTTGCTGCATTGTCCCAGTGAAGCCCAATGCAAACTGGAGGAACAACACCTCATCTTCCGACTAGGCACTTTACACCTTACAGGAAGCGGGGTGTGAGGAGCTGTAGTCGAGGTAGCTGTGGGAGTCGGTGGGTTTGTAATGGATATTGGTGGACAGTCTATCACCAGAGATTGAGACAGAGAGGTCAAGGAAGGGAAGGGAAGTGTCAGAGATAGACCATGTGAAAATGATGGAGGGGTGGAGATTGGAAGCAAAATTAATAAATTTTTCCAAGTCCCGACGAGAGCATGAGAGCATATTTCTGCGTTTAATTGACCGCCACTGCTCTTCAAGAAATGCCTACGTCCTTGAAGAAGGTCTGTTCGTCTCTGCGACAAGATTTCCGTATCTCTCTTTTGCCTTGCTCACCTTCATTGCTTTCCATTTCTCTCCTGGTGTTTGACAAGGTGTTTACTAAAACCCGCTTTCACAGCCATATCTCCTTTCTCAGTGACTGTCTCCGTCTCCGACTTACCCCACGTGGCTTTCAACTGAAATTCCACCCCTCATGTTTCGAACCCACCCAGGATTACAGGTATCTCCGGGAAATAAAACGTTTCTCGGACTGCTGTTCCCGTCACATTCTGAAATCCACACTCAGTGCCATGCGCCACCATATGAACACACTCGACCTCTCCCTCCAGCAGCACCGCCGTACCCTTTTTCAAAGCTGCGCGTGCCCCCTGTTTCATTTTATTCTTCGGCTCATCCGACGCCTCAACAAGAAACTTTTTCTCTTTCTCTCAAGTGCTAAGGAACGCAAGCTCCAACAACTCATCGACACCAACACCCGTCTAGGACCCTCCACCCCTGCCTGTCCCCACCCCATCTTCCAATCCCAGCCCCAGCTGTGTATTCACTATACCCCCTGACCTTCCCCTCTCCGATGCTGAACGTTCAGTGCTCAGCAAAGGACTTAGTTTCATACCCTTATGCCCTCACCTCAATGAATTTCGGGCTCGGCATGAGGCTGAACTCTTCTTCCGCCGTCTTTGTCTCCGGGCTCACTTCTTTGGGCAGGAGTCCTCTCCCCGTTCAACGGATCCTTTTACCTACCTCCAATACTCTCCCTCCACCTGGACCCCTCCCTCTGGATTCTTACTTTCTCTTGATCTTTTCATTGAGAAGTGTCGGCGCGACGTTAGTCGTCTCAATTTCTCTGCTCCTCTCACCCTTTCTAATCTGTCTCTCTCTCTGAACTTACTGCACTCCATTCTCTCAGGTCCAAACCTGACATTGTCATCAAACCCGCTGACAAGGGTGGTGCTGTTGTCTGGCACACTGACCTCTACCTCGCGGAGGCTGAGCGTCAACTCGCAGACACTTCCTCCTACCTCTCCCTGGACCATGACCCCACCACTGAACATCAAGCCATTGTTTCCAGGACTGTCACGGACCTCATCTCCTCTGGGGATCTTCCTCCCGCAGCTTCCAACCTGATAGCCGCCCAACCTCGGACGGCCCGCTTCTATCTCCTACCCAAAATCCACAAACAGAACTGCCCCGGTAGACTGATTGTCTCAGCTTGCTCCTGCCCCACAGAACTCATTTCTCATTATCTTGACTCCCTTCTCTCTCCCCTTGTCCAGTCCCTTCCCACCTACATCCGTGATTCCTCTGACACCTTACGTCACATCAACAATTTCCAGTTCCCTGGCCCCAACCGCTTCCTCTTCATCATGGACGTCCAATCCCTCTACACCTCCATCCCCCACCAGATGGTCTGAGGGCCCTTAGCTTCTTCCTCGAACAGAGGCCCAAACAATCCCCATCCACCACTACTCTCCTTCGTCTGGCTGAACTTGTTCTCACACTGAACAATTTCTCCTTCAACTCCTCTCACTTCCTCCAAATAAAAGGTGTGGCTATGGGTACCCGCATGGGCCCCAGCTATGCCTGTCTCTTTATGGGGTATGTGGAACATTCCTTGTTCCAGTCCTACTCCAGCCCCCTTCCACAACTCTTTCTCCGGTACATCGATGATTACTTCGGTGCTTCTTCATGCTCTCGTCGGGACTTGGAAAAATTTATTAATTTTGCTTCCAGTCTCCACCCCTCCATCATTTTCACGTGGTCCATCTCTGACACTTCCCTTCCCTTCCTTGACCTCTCTGTCTCAATCTCTGGTGATAGACTGTCCACCAATATCCATTACAAACCCACCGACTCCCACAGCTATCTCGACTACAGCTCCTCACACCCCGCTTCCTATAAGGACTCCATCCCATTCTCTCAGTTCCTTCGCCTCCGTCGCAACTGTTCCGATGATGTTACCTTCAAAAACAGTTCGTCTGACATGTCCTCCTTCTTCCTTAACCGAGATTTCCCACCCACGGTCGTTGACAGGGCCCTCAACCGTGTCCGGCCCATCTCCCGCGCATCCGCCCTCACGCCTTCTCCTCCCTCCCAGAAACATGATAGGGTCCCCCTTGTCCTCACTTATCACCCCACCAGCCTCCGCATTCAAAGGATCATCCTCCGCCATTTCCGCCAAATCCAGCATGATGCCACCACCAAACACATCTTCCCTTCACCCCCCCGTCGGCATTCCGTAGGGATCGTTCCCTCCAGGACACCCTGGTCCACTCCTCTATCACCCCCTACTCCTCAACCCCCTCCTATGGCACCACCCCATGCCCACGCAAAAGATGCAACACCTGCCCCTTCATTTCCTCTCTCCTCACCGTCCAAGGGCCCAAACAATCCTTTCAAGTGAAGCAGCATTTCCCCCAACTTAGTCTACTGCATTTGTTGCTCCCAATGTGGTCTCCTCTACATTGGAGAGACCAAACGTAAACTGGGCAACTGCTTTGCAGAACACCTGCAGTCTGTCCGCAAGAATGACCCAACCCTCCCTGTCGCTTGCCATTTTAACACTCCATCCTGCTCTCTTGCCCACATGTCTGTCCTTGGCTTGCTGCATTGTTCCAGTGAAGCCCAACACAAACTGGAGGAACAACACCTCATCTTCCGACTAGGCACTTTACAGCCTTCTGGACTGAATATTGAATTCAACAACTTTAGGTCTTGAGCTCCCTCCTCCATCCCCACCCCCTTTCTGTTTCCCCCTTCCTTTTGTTTTTTTTTCCAATAAATTATTTAGATTTTTCTTTTCCCACCTATTTCCATTATTTTAAAATATTTTTAAATCTTTTATGCTCCCCCCACCCCCACGAGCTATACCTTGAGTGCCCTACCATTCATTCTTAATTAGCACATTCATTTAGATAATATCATCAACTTTAACACCTATGTGTTCTTTTGTTCTGTTGTTTGTGACATCTTTTGACGATCTGCTTCTATCACTGCTTGTTTGTCCCTACAACCACACCAACCCCCTCCACTTCTCTCTCTCTCTCTCTCTCTCTCTCTCCCCCACTACACACCTTAAACCAGCTTATATTTCAACTCTTTCTTGGACTCACTCAAGTTCTGTCAAAGGGTCATGAGGACTCGAAACGTCAACTCTTTTCTTCTCCGCCGATGCTGCCAGACCTGCTGAGTTTTTCCAGGTAATTCTGTTTTTGTTTTGGATTTCCAGCATCCGCAGTTTTTTTGTTTTTATAAAAATTCTGCCTATTATGCTCTTAGTGGGAAGGAATGATAAATGTTGCCATTAGCCTGGGAATCAAAGGAAACAGTAGTTTAAAGCACCTTAGCTGCAGAGATATTTGGGCTGATAGAAGCGACAGATATAGCTATGTATTTATTGAGTATTTTAAAGGAACTCCTGCATAAGGGCAGCCGAGGAAAAATGTGCCTGTAGAATGCTATATAGATAACCACTCCCTTTGGGACAATGTCCATTCGACGAAGTGTGTCATGGAACAAAGGTTGAGGATTGATTTCACGTGTATAAAAGAAATGCTGGAAAAGAAGTAGTTTTCCAGAATAAAATGTGTTGATGCAAGTCACCAGTTGTTGGATTGTTTCACAAAAAGAACTGCTTGTTGAAGAAATTGTTGAATATCCTCTAAGAGGGACGTCTTGTGTTATAGTGGACAATGAGAACACAGGTTTTTATTTTGTAACTTTTTTTTGTTTTCAAGACAGGGGGAATATAAGATTGACTGTATAATATAATGTATTATCATTTTTGTATTATTTCTTATGAATATTTTTTGTTTGCATATTAATTTAATTTTAAGAAAAGAGGGGAATCTGAGTATCTAATAGGTTCTGTTGATGGATGCTAAATACCGATTAGTTTAAGGTAAAAGGTGAACAGGTGTTGGTAGTTGATTAGTTAACTATACTCAGATGTGTATATGAAGAAGAGTCAACCAGCAATGTAAGCGATTATGTTTGAGTGGAGAAATAAGCTCTGTGGTGAGCAATAAACAGTCTCCGCCAAAGCATCCTAGTCTCTGTCTCTTCACAACCAGGCTTAAGAGTTTTCTCTGACACAGTAGCACTTTTTCCAATAGGAAACATGCTCTAATGCATCTCAACACTTACACAATGCTGATCAATGTAATGGTCTACTTACTTTGTAGGACAGAACCCTATAAATGTGAGGTTGTCCACTTTGGCGTGAAGAATAGAAAAGCAGTATATTATTTAAATGGAAAGAGACAGCTTTGGTCCCCTTGCTTATGGAGGGATATACTTGCATTGGAGGCAGTTCAGAGAAGGTTCACTAGGCTGAAGGGGTTGTCTTATGAGAGAGGTTTAAGCAGATTGCTGCTATACTCATTGGAGTTTAGAAGAATGAGAAATAATCTCATTGAAATGTATAAGATTCTAAGGGGGCTTGACAGGGTAGATGCTAAGAGGATGTTTGTTTCCCCCTTGGGGTGGAGGAATCTAGAAAAAGGGGGCACAAGTTCAAAATAAGGAGTCTCCCGTTTAAGATGGAGATGAGGAGGAATTTCTTCTTGTGGAGGCTCATTAATCCTTGGAATTTTCTTTCCCAGGGATCCGAGGCTGGGATATTGAATATATTCAAAGCTGAGTTAGACAGTTTTTTGATCTACAAGGAAGGTGAGGATCATGGGGGATGGGTGGAACTAGGCAGGAAAGTGGAGTTAAGACCACAACAAGATCAGCCATCACCTTACTGAATGGCAGAGCAGGCTCAAAGGGCTAAATGACCTAATCCTCCTCCTATTTCTTATGACCTTAGTCTCTCTTACTTATAATTTTTATGTAAATACATAAGGAGTTATGGTGCCTGCATTAGAGTGCTTCAGTTGGAGTTTGGGTGAGAGAGTGAGTTCAGTGAAGAGGGAAGGAAGGATCCTTTCATTTTCTACCTTTCCTCAGTAAGAAGAGTGGCAGTCTTGGTGAGTAGGACCTGGTGAGTATTTCTTCTGTCCTTAATATCCTCTAAACTAGCAGAAGTAAAAGTAAAGGGAGTAATTTAAGGGTAAGCCATTTCAGGGCAGCTTGGTCAAGTGGAATGCTGCTCTTGTGCGATGTAGGAAATCAGGGACACTTCCATTGTTCAGGGCAACCACCTATGCAAGAAGCGTCTCCAGCTGCAGCTACTCAAAATCCACATTTCGGAGCTGGAGTTGCGGCTGGAGTCACTGGAGCATCCGCAAGGATGAGATCTTTGTGGATAGCACGTGCAGTGAGGTGGTCACACCACAGGTAAAGAGTGCACAGGCAGAAAGGGAATGGGTGACCGCCAGACAGAGTAAAGAACTAGGCAGGTAGTGCAGGAGTCCCTGGGTCCATCTTTCTCTCTAACAGATTTCCTGTTATAGATACTGCTGGGGGGGATGGCTTATCAAGGGAATGCAGCAAGAGCCAAATATGTGGCAGCACGGGGGCGGGGGGAAGAGTGGGAGAGCAGTAGTGGTAGGGGATTCTGTTGTATGGGGGTAAGGTGGATGTTTCTGCAGCTGCAGACATGACACCAAGCTGGTATGTTGCCTTCCTGGTGCCAGGGTCAAGGATGCCACTAAGCAGCTGCAGGACATTCTGAAGGGGCAACGTGAACAGCCAGAGGTCGTGGTCCATATCCGCACCAATGACATTGGTAAAAAAAAGGGATGAGGTCCTGAAAGCAGAATATAGGGAGCTAGGAAATAAATTAAAAAGCAGGACCTCAAAGGCAGTAATCTCAGGATTACTCCCAGTGCCAGGAATACAATAGACCAGATGAATGCGTAGCTGGAGAGATGGTGTAGAAGGGAGGGATTTAAATTCCTGAGGCATTAGAATTGATTCTAGGGAAGATGGGACCTGTACAAGCTGGATGGGTTGCACCCCAGCAGGACCAGGACCAGGACCAATTTTCTCATAGGGGTCTTTTCTAGTACTGTGAGGGAGCGCTTAAACTGGACTCGCAGGGGAATGGGAACCTGAGCGGGGAGACACAAGAGAGCAAAACATAGATAAGAATGAAAGACAAGTAGAAAGCAAAAGTGGAAGACAGAGGAAACAAGCGCTAGCAGCAATAGGGCCATAGTACAAAAAAAATGTGTAAAAATGTTACAAAGACAAGTCGAAAGGCACTGTATCTGAATGCATGGAGCATTCGCAATAAGGTAGACAAATTAACAGTGCAAGTAGATGTAAACAGGTATGGTATGATTGCAATTACAGAGACAAGGCTGCAGGGTGACCAAGGCTGGGAACAGAATATCCAAGGGTATTCAATATTTAGGATGGTTAGGCAAAAAGGAAAAGGAGGTGCTATGGTGGTGTTAATCAAGGAAGAAATCGGTAGTGACAGAAGATATTCGCTCAGAAAATCTAGATGTAGAATCAGTCTGGGTGGAGCTAAGAAGCAACAAGGGGCAGAAAACATCACTGGGAGTTGTCTATAGGTCTCCACGCAGTAGTAATAAGGTAGGGGATGGCATTAAACAGGAAATTACAGATGCATGTAATAAGGGTGTTACAGTAATCATGGGAGACTTTAATCTATATAGAATGGGCAAATCAAATTAGCAATAATACTGTGGCAGATAAATTCCTGGAGGATGTATGAGATGGTTTTTTTTTTTAGACCAGTATGTTGAGGAACTGACTAGGGAACAGGCTATCCTAGATTTGGTATTGTGCAATGAGAAGAGGTTAATAATCTTGTTATGCAGGGTCCTTCAGGGAATAGTGACCGTAACATGATAGAATTCTTTATTAGGATGGAAAGCGAAGTAGTCCAATCTGAAACTAGGGTCCTAAATCTTAACAAAGGAAACTACGAAGGTATGAGGTGTGAGTTGGCTAAGATAGATTGGGGAACTTCATTAAAATGGTGGATAGACAATGGCTAATATTTAAGGAACGAATGTATGCATTGCAACAGTTATACATTCCATTTGGCACAAAAACACAACAGGAAAAGCAACCCAACCATGGCTAACAAAAGAAGTTAAGGATAGTATCAGATCCAAAGAGGAGTCATATAAAGTTGCTAGAAAAAGTAGCAAACCTGAGGATTGGAAGCAGTTTAGAATTCAGTAAAGAAGGACCAAGAGATTGATTAAGAGGGAAAAAATAGAGTATGAGAGTAAACTTGCAAGGAATATAAAAGCAGACTGTAAAAACTTCTATAGGTATGTAAAAAGAAAAAGATTAGTGAAGACAAATGTAGGTCCCTTATGGTCCAAAACAGGAGAATTTATAATAGAGACAAAGAAATGGAGAGCAATCATGCAACTACTTTAGGTCTGTCTTCATGGAGGAAGACACAAATAACTTCCCAGAAAAGCTAGGGAACCAAAAGTCTAGTGCGAAGGAGGAATTGAAGTAAATTGGTATTACTAAAACAGAAGTGCTGGAGAAATTAATGGAACAAAGCCGATAAATCCCTAAGGCCTGATAATCTACATCCTAGAGTACGAAACGAAGTGGCCATGGAAACAGTGGATGTGTTGGTTGTTATCTTCCGAGGTTCTGGAACAGTCCCAGCAGATTGGAGGAATGTAACCCAACTATTTAAAAAAAAGAGGGAGGGAGGAAACAGCGAATTGCAGACTAGTTAGCCTAACATCAGTAGTAGGGAAAATGCTAGAATCTATTATAAAGGATGTGATAACAGGACACTAAGAAAATATCAACAGGAATAGACAAAGTCAACATGGATTTATGAAAGGGAAATCATGTTTGACAAACCTACTGGAGTTTTTTGAGGATGTAACTGGCAGAATAGATAAGGGAGAATCAGTGGATGTGGTGTATTTGGATCTTCAGAAAGCTTTTGATAAAGTCCCACAAGAGGTTAGTGTGTAAGATTAAAGCACATGTGATTGGGGGTAATATATTGGCATGGTTTTAGAAATGATTAGCAGACAGGAAACGGAGATTAAGAATAAACGGGTCTTTTTTGGAGTGGCAGGTGGTGACTTGTGGAGTACCACAGTGATCAGTGGTTGGGCCCCAGCTATTCACATATATATCAACGATTTGGATGGTGGAACCAAATGTTCCCAAGTTTGCTCATGGCATGAAACTTGATGGGAATGTGAATGGTGAGGAAGGTGTTAGGAGGCTTCAAGGTGGTTTAGACATGTTAAGTGAGTGGGCAAATAATGGCAGATGCAGTAAAATGTAAAGTTATCCACTTTGGTAGGAAGAACAGAATGGCAGAGTATGATTTAAATGGTGATAGATTGAGAAATGTTGATGCAGAAAGGGACCTGGGTGTCCTTGTACACCAATCACTGAAAGCAAGCCCAAAAAGAAAAATACCTGGAAAAACTCAGCAGGTCTGACAACATCTGTGGAGAAGGATACAGTTGACGTTTCGAGTCCGCATGACCCTTCATCAGAACTTACCAGAATTTTTAGTTCTGATGAAGGGTCATACGGACTCGAAATGTCCACTGTATCCCTCTCTGCAGATGCTGTCAGACCTGCTGAGTTTTTCCAGGTATTTTTCTTTTTGTTCTAGATTTCCAGCATCCGCAGTATTTTGCTTTTACTGAAAGCAAGCATGCAGGTGCAACAAGCAGTTAAGAAGGCAAATAGCATGTTGGCCTTCGTTGTGAGAGGACTTGAATACAGGAGCAAGGATGTCCTACTGCAGCTGTACAGGGCCCTGGTGAGACAACACCTGAGTATTGTGTGCAGTTTTGGTCTCCTTACCTAAGAAAGGATATACTTGCCATAGAGGGAGTGCAGCGAAGGTTCACCAGACTGATTGCTGGGATAACGAGATTGTTGAATGAAGAGAGATTGGGCCAACTGGGCCTGTATTCATTGGAATTTAGAAGAATGAGAGAGGATCTCAGATGAAAAGTATAAAATTCTGACAGGGATGGACAGACTGGATGCAGGAATGATGTTTCCTCTGATTGGGCGGGTCCAGAACAGAGGATCACAGTCTCAGGATATGGAGTAGAGGAGAAACATCTTCACTCAGAGGCAGGTGAACCTGTGGAATTCTCTACCACAGAAGGTTGTGGAGGCCATGTCGCTGAATATATTTAAGAAGGAAATAGATTTTTGGACTCTAAAGGCATCAAGGGTTAGGGGAGAGAGTGGGAGTATGAGATAGAGGATCAGCTACTATCATATTGAATGGTGGAGCAGGCTCGAAGGGCAGAATGACCTACTCCTATCTCCTGTTTCTCTGTTATTATTAAAACGATCAATCTCCTGCAAACAGTTGTTCACCAGCTATTTTATGTTCTACCTATGAAATAGAAGATGCTTAGAGCAAAGGTTGTGAAAGGGCTTTGTATTACTTAAAAATAAAAGAATAGTCCACTTATCCAACAATAGATTTAATATCCATTGCACTCTACATAGTTTGGCTGAAGCTAAGCAGCTAAAGGTTCTTGACGTTGACCTTACTGCACATGTTGTCAGGAAGAGATATGATGTTTAAAACCTGGTCTAACAGAGTTCCTTATAAAGGATTGATCTAAAGTTCCTTTTAAGCAGTACTGATGCAGTAACATATCTATTATACTGCTGTTTGGGTGCCTTCAATTTTTTATTCATTTATTGGATTCGGTGTCGGTGCAGACTCAATGAGCTGAAGGGCCTCTTCTGTACTCTGTGATTCTGTGATATGAGCATCATTAGCAAGGCCAGTTTTTGTTGCCCTTCCCTAGTGGAGGAGCTGCACTCATCCAGGCAAGCATTTCATCACACTCCTGACTTGTGCCTTCTAGATGGTGGACCGGTTTAGGGGAGTCTGGAGGTGAGAGAATTCCCAGTTTCTGACCTGCCCTTGTAGCCACAGTATTTATGTCCCTGGTCTAATTAAGTCGCTGATCAGTGGTAACTCTGCCAGAATGTTGATGGAGGGATTTTGATGATGGTAATGCTGTTGGATGTCAGTGGGAGATGGTTTGATTCTCTCTTGTTGGAGATCATCAGTGCCTGGCACTTGTGGCATGACTGTTTCTTGCCACTTAACAGCTCAAGCCTGAATGTTCTTTGCATTTAGAACCAAATTCCAGTATACTGCAAATCACTTGCCTGTGTAAATTTATATTTGTTGATTTAATATATAGTAAGCTTTAGATCTGCATAGCATTAAACCTTATAAATACTAGGGGCTAGAAATTGGTGTGCAGTTTTTGAGTGCAAAGTCGTGATCTGCCCACGCTGGTCTGAACAAGGTGGGCAGCATGTAAAATTGGTGCACCCATCTTGTTTCCATGATTGTAGCGTGGCCTTCAGCAGAACCCACGTTACATTCCTAGCTGTTGTATTGCCAGCTGCCTCTGCACACCACAGGGGACTGACAAGTGTTGCGGGCAAACCACATGGTCACATGCTTTTTAAAAGTGCAGTGCCTATCAAACAGAAACTGAGAGTGAAAGTTGCTGGATAATCACTTTGAAATAGACAGAAAGGAGCAATAGCACTGCGCCAGGGAGAGGGCTCCCTGCTTTAGTGACATTCCTCTGGGGACTGTGGTGGAGGCCAGGAGAGATTCCATATTGTGCTGGGGACAGGAAGCCTTTGAGGCAGACCCTGAGAAGGAAATGGTAATAAGTGACAAGGGAGGTTAATGCCCAGAGTGTAACCCCCAGGACATGGAGGTAGCATAATGACCTCACTCAGGTGGTCAAGGTGACTGAATCCGTTTCCACATCTCAGACCCACCTGTCACACAGCTGAACATGCCACTACCCATCACTCACTCAGAAATATTCCATGACATTTAGGAATCACTCCTAACATCCTTATACCATACCTCACCCACACTTACCTACTATTCATACCAGCTGCACATACCCTCTCCATATCTTCACAAACCTACAATCATTCAGCTATGGCAGGCACATCACCAAAGCACAGTGACACACAGTCGCTGACACTCTGTCCTCTCTCTTGCAGAAGTAAGTGGTTAACAAGAAGAGGAAAAGCTGGAGAACCGGCAAGGCCAGCATCCCTTTTGTACCCTCGAGGTCATGGTGCAATGAATAACGGGATAGGAACCAAAGATCCAGTGGCACCCGGTGCTGCCAGAGCCATCCTAGAAGTAGTAACCCTTGTGGTTTCTGTATTGCTACCCATTGACGTGGGAGGCCCATAGAGCCATGCACGGGCAGTCGGTGGTGCCCCTGGGGGAGACGGTGACATATGACGGTGATAATGTCACTGGAATAATAATGCAGAGGCCAGGCTACTGCTCTGGGGATATGAATTCAAATCCCACCATGGCAGCTGATGAAATTTAAATTCAATTAATAAATATGGAATTAAAAGCTAGTCTCAAGGTGACCATGAAACCTTTGTCAATTGCCTTAAAAACCCGTTTGGTTCACTAATGTCCTTTAGGGAAGGAAATCTGCCGTTCTTACCTGGTCTGCCCTGGATGTGACTCCAGATCCACAGCAATGTGGATGACCCTGAAATGTCCTTTTCAATGGCCTAACAAACCACTCAGTTGTATCAAGGTGCTAGAAAGTCAATAAAAAGGATTGAAACCAGATGGACCACCCGGCATCAACCTAGGCACTGGAGATGACAATGGCGCACACAGCCCTGTCGGTCCTGCAAAGTTACCAACATCTGGGGATTTGTGCCAAAATTAGGACAGCTGTCCCACAGACTAGTCAAGCAACAGCCTGAAATAATCACACTCAGAATCATACTTACAATGTCCCAGACACCACCATCAGCATTGCTGCGTATGTCCTGTCCCTCCGACAGGACAGACACACCAGAGGCGCGGCACAGTGGTATGCAGTTGGGAGGGACTTACCGTGGGAGTCCTTAACATCAACTCTACGCCTCATGAAGTCTCATGACATCAGGTCAAACATGGGTAAGGGAACCTCCTGCTGGTTATCACCTACCGACCCCCCTTGGCTGATGAATCTGTACTCTTCTGTGTTGAATGCCAGTTGGAGGAAGCACTGAGGGTGCCAAGGGCACAGAACGTACTCTGGGGGACTTAAATGTCCCTCTTCAAAGGGGACAGGGTAGCATCACTGCTGACTGAGCTGGCTTTGTCGTAAAGGACAAAGCTGCTCGATTGGGTGTTCGGGAGGTGGCGAAGAAACCAAAAGAGGGAAAATGCTGTTTGACCTCATCCTCACCAATCTACCGGTTGCAGATGCATCTGCCCATGACAGTATTGGTAGGAGTGATCATTGCACAGTCAATGTGGGGACATATTGAGGATGCTCTCTGTGGTGTTGTGTGGGACGACCACCATGCTAAATGGGATAGATTTCAAACAGATCTAGCATTTCAAAACTGGCATCCATGAGGCACTGTGGGCCATCAGCAGCAGCAGAATTGTATACAATCACAATCTGTAACCTCATGGCCTGGCATATCCCCCATTCTACCATTACCATCCAGCTGGGGAGGGTCAACCCTGGTTCAATGAAGAGTGCAGAAGGACATGCCAGGAGCAGCACCAGACATATTGAAAAGTGAGATGACAACCTGGTGAAGTTATAACAGGACTACTTGCATACCAAACAGCTTAAGCAGCAAGCTATAGACGGAGCTAAGTGATCCCACAACCAACAGATCAGATCTAAGCTCTGCAATCCTGTCACATCCAGTTGTGAATGGTGGTGGACAATTAAACAAGTCACTGGAGGAGGAAGCTCCACAAATAGCCTCATCCTCAATGATGGGGAGCCCAGCCCATCAGTGTAAAAGACTAGGCTGAAACATTTGCAGCCAACTTCAACCAGAAGTGCTGAGTAGATGATCCACCTCGGCCTCCTCCAGAGGTCCCCAGCGTCACAGATGCCATCCTTCAGCGAATTTGATTCACTCCATATGATATCAAGAAATGGATGAAGACACTTGATACTGCAAAGGCTATGGGCCCTCACAACAGTCCAGCAATGGTACTGAATACTTATGCTCCAGAACTAGCTGTGCCCCTAGCCAAGCTGTTCCAGTACAGCGACAACATTGACACCTACTCGACAATGTGGAAAATTGCTCAGGTATGTCCTGTCCACAAAAGGCAAGACAAATCCAACCCGGCCGGTTTTCACTCCATCCCTCTACTCTCCATTATCAGTAAAGTGATGGAAAGTACCGTTGACAGTGCTACTAAGCAACACTTACTCAGCAATATTCAGCTCACTGATGCACAGTTTGGTTTCTGCCAAGGCCATTCAGCACCTGACCTCATTACAGCTTTAATCCAAACATGGACAAAAGAGCTGAAGTGAACGTGAGTGCCCTTGACATCAAGACAGCACTTGATTGAGTGTGGCAACGAGAAGCCCTAGCAAAACTGAAGTCAGTGGGGAACAGTGGGAAACTCTCCACTGCTTAGCGTCACACCTAGTACAAAGGAAGATGTTGTGGTTGTTGGAGGTCAATCATTTCATTCCTGGGACATCACCGCAGGAGTTCCTCAGGGTAGTGTCCTAGCCCAACCATCTTCAGCTGTTTCATCAATGACCTTTCCTCCATCAGGTCAGAAGTGGGGATGTTCGCTGATGATTGCACAATGTTCTGTACCATTCGCAACTCCTCAAATACTGAAGCAGTCGGTGTCCATATGCAGCAAGACCTGGACAATATTCAGGCTTAGGCTGATAAGTGGCAAGTAACATTCACACAACAGAAATGCCAAGCAATGACCATCTCCAACAAGAGAGAATCTTGACATTTAATGGAATTACCATCGCTGAATCCCTACTATCAACGTCTGGGGGTTACCATTGACCAGAAACACAACTGGACCAGCCATATAAATGCTGAGGCTACAAGAGCAGGTCAGAGGCTGTGAATTCTGTGGCAAGTAATTCACCTCCTGACTCCACAAAGCCTTTCCACCACCTACAAGGCACAAGTCAGGACTATGATGGAATACTATCCATTTGCTTGGATGAGTGCAGTTCCCACAACACTCAAGAAGCTCGACACCATACAGGACTAAGCAGTCCACTTGATTGGCACCCCATCCACAACCTTAGGCATTCACTCCCTCCACACCGATGCACAGTGGCAGCAGTGTGTACCATCTACAAGATGCACTGCAGCAACTCATCAAGGCTCCTTCGATAGCACCTTCCAAGCCCACCTTTTGAAGGACAAGGGCAATGGATGCATGGGAACACCACCACCTGCAAGTTCTCCTCCAGTAGCACATCATTCTGACTTGGAACTATATCACCATTTCTTCACTGTCGCTGGGTCAAAATCCTGGAACTCCCTTCCAATCAGCACTGTGGATGGTGTTCCTACAGCAGATGGACTGCAGCTGTTCAAGAGACAGCTAACCACCACTGTCTCAAGGGCAATTAGGGATGGCCAATAAATGCTAGCCTAGCCAGTAACACCCACATGATGTGGACAAATAAAAAAGAAAGCTTGCTATCCTGGCGAGTCCATGTTTCCCCCTTATATGCAGTGTACCTCCTTGGTACATTTATAAATGGTGAACTGCAAGATGTTACTGATGTCACCTGCTCCTATCTAGCAGGCATAGAATGTGGCAACCACTGTCCTCGTCCTGCTTTGAGGCTTCAATTCGGTGTGAAGGAGGTAGCACATCTCCATGCGAGCTCATTGATGAAGCATAGCTTCTTCAGGCGCTGCTGCAGACTCATCGCTAAGTAGATGTGGCATGCGCAGAACATGTTTTGAGTGTAGTGCTTTCAATGGAGAGCCCTCCTCCTTCCTCTTCACAGAATTTCCCTTCCCTGCCTGTTCCTCTCCATGTCCTGGTTGCATTTTTCTTTCCTGAGTTAGTTTGGCATTGAATTTTTTTTTTAGCTTTTCACTGCCTTGATTGATTCACCTTTCAGTGCCCTGATTGACCATTTGGTCAGAACACTCTGGATAATCAAGGAGTCCTGGGGACGCACTCAGTTTGACAAGCTTCTGTGCACGCGAGTAGCAGATTGGAGTTAATAAGAAATCACTCGCTTTACCAAGCTGCATGAGCTCACAAAATCAGCTTGGAAAAAAAAATCACTCAAGGGGAAGGTGACATTGAACATGAAATGTTTATAAAATAATCAGGGGTAATGGTGCTGGTGATTTTTGGAGGACACTCCTTTGTGGCACTTTTTTTACTGTAACAAAAAATTTGCTTGATTGGCTGTTCTTGGGTGGCATTTTGCTCATGATGGAAGTAATTCTAAGATGCTTGTTAACATTGTGGAGCTACTTTTAACACCGTTACAAAAATTTCCACCACACAAGACTCCTACGGATTAGGGTGGGGTGGGGGAGGTGGATTCTTGCAATGGTGTCAAAAACACCTCAACTGCAACTTGTTGGATAGCCCTTTAAGTAGGCTCAGAACAGAACACAGCTTACTACTTAATGCTTGTTTCAGGAATGATGATTAATGAAGATGCTGTCTTTACATGCATTGTGCAAATCTAGAATCCTGGCATTGCATCAGCCCATTCGATTAACTTATGTGTCATTTTTCTATGAACTAGACAAAATATATAAATACAATGTCATTTTTGAGCTGCCTCCTTTGATTAGTTTGATATCATCTACAAATTAGATCCAATATACATTGACGATTTGAACTCAGAAACCCGTTGTACATATGGAAATACAAATGAGGAGCAGGAGTAGACCATTCAGCCCCTCGAGCTTGCTCTGCCAATGTAAATTGTGGACCCTATCTGACACTTTTCCCAACCCACCATTACTCTAACAAGTTTGTGTCTCTCTCCCCATTTCAGCCAATTCTCTATTCTGCCTCAAAAAATTATCACAACCCCCTAATAATTTGATGTTAGATAATAGCCTGGAAATCTAGGTACAATGCATCATGGGCCTTACATTAGCTCACTTGGAAGGAGGTTGTTGATGAACTTCAGTGAGCCAAATTATTTGTTTTCCTCACCCTTTACTTTCCAATTTTTTACTGCACACGGTCAACCAAACTTACACTATCTTTATATTGTAGGTACTATACGGTTTAAGGCAGTGCAGGTCAGCATAATTAAATTATACATGCATTACTTTTAATGTTAAGCTCTCTACGTAGGAACATAAGAGTAGGAGTAGGCCATTCAGCACATTGAGCATGCTCCACCATGGCTGATCATTCACTTCAATGCCTTTTTCCCACACCACCCCCATATCCCTTTATGTTGGTATTTAGAAACCTGTCAATCTCTGCTTTAAACATAAAGAGAAACCAGGGAAAACATCTTTCTTGCATTTACCCTGTCCATCCTTTTAAGTATTTTAAAGGTTTCAATGCAATCACTCCTCATTCTTTAAAACCCTGGAGAATTCAGGCCCAGTTTCCCCAACCTCTCTTCATAGGACAGTCCTGCCATCCTGCTCTCACAATGGGATTATCAGATGTACTAGTGCTTCTCTGCTGTATATTACAATCAATTAGCTGGCTGCCTAAATATTTTTGAATTCAGTCTATGCATTCAAACTTAGAGATGTGGAGATTACAGTACAGGTGACTATAAAACTAAAATGTTACAGAGCCTTTTTTTGTCCATGCATAAAATAAAGGACCCTGTTGACAGTGCAGCTAAGAGATTTCAAACGTTTTTTTTAGGATCTCTTGGCAGTTTGACTTAAGGTAGACTGCGAAGTCTTTCCAAAGAAAATAAATTGATTTTGTTTTCTTTGGGTTGAAAAGTATTAGAGTGGAAAGTGCAAATATCAAAACATGGATTTTGTTGAATTGGATGAAATTATATCAATATTGCTGTTAAAACAAGACTTATAAAATGTAATTTTCACCATATACAACATGTCAGCAAGATGTTAGTTTCTAGTAAGTTGTGTTTTCTTTTGAATATGAATCTGTTTCTTTCCTTTACAGGAAGAGGCTTACGGTCGGTTACAGCCAGTTGGCTGAGTTAACCTACAGCTTGGAGCAATGCAATGCAGCACTGTGTCTCGAGGCCAGAAACAGAGGCTTAGTTTAACACTGCTCAATCATATAGTAAAATTTCTCCACAAACTGGATTTAGTTAATTATGTTTTACTAATGTTCATCTCTTGTTGTGAGAATGATAAAATTCTCTGTATCAGAGGTAAAAGTGTAAAAGGTTTTGTGCAGGTGCTATTTAAATAAAGAAAACAAATTATATACTGTTTAATACCATGCAAGAAATTTATTACAGGAACACTAGATGTAATGTTTCAGCTCTTAAATCCTGTATGGAGTGTAAACTTTTTTTTTTGAGCATTCATTCTGAATTGGTTTAGGACCTGAAAGCATTTACAACACTATATAGTCCTCCTCATTTCTAGTTATACTTAGAAAACAAATCTGAGTACGTTGAATCACTAACGAAATTTCCCAGGAATTTGTGTTTACTTAGTAAAGCTTTCCAGCCATAGGTTTTTTTTTCCAACAGCATACAGATTATTCAAAAAAAAAGTCATTGCAAGTTCAGCCATATTTTTAATTCATTATCCTACATTTTAAATTTTTCCAGTTTAAGATACGTGTATTGCTGAAAAAAGAGACATGTTGAAGCTTTTTGCCTTATATTCATCAAGACATTTTGTAAGAATACCAATATAAGGGGAAAACAATTTATTCTGTATGTGAAGAGGGTGCTAATTGGTTGGCAGATGGACTCTGGTAGAGGGGTTGCTATGTAGAATGCACCAGTGATGCTGGTTGACAGTTAACTGCCAAGCATTGTTTGAAATTTAAACCAGGAAGCTTGACCCTGATTAGTGAAGGCATTGCCCTGAGGAATGAGCCAGCGAATGGCTGTCACTTATTTTATTTATCTGAAACAGGCACAATGTGTGTATACATTCTTTCTGTCACACTGCGAGCCCGACTGACAATCTTAAATTGGTTGTCAGCATAGTTCTTAGCGCAATGAAGATCATTTAGCAAATGTTGTCCAATCACGGAATCACATCTAATGTTGGACGTTGTGTTTTGAGTTTTGCAAGCGCGGGCTGGTTGCATACAGCCTGTACCTTTCCCGTTGCCAACAGTGAACCATGCTGTTTGATGCAATCCTTGGGATGTAAGGCCTACATATCCAGCATCTCACTGGCGCTGAAATTCATATACCACATTATTCATTTATTTGATAGGCAGAGAGCATCTTTTTGGCTTGAAGGCAGCATATTGTTAGTAGTAAATACCACTCATGTTGAAACTGCATAGTAACAGTTTCACATAGCTTGCTTCACCTGTTGCTCAAATTTTTGAGATACCTTGCCCTTCCAGGGTAATCTGAGGTAGACTGGGCATTTTTCAGGGCCGAATGTGATGGCCTTAGGCCCGTTCATGTGTTTGTGTGATATACAGCGCGAAATGATCTCATCAGGGTAGCCATTATCCTGCAGGATGCCATTGATGTGTGCCATTTCAGCGTCAAGCTTGCATGGTGAGCAAATGGCTTGGGCCCTATTTACAAGGTTGCCGATAAGACCAATCTTAAAGCGTGTGGAATTGTAAGAATCCCAATGCGTATACTGACCAGTGAAGGTACGCTTGAGGTAGACTGTTGTAGAGAGCCCCCATGTGTCTCTTTTTCAGCAATACTCAATTGCTGTAGCTACCTGTAGTAAATTTGGGGAAAATAATCTGATTTTGGTTTTGTCTTCTTCATAAACAAATTTTAATATAGTTGACTTGGGAATCTATAGGGACACTGGTTCTGTATAATGCCCTTGTTGATGGATTTAAACTGCTGCCCTTTCACCTCTGTTAAGTGTTCAGATGCAGGATTAACAGACAGATGAATGTCATTCCTCAATAACTGTAAAACTTGGGAGTTTGATTGACATTTAACAATTTCATTTCACTCTAGAGGGAATATGCGCATTGTGTAAAAAAGCTGATAATTCAGCACTGATTGATATCAAATCTTCAGGCCTGTTCAGAGTAATGGCTTCTGCTTTGAGATATTGGAGATACATTTCTGAGGTTGGGGTTCAAGACGCATTGGGCGGAATCATCCCAGACTTGTACTAGGTGCGGTAGCGGGCAGGTAAAACAACATTTTACCCGCCGGCCACGATGGCGGGTTTTTACGCTGTATCGTCCCAAACCTGCCACACTATTTATACTCTCCTGGGATACACACCGTGTCCATGGCAGGCAGGCTGTCATTCAGTTGCCCGCGATCACCCTGCTGCTGCATCACGCCAGGTACCATATTTAAAGTCTAGCCGCAAGCACACATCTCAGTGCTTCCAGACCATCACTGCAGCATGGAAGACATGGCCCTGAAACTGAAGAAGACTGCAGCCCCCAGGTTCAGCGATGCGCCTCTCAAGTGCGTTTTGGATGCCATGGAGGCCCTCTGGAATATCCTCTATCCCTGCTGTGGCTGCAGGATGTGCAGCAACAGCACTAACCCGGCTTGGGAGGCAGTGTCAGCAGTGGTCAGCGCCAAGCCCTTCAAAAGAGGGCAGCCACTCAGTGCTGCAAGAGGATAAATGATCTCCTCCATTCCGCCAGGGTAATTCACTCTCGTCACCACTCTCAACTCTCTCATTCCCAAACCCACCACACATCCACAGGGCCCTCACTCACTGTTGGTTCAAGGGACATCACCATTCACACTCTCTCGCACACTGTCATTGTCCTCATCCCGTTCATGGGACCATTTGCCACCCACATAGGCCAGGCATACTATCATCTGGCCTGGCAGGCGTCCTGCTTACACTTTCTCCAACTCTATTTATGCAGGACAAGCTGGCACGCAACAAGAGAGAGAGGTCACAGACCGGTGGAGGAATGCCCCAAAGTCAAAGTCCGCAGAGCCATCCAGCTGGCCATTGAAGATCTGGACTGGTCCTGTACTGCCGGTGAGGTCAGCAGTGCTTTACCAAGAGAGGGTCCAGCAGTGCAATATCCATCAGACAACCATGCTATGAGTTGTGTGTCCTGTTCCAAAGGCCGCTGCCATGCACAAATTATCTCTCATTGCTTTCGCAGGCACATCTGCCAAACAGCCGACGGAGTTCATGACCCAGGGCCTCCAATCAAGCCCCGAAGAAACCTCTGAAGATGAATCTTGAGGCACCCTTCCTGAGGTCCCATCACTGCACTCACGCACACCCTCCACAAGCGCAGAGAGACACACCTTGGTGGGACCTAGCTTTAGAATAGCCCGGGATCACAATCTGGTGAACACGTCGCACCATCCAATCCACAGCAGGTGAAGACAGCGACTTCCCAGGCTTCTGGCACTTGGAGAACTGCTGGATGCCAGAACGTTGCTGAGCCTGAGTCAGATGACTAACCTCTGGACTCGGTCATGTCACATTTGCTGAAGCTGCAGAGGTAGTTTCAGAAACATCAGGAAGGGATGTCGGCTATGCTCCTCAGATTGTAAGGCACGATAGGAGAGTCCATCCGCCTTCACCCTGAGTTGATAATGCCGGCATGCCAACGCACCGAGGTCAACACTGGTAGGATGGCGACATTGGTCCTGCACTGCTGCGTGGGCTCAACTACATCGCTGATGCTATAGTTGGCCTCTAATAATGTGTATGCAAGTGGGGTGCCGGGCAGCTCGATCTCATTCTCTGCTCCTCAAGAATTCAGCCTCGGGCCCCTGGGCACCCATAGGGAGGAGGATCAGCAGGTGAACACTCCAGGTCCATCCATCCAGGTGACTCCAAGAGTGTCCGGCCCATCCGAATCCTTTCTGTGACCTCAGCAGCTCCAGCTCCAGCTCCACGGGTCGAGGAGGGTGCCACTGCCACACAGCACGACCGCGAAAGAAGGCCGGGCCCCACCAAGCCTCAACCCTCCAGAGGATGCCCGCCGAGGTCATCACGGACAGGGCGTCGCAGTCAGCAGGTTGCCTCCACCTCTGCCATGGATGTCCGGGGAGCACCAAGATGTAGCGGCAGGGTTAGGAAGTTTAGTTGCACATCTTGGGCATGGGTGTTAATCACTTCTCCATAATGTTCACTATTGTCAATAAACTCCCATAAGACGTAGAAGCAGATGTAGGCCATTTGGCCCATTGAGTCTGCTCTGCTATTCAACCAGATCATGGCTGATCTGATAATCCTCAACTCCACTCTCCCATCTTTTCCCCATAACCCTTGATCCCCTTACTGATTAAAAGTCTGTCTATTTCAGCTTTGAATATATCTAATGATCCAGCCTTTACAACCCTCTGCAATAAAGAATTCCACAGATTCACTATCCTCAGAGAAGAAATTCCTCCTCATCTCTGTCTTAAAAGGGTAACCCCTTGTTCTGAGATTTTGCCCTCTGGTCCCAGACTCTCCCACAAGGGGAAACAACCTCTCAGCATCTACCCTCTCAAGCCCCCTAAGAATCTTATATGTTTCAATAAGGTCACCTCTCATTCTTCTAAACCCAATGAGTACAGGCTCAACCTACTCATAAGAAAATCCCTCCATACCCAGGATGAACCTATTGATCTTTCTCTGGATTGCCTCCAATGCCAGTATATCTTTCCTTAGGTAAGGGGACCAAAAGTGTTCATAGTATTCTCGGTATGGTCTAACTAGTGCTTTAGCGAAGGCCACATTCCATTTGCTTTCCCTACTACCTACTGAACTTGAATGCTAGCTTTTTGGGATTCATGCACGAGGACTCCCAAATCCCTCCGTGCTGCAGCTTTCTTCAGTCTTCCTCCATTTAAGTAATATTCAGCTCCTCTATTCCTGCCAAAGTGCATAACTTCACATTTTCTCACATATTCCATCTGCCAAGCTTTTGCCCACTCAGTTAACCCATCTATATCCCTCTGTAGACACTATCATCCTCACCACTTGCCTTCCCATCTATTTTTATGTAATCCGCAAACTTGGCAATAGTACACTCATTTCCCTCATTCAAGTCATTAATATATATTAATATATATTGTAAATAATTGTGGCCCCAGCACTGATCCCTGTGACACTGCACTAGTTACAGGTTGCCATCCTGAAAATGCCCCCCTTATCCCAACTCTGTTTTGTATCAGTTAGCTAATCCTCTATTCATGCTAATATATTACCCCCAACATCATGGACTGTTATTAAATAGCCTTATGTGTGGTACCTTATCGAGTGCCTTTTAGAAATACAAATATATAACATCTACTGATTCTCCTTTATCTGTCCTGCTTGTTATCTCCTCCAAGAACTCTAATAAATTTGTCAGGCATGATTTCCCCTTCATGAAGCCATGCTGATTCTGCTTGATTAGATTATGTATTCCTAAATGCTCTGCTTTTACATTCTTCATAATAGACTCCAACATTTTCCCAATGACAGATGTTAAGCTAACTGGCCTATAGTTACCCATTTTTTGTCTCCCTTTTTTGAAAAAGGGTGTTACATTGGCATTTTCCAGTCCTCTGGGACTTTTCCAGAATCTAAGGATTCTTGGAAGATTACTACCAGTGCATCTGCTATCTCTGCAGCTACGTCCTTTAATATCCTCTGATGCAACCCATCAGGTCCAGGGGATTTATCAGCCTTTAGCCCATCAGTTTCCCTAGTACATTTTCTTGAGTGATAGTTATATTTATTTCCTCCCCCCACCTTTTGCCTCTTGGTTATTTAGTATTTTTGGAGTGCTATTAGTGTCTTCTACCATGAAGACTGATGCAAAGTATTTATTCAACTCCTCTGCCATTTCCTGGTTCCCCATTATTTCCCCAGCCTCATTCTCATTTGGCCTCGCTCTTCTATCTATCTCTCTCTCTATCTCTCTCTCTCTCTTACTGTCCGTTTTTATATTACATGCTAGTTTACCCTCAAAGTTTATTTTCTCTCTTTTTGATATATTTTTGGTCATCTTTTGTTGGATTTTAAAACTTTCCCAATCCTCTGGATTACCACTAATCTTTGCCACATTCTATGTTTTTTCTTCCAATTTGATACTATCCTTAACTTCCTTGTTTAACCATGGTTGGTTTATCCCCTTCCTTGAATCATTCTTCCTCACTGGGATATATCTTTGTTGTGAGTCATGAACTATTTTCTTAAACGTCTGCCATTGTTCATCAACTCTCTTTTCTGCCAAACTCCTTTTCCAGTCCACTCCAGCCAACTCTACCCTCATTCCTTTATAATTACCCTTATATAGATTTAGCACAGTTGTTTCCAATCTAAGTTTCTCTCATTCAAACTGAATGCTAAATTCTATCATGTTATGGTCACTGTTTATTAGGGGATCTTGTACTCTTAGATCATTTATTAAACCTGTTTCACTACATATTACCAGATCCAAAGTAGCCTGATCCCTGGTCGGATCCACAACATATTGTTCAGGGAAACTGTCCTGAGTACACTCTATGAATTTCTTGCTCATTGCTACCTCTGCTAGTTTGATTTTTTTTCAGTCTACACGAAGATTAAAGTCACCCATGATTAATATAATACCGTTTTTTACATGCCCTCATTATCTCCTGATTTATTCTCTGTCCTACAGCATAGCTACTGTTAGGGGGCCTGTAGACTTCTCCCACCAGTGGTGTCTTCCCCTTGTTATTTCTCACCACTACCCTTATGGATTCTACATCTTCTGATCCAAGGTCATTTCTTGCTATTGTACTTATTCCATCTTGTACTAACAAGGCTACCCCACCACCCTTTCCTTCCTGCCTGTCCTTTTTAAAAGTCACATATCCCTGAATATTTAGTTCCCAGCTTTGATGATCTTGTAACCATGTCTCCGTAATGGCTATAAGATTATACCCATTAACCTCTATTTGTGCCATTAATTCATTTATTTTGTTCCGAATTTAAGTAAAGAGCCATTAATTTTGCCTTTTTACCATTCTCCACCACCACCACCACCATCTTTTGACCCTATTTACTGATTTATTTTTATGTTTGGTAGACTCTTGTCCCTTCCTTTCACACTATGGGTATCGTTGCCTAAGTATCTGCTCTGCAATACTGCCATATCCTTTTGCTTTGTAAACCTACTTATCCCCTCTCCAGAACCCTCCCCTTGTCTATTTAGTTTAAAGCCCTCTCTACAGACCTAGTTATTCGATTCACCAGGACACTGCTCCCAGAACGGTTCAAGTGAATCCTGTCCCACCGGAACAGCTCCCTTCTACCCCAGTACTGGTGCCAGTGCCCATGAACTGAAACCCATTCTTCCCACACTAATCTTTAAGCCACAAATTTAACTCCTTGACTTTGTTTACCCTATGCCAGTTTGCCTGTGGCTTAGGTGGCAATCCTGGGGATATTACCTTGGAGGTTCTGCTTTTTAATTTAGCCCCTGACTGTTCAAAATCTTACAGCAGAACCTCCTTTCTAGTCCTATCAATGTCATTGGTTCTAATGTGGATGACAACAACTGGAGCTCTCCCTTCCCACTTCAGCCCTGATTAGATGTCCTTAACCCTAGGCACCGGGCAAGCAACACAGCCTTCGGGACTCACGCTGTTGGCTGCAGAGAACAGTATCTATCCCTCTAATTATACTGTCCCCTACCAATACTACGTTCCTATTTCCTCCCCCCACTTGAATGGCTCCCAGTACCATGGTGCCATGGTCAGTTTGCTCATCCTCCCTACAGTCCCTGCTCTCATCCACACAGCTTGCAAGAACCTCATAACTGTTAGAAAATTGCAGGGGCTGAGGCTCCTCGAACGTTACCTCCATGGGTCCCCATACCTGCTTCACCTACAGTCACATCCTCCTGTCCCTGATCACAGACCAAATTTGAATTACCTAATCTGAAGGGTGTGACCATCTCCTGGAGCAAAGTGTCCAGGTAACTTCCCCCCCGCCTTTCCCCCTGATGTGGTGCAATGTCTGCAGCTCAGACTCCAGCTCCTCAACTTGGATCCAAAGTTCCTCGAGATGTGAACACTTACTGCAGATCTGTTTTTCAAGCTTTTCAAGTCGTGGTTCACATTCCAGTGTCATTCCATCATACGAAGTAATGGTGATAAGATCAACACGTTGTTTGTGCAAGAAATAACACAAAGGCTCATGGTGATAGTAAATAGTATCTGGAAGACTCCTTATAGTCAGATGTTTACAATATTCAAACTCTGACCGCCTTGGTGTCTAGCAGCCCCTACATGCTGCAGCAACAACACATCACCTGTCCTGCCATCACTATCATATTTTATTTAATTTATTAATTAATTACTCTAGTATCCCTGCTCTTTATTGTACATTTTCTTACATCAGTTTTGATCATATACTTAAACTATTTTTAAGAAAGAGAAAATTAAGACTAGAGACCCAAACACAAACTATAGACCTTAATTTTAAGATTAGAAATACTCACCAATCCAGCTCACTAATCAGCTGCTCTCCCTGCCTTTTTTAAATGAATTTTCCCCGCTCTTTGTTCAAAATGAAGCCTGCACACTCACTCTGCGCATTTTTAAGTAAAGTCTGCACACTCACCTCATTTTTAAGTGAAGTCTGCACACACTCCCCACTCTTTGTTGTAAAATTCTCTCAAGGGAGATATTCTCCTTAGAATATCTCCCTGCCTTTGGGTCCTTGTTCTGATGAGCAGTGTCCTTATCACTCAGATGTGAAACCTTTCTGCATAACATAAAGGCAGGTGAAACAAAAACAAAAAATGCTGGAAAAGCTCAGCATGTCTGATGGCATCTGTGGAGAGAAAGACAGTTAACGTTTCGAGTCCATATGACTCTTCTTCAGAGCTGAAGGGAAGTAGAAATGTGAAATAAATACTGTTTAAGGAGAGTGAGACAGGTGAAGCTGGATAGAAGGCCAGCAATAGGTGGAGGCAAAGGAGAGATTGCAAAAGATGTCATTAACACCCCTCTGACCTTTTGTTTATGGTGGTGGCACTGGCTAAAGGAAGTGCTAATGGTGATATTAAGAGTAGAAAGCAGAATGTCTCAGTCCAGGGCCTCTTTCCTCTGCTCTGTGGAACCTTCAGACCAAAGTGATTCCGGCCTCTCACTCCTTGGGAACATTACTGATGCCTGCACCTTGACGTTGCTCATCATTGCTGCCAGAACATAGTGGGCTGGCCCCCATCTCTTCAGCATCTGTGACCATTGATGCTGTGCTCCTGAAGGGCTCAGGTGCTGAAGGTGGACAAAAGATCAGATGCTTCTAAAGTTTCATGGCTGTGTCTCTGAAATGACCCTGATCACAGAGTGCAAGCGATCTGCCTTCGGAGTCAGACATTCTCAGAGGCTATGTAAAGATTTATGGAGGGTTCTCATTGCATGTTGTCATCATTGTCCTGCAATTAAGCGACTTTTAGGGCCTCCATTGCATCTCCATGACAGGAGTTTTCTCACAGGGGTTATTCGTGCTGACTTAAGCAAGACTGGAGTCAAACGTTCACAGATGCAATGTGAGGATCCATGGGGTCACCTCACTGCATATCGTCATCATCCTGCACAAATCTAGCAGTTATGTGGGCCTCCCGAGCGCACCTGCCTCCTCTAACCAATGCGAGGATCTCCTCACCCTCATCTCTGTCGGCACACTCATCAGAGGAGACCTCCATCTCCTCAGCCAGCTCACCTCTCCGTTGGAGTGCCAGGTTGTAAACGGCTCAGCAGACGATGACGATGCATGACACCCTTTGCGCTCTGTATTGCAGGGCTCCACTAGACCGGTACAAGCACTAGAGCTTCATCTTCAGCATCCTGATGGTCTGTTTCAAGTTGTGAGCTGCAGCATGAGCCTCATTCTCCTGTTGCTCTACTACAGTCTTGAGGCCGCTGCGCGGGCGTCATCAGCCATGGCCTCTGCGGGTAGCCCTTGATCCCGAGAAGCCATCCCTACAGCCTCGTTGGACCCTGGAAGACTCCAGGGTCTGTGACCGCCTGAGGATGTCGGTGTCATGCACACTCCCTGGAAACTGGCGCACACCTGCAGGATGTGTTTCTGGTGGTCGCACAGCAGCTGCACGTTCAGCAAATAGAAGACCTTGTGGTTGATGTAGTCACCGTGTGTTGCGACAGAGATCTGAGGACCTCATGAGTGCAGTCGATCGCACCCTCCACCTGTGGGAAACCTGAGAGCATGTAGTAGGGCTGATGGAAGAATAACCCAAGTGTCTGATTGAACGGTCCCTTCTGAAAGTTGAGAGAGATGGGGAAATGTGTTTGGTAATGGAATCATATTGAAAGTGGCGGAAGGTACTTCCGTGAATGTAGACTCTGATGAAGTGGAAGATGTGGGCAAAGAGGACGTTTTGTTCTTGATAAACCTGTCTCATTGGCATTACTTGTTTTGAAAAATAGAGTTTTCTGAAAAGATTATGATATGAATGTGACATGGCTATTCTGTTCAGTCTTCATTCCACTCCAGTTGAAATGGTTCTCATTTTTTGTTTTAATGTTTCTTGGTTGAAAGAGCATAAGAGCAAGCAGTATGAACAAGGATTATTTGTGTATAAAAATAGGGAAGTCTTGCTAAAACTATACAACGCACTAGTTAGACCACACTGAGAATACTGTGAACACTTTTTGGTTCCCTTATCTAAGGAAAGATATACTGGCATTAGATGCAGTCCAGAGAAGGTTCACTAGGTTGATCCCGGGTATGGAGGGATTTTATTATGAGGAGAAGTTGAGTAGGTTGGGCCTGTACTCATTGGAGTTTAGAAGAATGAGAGGCGAACTTATTGAAACATGTAAGATTCTTAGGGGGCTTGACAGGGTAGATGCTGAGAAGTTGTTTGCCCTTGTGGGAGAGTCTAGGACCAGAGGGCATAATCTCAGAGTAAGGGGTCGCCCATTTAAGACAGAGGTGAGGAGGAATTTCTTAGAGAGCAGTGAATCTGTGGAATTCTTTACTGCAGAGAGCTGTAGAAGCTGGGTCGTTAAGTATATTCAAGGCTGAGATAGACAGATTTTTAATCAGTAAGGGAATTGAGGGTTATGGGGAAAAGGCAGGAAAGTGAAGTTGAGGATTATCAGATCAGCCATGATCTCATTGATTGGCAGAGCACTCTTGATGGACCAAATGGCTTATGTCTGCTTCTACGTCTTATGGTCTCATTGCAAAAGTAGGCCATTCGCCACTCGAACCGGCTCTGCCATTTAATAAGATCACGGCTGATCTGATAATTACCTCAAATCTGCATCCCACCTAATCCCGATAAATTATCAGCCCCTTGCTTACCAAGAATCTATCTACCTCTGTCTTAAAAGTATTCAAAGACCCTTCTTCCACCACCTTTTCAGAGTCCCAAAGACGCATGACGCTCCGAGAGAAAAAAAATTGTTTCATCTCCATTTTAAATGGGCAGCCCCTTATTTTTAAACTGTGACCCTCCAGTTCTAGATTCTCCCACAAGAGGAAACATCCTCTCCACATCCACCCTGTCAAGACCCCTCAGGATCTTATGTTTCACTCAAATCACCTCTTACTCTTCTGAACTCCAGCGGATACAAGTCTAGGCTGTCCAACCTTTCCTCATAAGACAAACCTGCCCATTCCCATGCCAGGTATTAGTCTGGTAACCCTTCTCTGAACTGCTTCCAATGCATTTGCATCCTTCCTTAAATAAGGTGACCAATACTGTACAAAGTACTCCAGATATGGTCTCACTAGTGCTCTATGTAACTGAAACATAACTTCCCTACTTCTGTATTCAAATCCCCGTGCAATAGGTGATAACACTCTCTATTAGCTTTCCTAATTATTTACTGTATCTGTACCTTTTCAATTTATGCACTAAAACACTCAAGTCCTTCTGCATCCTCTCACCATTTAGATAACATGCTTCTCTTTTATTCTTCCTGCCAAAATGCAAAATTTCACATTTTCCCACATTATACTCCATTTGCCAAATCTTTGCCCACTCACTTCACATATCTATATCTTTTTGTATCCTCCTCATGTCCTCTTCACAACTTACTTTCCTACCTATCTTTGTGTCATCAGCAAATTTGGCAACCATCCCTTCATTCAAGTCATTTATATAAATTGCAAACAGCTAAGATCCCAGCACTGATCCCTTAGGCACACCACTCATTACATCTTATCAACTGAAAAAGACCCATTTATGCCTACTCTCTGTTAGCCAGCCAATCTTCTACCCATGCCAGTATGTTACCCCCTATACCATGAGCTTTTATTTTCCGCAATAATCTTTGAAGTGGCACCTTATCAAATGCCTTCTGGAAATTTAAGTACAGTACATCCACCGGTTCCCCTTTATCCACAAATCATGTTACTTCCTCAAAGAACTCCAATAAGTTGGTTAAACATGATTTCCCTTTCACAAAATCATGCTGACTGCCTGATTACCTTGAACTTATCCAAGTGCCCTGCTTTAATTTCTTTAGTAATATCTTCTAACATTTTCCCTATGACAGCTGTTAAGCTAACTGGCCTGTAGTTTCCTGCTTTCTGTCTCCCTCCCTTTTTGAATAATGGAGTTACATTTGCTATCTTCCAATCTAATGGGACCTTTCCTAAATCTAGGGAATTTTGGAAAATTAAAAGGAATGCATTAATTATCTCACTGGCCACTTTTAAGACCCTAGGATGAAGTCCATCAGGACCCAGGCACTTGTCAGCCCACAGCCCCAACAATTTACTCAGTAACACTTACTTTTCTGCTGATCGTAATTTTCCAGATTTCCTCCCTCCCTTCCATTTCCTGATTTAAAGCTGCTTCTGGGATGTTTGTATCCTCTATAGTGAAGACTAATGCAAAATACTGTTCAATTCATCTGCCATTTCCTTGTTTTCCATGATCAATTCTCAAGACTCACTTTCTATAGGACCAACGCTCACTTTGTTAACTCATTTTAAAAAATATTTATCGAAACTCTTATTATCTGTTTTTATATTTCTGGCTAGCTTTCTCTCGTACTCTAATTTTTCCCTCCTTATTAAATTTTTTGTCATCCTTTGCTGTTCCTTATATTCTGTCCAATCTTCTGGCCTTCCAGCTGCCTTTGCACAATTATATACTTTTTCTTTAAGTTTGATACTATCTTTTACCTTTCTAGTTATCCACAGATGGTGTGTCTGTCCCTTGGACTTTTTCTTTCTTGTTGGAATGTATCTATTCTGTGTATTCTGAAATATCCCCTTAAATGTTTGCCACTGCATCTCTGCTGACCTATCCTTTTACCTGATTTACCAATTCATTTTAGCCAGCTCTGCTTTCATGCCCTCATAATTGCCCTTATTTAAGTTTAAAATCATAGTATCAAACCTACTCCTCTCTTCTTTAAACTGAATGTAAAATTCAATCATATTATGATTCCTGCTACCTAGGAGTGCCTTCACTATGAAGTAATTAATTAATCCCATCTCAAACTGAAGGATTAATTCAGACCTGGACTTTATAGAGAAGGGGCAATGGGACAATGGGTGGAATTTTCTGTCCCCGCTGGTGTCAGGCGTCATGGCAGGCATGAGCGGACAATATGGCGGGACGGCCAAAAAACTGCTTCATGACACCATGAAACCAGTTTGTGATCGTCTGCTCCACCTGTCAATGATGGGCTACCTTTCCCTCCGCCACACGTCGGGAATGTCATCTTAACACATCTGGATCTAATTATAAGCCGTTTGCCGGAATCATCCCCCCACGTCAAAATTACTGCCCATATCAGCGGGAAAACATACCGGCCCAGAACACATCTTGACAAGTGCGACTTGCATAATTTGGGACTTGCCTTTAGGGCCTTGCTCACATCATGGACATCTGAGGGGCAGAAGGTGCTGCAGCCCTATGGCTACCAAACCCTGGAGGAATATGTGCATCACGTGCTAGGTGGCTTCTGATGGACATAGCTCCGCCACAAAGCAGCTCACAGAAGGTGGAAGGTCACTGTTGATGTCTGGTGTCATGCTTCGAGACATCAGTCTGTTGGCCATGGGCTGCTATGAACGATCGTCAAGGAGTGGAGAGGAAGGTGTACTAGAGGGGGGTGGGAGAGGAAGGTGTTCCGAGGAGGGGGGAGGTGGCGGGTGGGAGAGGAAGGTGTTTTGGGGTGGGAGGTGAAGTTGGGAGGGGCGAGCAATGGTGTTGGGGGATGTGAGGTTGGGAGAAAGGTGTTGAGGGTCGTGAGGTTCGGATGGTGGGAATGAAGGTGTTAGGGGTGAGGTTGGGAGGGGATAAGGAGTAAGGGAGGAGGGTCTAATGGGAGAGATTGCAGCAACTGAGGAAGTAGGTGTAAGGAAGAGGAAGGTGTGAGGGAAGGAGTTTGGAGGGGGAAAGAAATTCAGGGGGAAGGAGTAAGGGGTGCCCAAGTAAGCCTGCAAGGGAGGGGTCTGTGGAGCGAAATGAGAGTGGGTGTATAGGAGGGAACAGTGAAAATGAGGGAGGCAGAATGAGCCAGTAGGGTAGGAGGGTGATAGTGCAACGGTAGCGGTAGAAGAGATGGTTGGGGGTGGTTTGTGAGGACGTGGAGGCAGACATGGACCCTTGGGGTGGAAGGAGGTGGTTGTGGAGGTCAATATGGATGGGGGTGGGATTCTCAGGACAATAGGGATTGTGTACATCCACCTGGACAATGGTTCTGGCTGGTAGGTGATGGTGGGAAGGTGTTGTTGGGGGGGGAGGGGGTTCAACAGTGTTGGGGGAAAGGAGGGGGGAGCTGAAGAGGAGAGCGTGAGAGGAGGACCCTGGGACAGGCAGTCAGCAACATCTAGAGGATCTAGTCTATCCAGAGGATCTAGCATCCAGTCTATAATCAAGTAGGAATAAGGGTAAAATAAAAGCCAGGGTCCTTATTCTATTTACTTAAGATATCTCTCGGGAGCTCAGTCCCATGATTTGCACATCCTGCACTATGTGGGAAATCCTAGACGATCCTGGTGGTCTGGATGACCATGTGTGCAGGAGGTGCCTCCAACTGGAGCAACTCGAGCTCCAGGTTTTGGAGTTTGAGCGGCAGCTGGTTGCACTACGGTGTGTTCACAAGGCTGAGAGGGTCATGGATAGCACGTTTCAGGATGTGGTCACAACGCAGCTTAAGGAAGTGCAAGCAGAGAGTGAATGGGTGATCCCCAGACAGAAGAAGGGGACAAGGCAGGTAGTGAGGGAATCCCCTGAGCGCATCTTGCTCGAAAACTGTTTTTCGGCCTTGGAAAATGGTGAGAGTGACAGTTCCTCTGTGGAGGCCAACCAGAGCCAAGGCCATGGCATTGTGGGTGGTCCAGATGCCTGGGGATGGGGGTGGAGGAAGAAGGGCAATAGTGGTAGGGGATTCATTAGTGAGGGGAGTAGACAAGACGCTTCTGCAACTGTAGACATGACTCCAGGATGGTATGTTGCCTCCCGGGTGCCAGGGTCAAGGATGTCACAGAACGGCTGCAGGGTATTCTGAAGGGAGAGGATGAGCAGCCTGAGGTCGTGGTCTATGTTGGGACCAATGACATAGGAAGAAAGAGAAATGAGGTCCTGCAAGCAGTCTTTAGGGAGTTAGGTAGGAAATTGAAAAGCAGGACTTCAAAGGTAGTAATCTCTGGATTACTGCCGGTGTCACACAATAGTGAGTATAGGAACAGAAGGATAGAGCAGATGAATGCGTGGCTGAAGAGATGGTACAGGAGGGAGGGCTTTAGATTCCTAGAGCGTTAGAACAGTTTCTGGGGGACGTGAGACCTGTACAAGTTGGATGGGTTACATCTGAACAAGAACAGGACCAATATCTTCACGGGTAGGTTTGCTAATGCTGTTGGGGCAGATTTAAGCTAAATTGGCAGGGGGATGGGATCCTGAAAAGTAGTTCAGAGAGGAGAGAAGCTGAGATGGAATTAGAAGTTAAAATGCTAGTAAGTGAGTCTGGAAGGCAGAGGAAACATAGGCTAGAAAAGAAAGAAGTGAGTTTAGCAAGGCTAAATGGAATATATTTTAATGCAAGGAGCCTGAGGAATAAGATGGGTGAGCTGAGGGCACAGATAGGCATGTGGAAGTGTGATATCATAGCTATGACTGAGACTTGGCTAAAAGAAGGGCAGGATTGGCAGCTCAACATTCCTGGTTATAGGGTATTCAGAAGAGATGGAGAGGGGGATAGAAGAGGACAGGGGAGGGGTCGCAATATTGATCAAGGAATCAATTATTGCAGTGAGGAGGAATGATATCTTGGAAGGATCATCAAATGAGGCCATATGGTAGAAGTAAAAAACACAAAAGGGCAAACACGCTGTTGGGTGTGTACTATAGGCCCCCAAACAGGGAGAGATTAGAGGATGAAATATGTAATAAAGTTTCAGAGAAGTGTAATAATAATAAGGCCGTAATAGTCGGGGATTTTAACTACCTAAATATTAACTGGGATAGTTTTAGTGTGCAAGGTAAGGAGGGAGCAAAATTCTTAAGTTGCATCCAGGAGAACTTTTTTAGCCTGTACGTAGAAAGCCCAACAAGGGAGGGGCAGTTAACCTTTCAAGCCCGTATGTTCCTCTCTACAGATGCTGCCAGATCTGCTGAGTTTTTCCAGGTATTTTTGTTTTTGTTTTGGATTTCTAGCATCCGCAGTTTTTTGCTTTTATATAAGGGAGGGGCAGTTCTGGATCTAATATTTGGAAATGAGCCTGGGCAGGTGGAAGGCGTATCAGTAGGGAAGCATTTTGGAGATAATGACCATAACTCAGTTAGATTTAGGATAGTTATGGAAAAGGATAAGGTTGGGCTGGGAATACAAGTTCTAAACTAGGGAAAGGCTAATTTTACTAAGATGAGATACGATTTGGGCCAAATGGACTGGCAGCAGCTACTTGCAGATAAAACTGTGTCAGAGCAGTGGGAGGCATTCAAGGAGGAAATAGTGGGAGTACAGGGCAAATATGTTCCCGTAAAGACAAAGTGGGGGACCAAGTCCAGAGAACCCTGGATGTCAAGGGACATAAATGTTAGGATTAAGAATAAAAGAGAAGCTTATGGCAGATACCGAGGGCTCAATACAGCAGAGTCCTAGAGAAGCATAAAAAGTGCAGGGGGAACTTAAAAAGGAAATTAGGAAAGCTAAGAGAGTGTATGAGAATGCATTGGTGGGTAGAATAAAGGAAAACCCAAAGGGTTTTTTAAAATATATAAAGAGCAAGAGACTAACTAGGGAAAAGAGTAGGGCCAATTAGGTATTTGTTTGTGGACCCGGAAGATGTGGGTACAGTCCTCGATGAATACTTTGCGTTGGTCTTCACTATGGAAAAAGACGAAGCAGTTGTAGACATTAGGGGGGAGGTACTAGCTGGTTTAGCGGCTTTAAAAGTAGATAAATCTGTAGGCCTGGATGAGATGTATCCCAAGCGTTGAAGGAGCCAAGGGAAGTGATATCAGGGGCCCTGACAGTAATTTTCAAATCCTCTGGGGCCACAGGTGAGGTGCCAGAGGACTGGAGGACTGCTAACGTTGTCCCATTGTTTAAAAAAAGGGAGGAAGGGATCGACCAGGAAATTACAGGCCAGTTAGTCTAACCTCGGCGGTGCGGAAGTTACTAGAAAGAATTCTGAAGGACAGAATATATCTGCACTTGGAGGGGCAGGGATTAATCAGAGATAGTCAGCATGGATTTGTTAAGGGAAGGTCGTGTTTGACAAATTTGATTGAATTTTTTGAGAAGGTAACCAGGAGTGTTGATGAGGTTAATGCATTTGATGTGGTCTATATGGACTTTAGCAAGGCTTTTGATAAGGCCCCTAATGGCAGACTGGTCAAGAAAGTAAGAGCCCATGGATCCAAAATTGGCTGAGATTGAAGCAGAGGGTGATGGCAGAGGGATGTTTCTGTGACTGGAAAGTCTCTTTCCAGTGGAGTTCTGCAGGGCTTGGTGCTGGGGCCCTTGCGGTTTATGGTGTACATAAATGATTTGGACTTAAGTGTAAGGCGTATGATCAAGAAGTTCATGGATGACACGAAAATTGGTAGGGTGGTAAATAATGAGGAGGATAGCCGTAAACTGCAGAAATATTAATGGACTGACCAGGTGGGCAGAGCAGTGGCAAATAGAATTCAACCCAGAAAAGTGTGAGGTAATGCACTTGGGGAGGACTAACAAGGCAAGAGATTACATTATAAATGGTAGGACCCTGGAAAGTACTGAAGATCAGAGGGACCTTGGTGTGCATATCCATAGATCCCTCAAGGTAGCAGGGCAGGGAGATAAGCAGGGAGGTTATGCTGGTTAGCCCACAACTGAGTACTGTGTGCAGTTCTGGTCACCACATTATAGGAAGGATGTGATTGCACTGGAGAGGGTGCAGAGGAGATTTACCAGGATGCTGCCTGGGCTGGAGGGTCTGAGCTATGAGGAAAGATTGAGCTGGGATTGTCTTCCTTGGAGCAGTGAAGGCAGAGAGGGGACCCTGATAGAGGTGTATAAGATTATGAGGGGCATAAGATACGGTGGATAGGAAGACACTTTTTCCATTAGTAGAAGGGTCAATAACCAAATTTAAGGTAAGAGGTAGAAGGCTAGGAGAGGGGGGGTGGATTGAGAATTTTTTCACCCAGAGGTTGGTGGGAATCTGGAACTCACTGCCTGAAAGTGTGGTTGAGTCAGAAACTCTCGTAACATTTAAGAAGTATTTAGATATTCACTTGCATTGCCATAGCCTCCAGCGCTAGAAAATGGGATTAATGTAGTCAGATCTTTGTTGACCGGTGTGGACGTGATGGGCCGAATGGCCGCCTGTGTAATAAACATTTGAGTCTACATACTTTACAACAACCAACTTGTAAAATCGAAAGTGAAAGCAGCCTTGTGTTGGGTGGGCACAGGGGCTGCATGGAAGTGTGATGAATGGGTGATTGGAGATGCAGGTCAGCTCAGATGGGCAACTGAAAGAGAAGCATAGCAGGCAGCATTGAAAATGCTCAGGGCATTGTGATGAGAATGATGGGGGAAGGCTCTGCATAAATGGGAGAGCGCTTGCACAAGGCTCCAACAGGCCCTGCCCCGGACCACCACCCCCCCACCCCCCACACCTCCCCCACAACCACCCCCCCCCCCGCCTCTCTCCCCCCCACCCCCCGCCTCTCTCCCCCACCCCCCCAACACAGACACACACATACATACACACACCTTCAGAATCACATGTGGGCCAGCTGCATGCAGCTGAACAGCCAGTGTTGGTGGCAGGGTGGTGCAGGAGGACTCATGAAGCCTGTCAATGAAGCTGAAACACACCTTTACACATTCAGTGAAAGTGAATATATTGTCAGATTATAGAGTGACAAAATATATACACCTGATCAGAAATTCTTAACTTTCTTGGGCCTATTACTTCTTCTAGGTGCTGCCCTGACATCTGCAGCAGGGTTGGAGACAGCCAGTGCAATGGTTGGCCCTCTTGCCTCTGATGACTTTAGCATGCATCCTCTGGAGTGCCAAGGCCTTGGGGGCCTGGCTTGCTTTGACTGTCCTCCTGTGGGCCAGTTGCTCCCTCTGCGGTGACAGAGGATGAGGGCTCACAGACAAAGGGGACTCGGAGGAAGAGGACAGCCTCTGAGATTCCTGAGTTGATGATCCAGGAGTGTCCAGCTGCCATTCCTCCTCCCTTTGGGTGCCCGAGAGCCCCAGCCTGACTCCTTGAGGGAAAGGAGCAAATGGAGGGACGTCAAGGTGCCCCATTTCCCCTTCATGTTGCCACTGCAGGAACTCATCCATGGCTACGGCGATGGAGTGTAGGTTTGCATGCATCTCCACATTCTGCTGGACAGGATTTCCATGGCGTCAGCCATCCTTCCCATAGAGACCTCCTTACATGCACATGTGGGAATACTTCATTAGAGAGCAGGGGGACGCACTCCTTCAACTCGCATGCCACTCTGTAGTGGACTTCCAACAGCTCTGCATGATGTTCCTCTGCCTTCTACTGACTGTCCATGATGAGTCCAGAGGCTTGTCATCTGACTCAGGCCTCACAGATGCCTTGTCCCCAGCAGTCCTCCAAGTGCCAGGGAGCTTGGTTGAAGCTGCCTCATCCTGCTGCTCGTCCTGCATGTCCAGTGACTACCAGATTGTGAACCCAAGCCTGCTCTATCTAGATCGAGGATTCACCACGGTGTTTGTCTCTGAGCTGCTGGAGGGTGTGGGTAAGCGCTGTGATGGTTCTTCCAGGCTGCTTGGTTCCAGCTCTTCAATGGAGGAGGTGTCCTTTCCACTGGAGGTGAGGACCTGGATGAAGCTGAGGGACAGGCTGGCTGTCAGTCGCTTGGCAGAGCTCCCTGTGAACCAAAGTGGAGAGAAGTAGTGCATGGCAGTAGAGTTAAAAGCAGGAGAGAGATTATGTGGTGTAGGATCCTCATGTGATGTTCACTGCCGACTTCACCGTCACCACAGGCATGGTCCACGACCTCACCAGTTGTGCGCGATGGCCCACTCCTCAAAGTGGGTGAGAGGCCTAATGTGGGCCACTCCACCCCTAGCCTGGGACCTCTCCCTGCTGTTGTGAGCCAACTTCTCCTGCATGAAAACAGATGAAGTGTGAGAGCAGGATACGTGGCACTGTGTGGAATATTTGTGTGGTGAGCGGAGCCGTGGATGGGATGAGGACCTGATGGAGATGTGAGGGTGTGTAAGAGAGTTAATGGTGTTGTCCCTTGAGGTGTGAGATCCCTATGGATGTGTGATGGGTTTGTGAGTGAAAGTTGAGAGTGATAAGAAGTGACTTCGCCTGGCGGAGTGGATGAGACCATTGATCCTGTTCCTGCAGCATTGGGTGGCTGTTGTGTTTTGCAGGACTTTGGCACTGACCACCGCTGCACCGCCTCCCATGCTGGATTGGTGACCTTGCTTGCTGGCCTTCGCCAAGAGCGAGGGTAGAGGACATCGCGGCGGGCCTCCACTGCGTCCAATAGGCATTTCAAGAGAGGTGTTGCTAAATTTGGGGGCAGCGTGTTTCCTCCCTTTGGCAACCATCAGTTCCCAGCAGCTTCCTATCCCTTGAAGAGTGCTAGCTCTTTTCATGGGCTGCCTTTAAATATGGCACCCAGTTTACTGAAGGACTGAGGTGACAACGGGACTGGTGAATCAGAGGATGCCCTGCCAGTGACTTGGCGTGTTTCCTGGGAATACATAATTAATATGGCACGAAAACCTGCCATTGTGGCCTTGGGTAAAACGTCCTTTTTCCTGCCCATTTAGTGCAAATCTGGGGCGATTCCACCCAATGTTTCAAACAACATGGTCTTGTTTGATATGGAGGATGGTCTTTAAACAGTAAGGAAGAACCTACTTATGTCTGGTTCATCTAAGTGCAGTTAAGCAGAAATATTAATAAAAATGTCAAATGAAGCATGACATTTACTTAGTTAAACCATGTAATCTTAAACAGCATTTGCTATTAATAAAATTCAAGCGCACTAAGAAAAGTGAACTTTTGATCTTAGACTATTTGTAATTAATTTTAATATTTTGCTAAGTGATGACAATTCTACAGAATGGAGCCCTTTTCCAATTTGCTTAGGCAGCCCATTGCTTCTTAAAACACTTCTGGATTTGGTATGGGCCAGGTGCAGGAAGAAAGCCCTTCTATGTTTTATCCCCAGCCCCAGTAGACCTCTCCTCGATTCACTAATGTGACTATTTCTACTTCCCATGCATGTGAACTGTGAATTTGAGTTTGTTTTACTCTGTGGACTTCTTACCCCTAGCATGTTAGATTCAATGTTTTCAATATGTTTGTTAAGATGAATTTAAATAGCTTCCAAGAAGTGAAAGAATGATGTGCCAACTCACAATGATGGCTGCCTCATCAACTTAATCTAGTGTGGGTCACATGGTGGTTTAGAGTTAGGATGTTAACTCTTCAGTAGATTAATCATTTTAAATCGTTAAATCATTTTAAAGAAAGTCTCTCCAAATAAGGACTCAGTCTGCATTTTGATGTTTATAATTGTCTCCAATTTTTCTATTTGTTTCTAAGAACTGAAGCTTGCCACAAGCAATCAAACTAACTGCACTTTTAAGTCAAGAAGTACACCACACTCCATGTTTAAAAGATAATTAAGTATTGTTGAAAAATTAGGCATGCTGCCGAAGCTTTTCGTCTTGCACTTATCAGGACAGTTTGCAAGAATACCAATAGTAAAGTGGACAACAGTTTATACTGCAAGAGAAGAGAGTGCTGATCAGTTGGCAAGTGTACTCTGATTGGTGGAGGCATTGATGGAGAATGCACCAGGCAAGTTAACTGCCAAGAGATAAAAACAAAAAACTGCGGATGCTGGAAATCCAAAACAAAAACAGAATTACCTGGAAAAACTCAGCAGGTCTGGCAGCATCGGCGGAGAAGAAAAGAGTTGACGTGTCAAGTCCTCTAACTGCCAAGCTTTAGTTCAAATTCAAACCAGGCAGGTCCACTCTGATTGGAAAAGGCATTGTAATGGGGATTGAACCAGGGAATGGCTATCCCCCAAACTATTGTTTAGTTGAAAAAGGCGCAGTGTAAAAATGAAACAGAACAGTTTAAAACAATGGCTTATAGTTTTGAATTGCTTTCCCCTATAATTGTCTAGTGGCATAATTTTCATTGTAATGTTAAAGACACTTTGCCACTTAACTATCCAGCAAGACTTGTATACAGGGAACATTATTTTAAAATACAATCTACAACAATGTGTAAGTTCTTCAGATAAGTGCATATTCATCAAGCAGGTAAAGTGCACCTTCTACTAAAATAAAGATAAGACAAGGAAAACTACTTTTCATTAACTGATGGTACATGGACTTGGGGACACATTTAAGATTTTGGACAAGAGATGCAGGGGGAATGTGAGGAAGAACATTTTTACACAGCGTTTGGTAATGATCTGGAACCCGCTGCCCACGAGGTTGGTGGAAGCGTAAATAATCAATGACTTCAAAAGGAAAGTGAATGGACATGAAGGGGATAAATGGCCTCCTTCTGTTTAGTAAATGACTATGAAATTTCCCCACACAAGAAAACCAGATTGATACCCTGGAGCATTGAAACAAATCAAAAAACACTTTTCCTCTTATTTCACTGATTATTGAGCATATTTCTCACATTTCTTTCCAAGTCCACAACCTTGAGAAATGGTGAGTTACTCGGTCAATTTAAAAAAAACTAAAACCGGTGTACATAAACCACCTCACGGGTGTGTACAGCAGATGTTGCATTAAGTAACTGGCTTAAAAACCAGAGTTTGAAGCAGGTCGCTCCAAGCACCAGCCAACCTCCCCCATCCTGCCACTCCCCAAAAAAATCTCTTTGATAGGGCAACATTGCCTTAAACAGTTATAGGTACTGATTTTGCTTATAGGTAATTTTATTAAGATATTCATTTGTATACAACTTTTCTTTTAAATTTCTGCCACAAATATTAGTTTGATCTTTTGTAGTAAAATTATTTTGTCATTTAAAAAAGTTCTAATCCTTCATGTGGATTTCCCAGCACTGAATGTGGACTACAGTTGACACATGGGTGAGATCAAAACAAAGAGATAAAAACAAAAAACTGCGGATGCTGGAAATCCAAAACAAAAACAGAATTACCTGGAAAAACTCAGTAGGTCTGGCAGCATTGGCGGAGAAGAAAAGAGTTGACGTTTCGAGTCCTCATGACCCTTCAACAGAACTAGGTGAATCCAAGGAGAGGGGTGAAATATAAGCTGGTTTAAGGTTGGGGGGAGCGAAGTGGAGGGGGGGTGTGGTTGCAGGGACAAGCAAGCAGTGTTGAATTCAATATTCAGTCCAGAAGGCTGTAAAGTGCCTAGTCGGGAGATGAGATGCTGTTCCTCCAGTTTGCGTTTGGCTTCACTGGAGCAATGCAGCAAGCCAAGGACAGACATGTGGGCAAGAGAGCAGGGTGGAGTGTTAAAATGGCAAGTGACAGGGAGGTTTGGGTCATTCTTGCAGACAGACCGCAGGTGTTCTGCAAAGCAGTCGCCCAGTTTACGTTTGGTCTCTCCAATGTAGAGGAGACCACATTGGGAGTAACGAATGCAGTAGACTAAGTTAATTAAATTCAACAACTTTAGATCTTGAACTCCCTCCTCCATCCCCACCCCCTTTCTGTTTCTTCCCCGTTCCTTTTGTTTTTTCCAATAAATTATATAGATTTTTCTTTTCCCACCTATTTCCATTATTTTTAAATCTTTTATGCCCCCCCACCCCCACTAGAGCTATACCTTGAGTGCCCTACCATCCATTCTTAATTAGCACATTCATTTAGATATCATCAACTTCAACACCTGTGTTCTTTTGATTATCTGCTCCTATCACTACTTGCTTGTCCCTACAACCACACCCCCCCTCCACTTCTCCTCTCCCCCCCCCCCACCTTAAACTAGCTTATATTTCACCCCTCTCCTTGGATTCACCTAGTTCTGTTGAAGGGTCATGAGGGCTCGAAACGTCAACTCTTTTCTTCCCCGCCGATGCTGCCAGACCTCCTGAGTTTTTCCAGGTAATTCTGTTTTTGTTATGGGTGAGATCATGCTGATTTATCAGGGGATTAGTTGTTGAATTCAATTAACTTAGTCTACAGCCTTAGAGATTATTTAAAAAGGTAAACAAGGTATGACTGACTTTGTAACTCATGAGCAATGAAGGGTGCAGGGACGAGAGTAATTGAAGGCCAGATCTAAAATAATTTTGGGACAAGGAATCAAAGCTGCAAAGTCACTGCAGTGTGAGAGGCCAAAACATTATAGCCCTTATGTATGATCTGTAGTAAAATGCAAATACTTTTATGCCACTTCAAATGGGTGAATTTAGTCTTAAGTGGGTAGAAACATTAGTTTTCATTTTGTTTTCCTACTATTACCATCAAGACTGTGGACCAATACATTGGTATAAAATTACCAAAGTGACCTCAGTTTTTCATAATTTTAGTCTTTATCTTGTATTACATAAACCAACTGCATAAAGTCCATATGAACAACAGAACATGACCTTGCTGGATTGTGTACATAATAGGCAGGGAGGCTTCATTAAGGGGCAAAGTTTCACCACCCATGAGCTAAGGATCTGAAAAGTTTCTGTTGAACACCTATGAAGACAAGGTGATTCAGTTCCAGTCATTTAAAGCAGTTAATAAGAGTTCAGGATCCCATTCTTCCTTCTATTTCCTCTCAAATTTAGATTCTAAGCACAATTTTCAATTTACAAAAATGAAACTAGGATCAGGTTCATCTCAAATTCCAACTATTTGATATAATGAAACAGAAATGAGACACGCATAAACAGTTTATGTAAGCTTTCAACAGACCAAGTGAATTTCTGGATGGTCGATTTCTCTTTTTTTTTTCATTGTTTCCCCACCCACCTCCACCACCACAGGTTTATTTACTTAGCAGTCAAGATCCCAAAGACCTAGCAACCTGCTCACTAGTCTCAATTTCAAGAAGTGACCAGGATCAATTGTTTATCTCTGCTGAACTGACTGATTGTGGGTGAAGATGAAAAGATCTTAAAATGTGACAAGGAATCATTTGTGGGCATTTTTGGGTCTAACTTGCTAATTGTGTCCATGGAGGAACCCCAGGCCATGATCTAACATGCTGAATTTGATTTGCATTGTAGTTCGGGTTAAACAATTGAACATATGTTAGTTCCAAAGTCGGATGTTGTAAATCACAAACTTTAATGACGTTTTACATCAATTGTAATATTATAAACACATCAGTTACTACATATATATTGACACCATCACCCCTTTGTAATTCACACTGTGCCAGTTACAGAAAGTGTGTTCACTTCCAATTGATAAATATTTATGTGGATAGTTAATTTCCAAATACTTCCAAAGGGGGAAAAAGGGCAGGATCCTTTATATATATCTTATACTGTTGAAAAAGATATGTCAAAGCTTTTCACCTTGCACTTAGTTTAATTGTTGTCTTCCCACTATATTGGTATTCTTGAGAAGTGTCCTGAAGAGTGCAAGATGAAAAGCTTCATGTCTTTTTTCAGCAACACTCAGTTCTGTACTACCAAACGACTATACATTTTATAAAACAAAAACAGAATTACCTGGAAAAACTCAGCAGGTCTGGCAGCATCGGCAGAGAAGAGTTGACGTTTCAAGTCCTCATGACCCTTCAACAGAACTAGGTGAATCCTAGGCCTTTTCTGATTCTTTAGAAAAAATTCCACCAAATGAACAATTGAACACTATTAAAGCATATATATATGTATTAGCTGAGTATAAAAGGTATGCTGGACCTAACCAGCATACCTTTTATTCTTGGATCAATCCCACCTATCTGCCTGTTCAGTGTCACTCAATTATTCTTTCCCCAAGAAGGCATCCAATTGTCTCAAAACCATTTATACAATCCAGTTCAATGGCTTTTTCGTTTAACTTGTGTAACAATAACTTACTAAGCCCTTATAATTTCTTTCACATAGTGGTAGGTTCAGAGGTATTTGACAGGGGCAAATATGAACCTGACAAATCGTGAAAAAATTAGGGCTTAATAAATGTGGATGGCAGAGTTTTGAATGAGTTGTAGTTTATGTAGGATGGAGATGCAAGGGCTGGCAAAAAAAAGTTTGGGGATAATTGCATGGCTAAGGGATTCAGTAGTGGAATACTTGGGAGTGCTGAATGGTCGCGTTATTAACCCTATGATACATTAAATCTAGGAGCTAAAATTGCTCTGAATTGGCAGATAAATTATTTTTTATTCCTACGAGGAATCACATCATTTCCTCAAATGGGATCCCATCCAGCACCTGTATTTTTGTTTTCCTTTTGTTCATATGTGCAGTGCTATGCTTGGCAACAAAATACACAAGCAGTGTCAGTTTTCATATTTAGGCCAATGACCACACCTGCCACTATCTCCCCCCACCCCTCTGCAGCAATCCCCAAACCCTACTTTTCAGCTATCGTGACTGACTTAAGTATTGATTGTATCTCTAGTGCTTGAATTTGAGATTGCAGCTTGATCCCTGCCTCTGCTCCCCACCATTGGAAACCAAATCTTAGCCTTCATTGATCCTTGGCTATGAATTCTAAATTCCTGTAGATACATATCTGCAGTATCTCACATAGTTGACAATATGGAGGCTAGAAATGCACAGGTGGTAGGTATTTGGAACAGAGTATGCATGGTGAAACAAGAAACCTTAATACGTTTTACTCACTAAACAGGTTCTTGTTAGCAAATGAGATTAAAAGCTCATACAAGTTAGTAGAGTTTGTCTCAATGGACTGAACATCTGCCTGAAACTCTATTACAATATTACTAACTTAATGTTTTAAAACCATTGAATATTGTGGATAGTTGACAGTAAGAACTATTTTCTAGACCAAAAAAATGTCAGAACTCAAATCTCATGTATTGGTAGAGATTTACCCTTGCAGTCAGATTTAAAATCTTCATTAAATAGCATACTTCCAATGACTGTCATGCAATACAAACTACACAAATGTATTTAAATGGCTGAGTTTCAAAAATAGAATAGAAATATTAGATGGGGTTCACAAAAAGAACATCCAGCCAATTATTGCCCGAATAGACGACTCTCACTCAAGGTGAGCAATGGTGGTGTTGACGAGTTTAAAACACAGCAGTCACTCAACATTTTGGAGGTGATGGCGTAGCGGTATTGTTGCTGAACTAGTAATACAGAGATAAAAGCTAAATACTGTGGCTTCTGAAAATCTGAAACAAAAATAAAAATTGCTGGAAAAATTCAGCAGGTTTGACAGCATCTGTGGACAGGAAGACAGAGTTAACATTTCGAGTCTGTATGACTCTTCATCAGAACTAAAGAAAAATAGAAATGAGGTGAAATATAAACTGTTTAAGGGGGGTGGGACAGACGGAGCTAGATAGAGGGCCAGTGATTGGTGGAGGCAAAAGTGTGTTTGCCAAAGATGTCATAAACAAAAGGTCAAAGGGGTATTGACGGTGGTGATATTAGTTAAAGGATGTGCTAATGGTGACATTAAGGGTAGAAAGGAGGATGAGCAAGTGACAGATGGGCCCTGGTGGGGATGGGGTCAAGTGAAAGGATTGTAATAGGCTAAAAGGTGGAGATAAAACAATGGATGGAAATAAATTTTAAAAATAATGGAAATACCAGAAAATATATAATTATTAGAAAAAAGGGGATCAAAATTGGGGTGAAGATGGGAGGACAGAGTTCATGATCTGAAGTTGTTGAACTCAATGTTAAGTCCGGAAGGCTGTAAAGTGCCTAATTGGAAGATGAGATACTGTTCCTCCAGTTTGCATTGAGCTTCACTGGAACATTACAGTAGGCCAAGGATGTTTTAATTTGCATTTTACGTGTCCCACTTAAATAATTTTCCTCCCTCTTCCATCTGCTTCTGGAACATGGTGCCTGGCTGACCACAAATTGTTTTCCAAGGCCAGGTAAAGGGCATTATGAGCTGAAATAGCATATTTAGCCAAGGAAGCAGATCTCCCATTTCATAGAAGTTCCAGAGTTGATGTAAACATTTCATATTCTTATCTTGTCTATTGTCAAAAGCAGAGAGTTCTCTTGGTGTCCCAGTCAACATTCTTTCCTCAGTGAAGATTAATTGCTGCTTTGGCTGTGTAGAAAACACATGCACCAACAGCAAATCGTTTCAACTGAACCATTTTTGGACACTTGGAAGTTGTCCAGAGCACTACATATATGCAAGCTTTGAGACTAAATTTTGTGGTATGACTTTTGGTTTAAATATTTTAGTGGAATTTTTCCTGCATGATTCTATTTCAGTCTGACCATCCATTCCCCTTTTCTTTAAGCATTCCAATCTTTCAAGATTGCATAAAAAAGGAAGGGTTGGGGGGAGGGGGGCAGGACATTTCTTGGGACCTCCATACAGTTGATCATAGACTTACCCAAAAATGCTAACCCACTTATTTCAGCTGCTAACAATGTGAAATTGCAGGGAATACAGTTTCCTACCCTGGACACTTTGCTCATCAAATCATCTTGTAGTTTTTCATAGGAACATAGGAGCAGACCATTCAGCCCTCTGCTCTGCCATTCAATGAGATCATGGCTGATACAGTTGTGGTCTCAACTCCACTTTGCCATCTGCCTCCTTAAATCTTGATTCCCTTGTCTATCAATTAAGTTTAATCTTCCATTATCATATTTCCAATTTAACTACATTATTGAATGTCATCCTTTTATCACAACTGGCATTATTAAGCAGTCTAAAACTGTATTGTAAACCCTGAGTGAGCTAAACAAGTTTTAAAGCATAGCCCGAAAATGAGTGGTTATGGGAAAGCTCATTTAACTTGAAGATTGACAGTGAACCTTTTCTTACCAACTCCCAGCTTGTTCCTGCCAAATGTGTAGTATGAAATACAGTATTGTACAACCAGCATAAGCTCATTGCTAAATATCTGAAATGATGCCAGGTTAATATGTTAGTAAATCCAGAGACTAAATTAAACTTAACATTTACTTCATAATTGAATGTTTTGCACTGTAATATTCAAGTGCATAAGCCCAATAGATTTTAGATTAATATAGAATTCTACTAGATTTGTTCTGCAAACAACTGGTTGTTTTTGTTGCCAGATTGAAATGCTGTGCTTAAGTTTTGAGAAAACGGTAGGTTTTCTCCTTATTCTATTGTGCACATTTTGACAGAAATATAAAAGCCAACATTATGAAGTTTATAGTGCTGCAAAATGCTAATCTCTTTCAATGTTAATATATCTTACCATAATACACTGGCTAAATGGTTGACAGTGCAAGGATAGGGCAGATAAATTCAGAGTTTAAAAATCAGCTACTTACTATCTCCATTTATTGAATTTACTGATAGTGTGTTGAGGAAAAACAAATGGCAGTCATGAAATGTTTAGGTTCCCTATTTCAACCTTTTCATCCAAGCATCAACCTTACCTTTCCCCAATTTAAACAATGGCAGATGATCTGTACCTGATCCACAAGTGGAAGTTGAGGATTGTTCTGCTTCAGCTACTGCATGGAAACTCCATAGTTGTTCAGGGAAACTCAACCACTATTCACACCCACCATATTTGGAAAAATAACCTAAACCCACAGGTACAAACCTGCTCCTTGGCTTAATTTAGTGCAGAAATAAAACATGCAATTATGAAATTTCAGTCCACCTTTGGTTCCAATTGTTTTCGTAAACATAATGGATAGGAAATTGGTATGCATTTCACCAATTCTTCAAGTATAAAACAAGTGCAACATACATCAAAATACCATGCCTGATCTGTGGCAGCAGCATGGCTAATTAATTTCTTGTCGGCTAATTTGTACTGGATTCATGTGACCACAGATGCTTTGCACCTGAGAATTTAAATGCAGTTATGAATTCCACCCTAGGAACAAGGGCAATTGAAAGAAACTCACATTTCAGTTCTGGGTATTTAGGTGTGCGAGGACAGGTCAACTGAAGAAATCAATAGACAGGCTTAAAAGATCACAGGTACAGATGTATTGGTTATATTAACTCATTTATGCCCAAATTGCTGCAATTTATCTGTTTGACTCCATATTAAGTCATTATCTGGGTATAATCAAGAAGAAAGTCCAGGAATTGTAATTGGATAGAGACACATCCAAATCAGCATTAGAAAATGTGTTTGGCATGACCACCTTAACAAAGATCATGCTAATGGTACCATGCTATTGCAAAAGAAAAAACACCTGGGGTCTTATTTTCCAAATAACCTTTAGTCAGGGGCAGGCACAGGGAGGGAGTCTTAGTAAGTTTTATCCTCTTTTGATCCAAAGGTTACTCCTTAAAAATACTTGTAATCCACAATAACCCTAGAGCCAATCTGGCTAAGGTCTAATAAGAACATTCACAATTTTAATTAAAATCCTATTTTTCTGGCTTTGTCTAACATCTAAATAATACACAAAGGACACAAAGCCCATGAGGTCAAGAGTTCAAATATTTATTTTTCTAGGTCATCTATTGTTTTAGGAATGTTAGCTACATAGCTTGTAACAAAATTGATTCTCACTCGGGTGCTCTTCAGTCCTTCACTTTCATCCTAATACAATTTTACATTCAAAAAACCCTCAAGTTCAACAAGCATTTACAGAGTAGTACAATAAGTTATAGCAGAGGCAAACATTAAAAGCTCTTTCAAGAAAAATTCTATGCATGTCCCACTCTGGTGCCTCAAGTCTAGTTATAAGCTTTTAGTTTAATGCTTCCAAACAATATCTGATTTTGTTTTCCTTATATAGTATATTCATCCAAGTATAAAAATTGTTATAAAAAGGTGATCATAAAACATTTAATCCAAAACAAAAATGCATTAATTGGCAGGCTGGTCAGCATATCCATGACTTGTTTAAACACTTGCCACTTCTTTAAAGAACAGGAAAGGGAAGAAAGATAATCCTGCCTCTTGCTTCCCAGGACCCTTTCCTCCATCTCAAATTTACCATGTTATTTCATAACTATGTTGCACTTCTTCAAACCAGATAACTCATGATGAAACAATGTGCAAAGGCTGCAAAACAAAACTCTGGGGAAGCTCTGAAAATACATATTTCCTATTATCCAAATTTTGAAATCAAAACTTTCTGCACACCAGGTTTGCACGTAACCAAAAAAACCCACTAGGAATACACAAACACCTACATTCTGGGACAATAGTATTTACAGCTGAAGGTAATTATCATAAGCAAACCCAAAGGTTTCTTGTTACCATTAAAACCCAGACTTCATGCGTTAAATTGTTCTCGATAGCTACAGCCCAACCATAAACATCCAAAGCTATCATTCTCTCCCCACCCACCCGCTCCCCCCAAACAGATACAACACAAATTACAGCACTAAACTTGTTAAGCTGCAAAGAAAAAGCTAAAGTTTATAAACTGGACATATTCGTTTTGGTGTATGGGCTCCATTCATTGGTTTCTGGGTTGTACACTTCCACATTGTTCAGAAACTCATTGCCATCGAAGCCTCCCACAGCATAAAGTAGCCCATTCACTGCAGCAACCCCTGCATTACTCCTTGCTGATGTCATGCTTCCCACCATCTTCCACTCATTTTTGGCTGGATCAAACATCTCAACGCAGCCAAGTGCACGGGTTCCATCAAAACCTCCCACAGCAAAAATTTTTCCTGCAAAATTAATTGCATTAATACAATACTAGCAAAGTAGATAATAGGGAAGGAGCAGTGATCAACAGTAGCCAAATAGCAAGAAATTAAACCAGTAATAAGAGCAATCTGTATTTTTAAACTAACTTTTAAAAGGGATGTGTCAGTGTGGATCAAATGTTGGCTAATGAGAACAGTAACAGTTGGTGGTTGATTTCTGTACTGGTCTCCTTTATGTTTAGGGGCATAGTACAAAAGCAGAGGTGTTGGTAAAACATGTAGAATTGGTTAGGCCACAGTTAGAATGTTAATTCTAGTTTTGGACACCCTTTATTATAACAGCAAGATTGAGGGGTTAAAATTGTAGTTTAGATAGGAGAAATTAGAAAGATGGCTTTTTACCTGCAAAAAACCATGAGATGAGATCCAAGCTCTTCTAAGTTACAAGGGGTTTTGATGCTTTGGTAGGTTAATTTTAAAAATAGAGTTTAAAAAGTTTCTGTTAACCAAAAGGTATTAAAGAACATGGGTATATGGAGTTAGGTCACAGATCAGCCATCATCTCACTGAATAGTGGAAAGAGCCAAATAATTAAATGGTCTATCCCTATTCTTATGTTCCATTAAAAATAAATTGAGAAAAGCTTTTTACACTGGTGAACTGTGAAACCAAAAGGATCCTACTACCAAAGGAAAAAGAGAAGCTAGCAGACTTTGTGCAGGGTGTTGCTAGGATATTGAATGGCCTATCCAAAAATAATAGTGGCTGAATCACTTTTAAAAAGTTTAAAAAGGAAAATTGATCAAGACGAAACTTTATTTTGGAGTCTCTATAGGGAAAAGGCCAAAGGAAATAGGTCAATAGACAGCTTTGAAAGCTGGCGCTGACATAAACCAAATTGGCAATTTTTTTTATGCTGTGAGATGTTAAGTCTTTACTTCGTTATTGCAGTTCAAAACTCAATTTTGATACAGTAATGCCACCAATAAAGCACCCTAATTGTCAAGTTATTTGATTTTCTTCAATACTACCCCCATCTCTTATCTTCCCTCTCCATTCCCATTAAATATCAATCTTTATGTTGACATGCTGATAAATATCAATTTCCAGATGCCAAAATGTATCTGCTCTTACCATCATAGACAGCTACCCCTGCTCCACGGCGAGCCATATTCATGGATGAAACCAGAGTCCAGGTGTTGCTTTCAGGATGATAGCGCTCCACAGTGTTCAGACAGTTCCAGGACTCTGCACCTCCAGCCACATACAGGTAACCATCCAGTCCACATACAGCAGCTTGATGTCTGCCTAATATTCAAACAACATTTGTAATTAATATCTTTTTTGCACAGCAAAGATTTGCAAGGTAAAGATATCCATATTTTGTAATGGGATTGAGTGCTAAAATATTCTAATGTTAACATTGTTCATTAACTGAAACTCTTGTATATAAAATACATAATTCAAAAGATCTCGCAATGTTTTGCAGGTAAATTCCAGACCAAAATGCTCTCTTATATAATGTTCAAGGCACAGCCATGCACTTGTTATAGAATTGACATACGTGTAATTAGAGGAGCACAATTTGTCCAGGTTTTTGAAACTGGGTCAAAGGCATCACAGTTTTTCAACCCTTTTTGTCCATATGGATCTGATCCACCAACAATATACAGCTTTCCATTCAGGGAACAGACACCTGCCAACCAATCAGAATTCAGTTACTCGCCACTTTTATCAGTAAGTCAGCCATTATATTAATTAAGGTTACTAAACACTTGCCTGCATTACAACGATTGGTTCGGAGCTCTGGCACAGAAGTCCAATCATCGGTACTTGGATTATAAGTCTCACCACAGCAAAGTTCATCCGAGTGGCCATTGGACCCACCAGTTACATATAGCTGACCCTGCAAGATAATGACAAAACACATTAATCTAAGCAAAAAAAAATAATCTGGTAAATTTCAAGCATTTGAAAAGATGGATCTAAAAAAAATCATCAGGAGTAATGTCTGAGAATTGCTTAGATGTGTACAGCTATTAAACTAGACAGATTAAAACTAATGCTAGAAAGCACAACATAAGATAACTCTTTCCACAATAAATTTTTTTAATGTAGTTTAATATTGCTTAAAACTAGCTACTCTATCAACTATCATAAAAAGGTTGTAATCTCTTAGGAGGGTTTTTAAAGAAATTTCCAAGAATGATTTTGTTCTGGTCATTTACCATCAACACAGCCATCTGAAACCGTGCACGTGGTGTTCTCATTGGAGCAATGAAAATCCATCCATCAGTATCAGGATCATAACATTCTACAGTTCTTAAGCATTCTTCTCGATTGTAGCCACCTAAATCAACCAAAATGAATCTTGGTAAATTTCAGACATTAAGCATATAAAACCTACAGGTGCAGGAAAAGGTCACAGGAAGTAATGCCAAAGTACAAACAAGATTATAATGGTTGAATGATTAAAAGTCAGCCACCAGTTGAGCAGCATGGGAGAATGAAAAACAAAAATAGAACATGGAAAAAATTAGAGCTATTTCATTAACTTTTCTTCAAAATGATGGGAAATGTTCTGGTAACATCAAGATGGTCACTGTTGGCAATGCAACTTTAGTTTAATCCTACCCAATATCTAAAAACAGCCCTTTTGTCGGAGCGGGAGAGAAATGGCTTCCCAAAAGATGGCTAGAGCACCACTGAGATATAACTACAAAATGTGTATTGGCAAGCCAAACTCCTAACAAAAAGAGAAAAGTAGCACCAAACCATTCTCAGTTATGATTTATTTCACATCATCCTCCCCTCAATTGTGGGATTACAAGAGAACCAGTTATCACAACAAGATGGGACAGGTATACACAGATCTAAATTTATGCAGAGGAAGTAAAACTCAGATTGGGCAGCAGTAGCAAAGGCACTACAGTTGGTCTTAATGTACCTAGGTAGATAGACAGCTTAAAACAGGAATGCTTGTTGCTACTGTATTTCACCCAACAAGTGTACTGAAGACTAGATTCAAATTGGACGCAACAGCCCCTGCAAGTCAAACAGCTCATTTTTTAAAATAAATTTTTGTTCCTGGGGTGTGAGTATCACTGGCAATGCCAGCATTTGTTGCCCATTCATAACTGCCCTTGAGAAGGTGGCATGAATCACCTTTTTGAAGCGCCCCACCTAAAGGTGCTGTTAGGAAGGGAGTTTCAGGTTAACCCAACAGCAATGAAGGAACAGCAATATAATTCCAAGTCAGGATGATGTGCAGCTTGGAGGGGAACTTGCAGGTGGAGTTCACACATCAGCTGCTCTTGTCCTTCTAGGTGGTAGGGACTAAAAGTTTGGACAGCGCTGTGGAGGAAGCATTGGCAAGTTGCTGCTGTGCATCTTTTATAATCTTTAGAATGATTGGCCTAAACAGAGCTGGTGTATTTGGTGGACTGCTTTGGTGCCTTCGGAGACAGCGTGTTTGGCCAGTCCCCCTGGCAGCGTGAGGCAAACTTGTGCAGCTTTTAAACAGTACACACTGCCACCACTGTGCATCAGTGGTGGTGGGAGTGAATGGTTAAGGTGGTGGATGAAGAGCCAATTAAGCAGGTGTTTTTGTCCTGGATGGTGTCGAGATTGTTGTTGCAGATGCACTCAGAGGCAAGTGGAAATTAAACACAAGAAAAGGAGGTGGCTATTTGGTCCACTGACCTGCTGTGCTATTCAATAAGATCATGGCTGCCTGGCCATTTCCTGCCTGGCCCCCAAAGCCCTCAGCTTTTTTGTAGATCAGACATTTGTCTAATTCAGCCTTGAACAGATTCAATGACCCAGTCTCCACTGCCCTCCATGGAAGAGAATTCCAAGGACTAATGACCTTCAGAAGAAATTACTCCTAATCATGGAAGTCCCCTAATTTTTAAACATTTCCTCCCAATTCTAGATTCCCACAAGAGAAACATCCTCTAAGAATCTACCCTGTAAAGCTCCCTCAGCATCTTACATGTTTCAATAAAATCACCTCTCATTTCTTCTAAACTCTAATCAGTATAGGCCCAACCTGCTCAACCTTTCCTTAAGGTAATCCCTTCATCCCAGGAATCAGCCTAATGATGAACCTTCTCTGAACTGCTTCCAATGCAAACATATCCCTCCTCAAGAAAGGAGACCAAAACTATACACAATATTCTAGGTGTGGTTGCAGTTGTAGAAAGACTTCCTGATTTTATATTCCATCCCCTTTGCAATAAAACCAATAATTCATTTGCCTTACTAATCACTTGCTGTACTTGCATGCTAACTTTGTGATTCATGGACAAGAACATCCAAATCCCTTTGTACTGCAGCATTCTGCAGTCTCTCTTCATTTAAATATCCTGCTTTTCTGTTCTTCTCACCAAAGTGGACGACTTAACATTTTCCCACGTTATACTCCATTTGGCAATTTTTTTGACTACTCACTTAACCCTCTACAGGTTTAATCCCTTTACAGGCTCATTTTATCCTCCTCACAACTTGCTGTCCTACCTTTATATCAACAGCAAATTTGGCTACAATACAATCAGTCCCTTCATCCAAGTCTGTTAATATTTGTAATTGGCTGAGGCCCCAGCACTGATCTTCGTGGCATTCCACTAGTTACCGTTTGCCAAGTTGAAAATAACCCATTTATCCTGTTTCCTGTTAGTTAGCCAATCCTCTATTCAGGCTAATAAATCACTCCTAATATCATCATAAGCTCTTATCTTGCGTAGCAAATTTTTGTGGTACCTTACAGAATACCTTGCGAAATCCAAATATGCTACATCTACCAGTTCCCCTTTATCCAACCCGTTTGTTACAATTTGTTAAACACTATTTCCCTTTCACAAATCCATGTTGATTCTGCCCGATTATATTATGATTTTTTCTAAATATCCCGCCACTTCTAATGGATTCTAGCATTTTCCCAATGGTAAATGTTAGGCTGACTGCCCTATAGTTTCCTGCTTTGTCCCCCTCTTTTCTTGAATAGAGATGTTACATTTACAATTTTCCAATCTCCTGGGACCTTATCAGAGTTTTGGAAAATTACAACCAATTCATCCACTATCTCTGCAGCTACTTCCTTTAAGACCCTAGAATGCAGGCCATTAGGTCCAGGGGACAGGTCAGCCTTTGATCCCATTAGCTTTCCCAGTACTTTTTCCTCTAGTGATGGTGATCAAGCTTCCCCCCCACCATCTGTATTGCCTCTTGAATTCCTACTATTCTTGGGATTTTTTTATTTGTATCTTTTACTGTGAAGACATATGCAGAATACTTGTTTAAAGTCTCTGCCATCTCCGGGTTTCCCATTAATTCCTGTCTCATTTTCCAAGGGACCGAATGTTTACTTTAGCTACTCTTTTCCTTTTTATATACTTGAAGTTTTTATATTTTTTGCTAGTTTTCTCTCCTATTCCTTTTATTCTCCCTCTTAAGTCATCCTTTTTTGGTTTCTAAATATTTCCCAATCCCTGGCTTACCATTAATCTTCACAGCATTGTAATTTCCCCCGCACCCCCTCCCCAAAATTAATACCATTCTTAACTTAAAAAAAGGCAATTACAAGGGTTAAACACTTTCAGACGAATCCTACTCCTGACTTGTGTCTGTCTTATAGATGGTGGACAGGCTTTGGGAAGTCAAGAAGCAAGTTACTTGCTGTAGAATTCCCGGCCTCTGGCCCGCTCTTGTAGTCACAGTATTTATGTGGATGGTCCAGTTTGTCCAGTTCATTTTCTGGTCAATGGTAATCCCCAGGATGTTGATGGTGGGGATTCAGTGATGTGATAGCATTGATGGTTAGGCAGGGAGATTTAGATTTTCCTTTGTTGGGAGAGATAGTCATTGGTTGATAAGGGCTGGTAATATTTACGTCGCACAAGGGCCAGGCAAAGTCTCAACGTTATCCAGGTCTTGCTGCATATGCGTACAGATCGTTTCAGTATCTGCATAGTTGCGAACGATACGTAAACTATATCATCTCTCATCCCTAATTCCTACCTTAGGATGGAGGAAAGATCATTGATAAAGCAACTGAACTAGTTGGACCTTGCTCACTACCCAGAGGAATTTCTGCAGTGTTCTGGACTGAGATGCTTGCCTCCAACAACCACAACTATCTTCCTTTGTGCTAGATATGACCGATTTAAGTTCAAATACAAAGAATGATGACCAACCACTTGGGTAAGAGGCACTAAAAGATCACCGACAATCTAGCATAACTGCCACTTTTAGATGAATACACGTACAAAACAAAAATGGGGAAACCACCCCAAGACAAAATGTCAATTAACTATAAAAGGAGCAATTCTTTTCTGGAATACTTTAATTTGGACTCACCAGCAACAATGAGTTTGCCATTCAGCTCTGCTGTTCCTAGACCAGAGCGTGCATACTGCATTGGGGGCAAGAGTTTGTCATCTTCATCTTCAGCCTGAACCTCAAAACTTATACTCTTGATCAGACATGGAGTGCCGACGGGTGAACTGTGGGGGCTATTGCGACCATGAAGAAAGATGACACACAGCACACCATTTAAAACAGCCAAACACAGATATGTAGTGCCTGAAGAGCAAAGCAGTGATTCATTAGCAAGTGAGCAGCTATTTGTACATAAATATATGCTACCCCAGTCTTGCCTCCAATATGGTGGTTCAAACTTTGCTGATAAAAAGGAAAGCTTGGATGGGGAGGACAAGTTCCCATTATTTGCTCCCCCCTCAGCTAGATGTACAACACTTTAAGAAATTAAGAGCTGAACTGTGTACTTTCAGAGCAAAAACTTCATTTAATTTCTTCTCCCTTAAAACTGGTTGACAGTTTTCAATGTAAGATTGCTGTAGTTATATAACTTACATGACGTTTTCTCTGAAGCAATGATTTTCCACTCATCTTTGTTTGTTTGCACTTGAGTACACAGATTTCCAGAAGAGCTGCTATGTATCTGCCGGTGGCTGTTCTCCCGCGGAGATTTCTTCTGCAAAATCAAATGGGCAGCTAGAAAACCTAGCTAGGCTGCAGCTGCATTCACCTTCTATCTTCACCATATTCCTACTTGATGCCCAAGTTACTACATCATCTACAAGAAATCGGACTGCTATCAACTCCCAGCTTCCAAAACAGCCTCCTATTCACTTTCCTCAAACCTATTTTTATTGAATAGGTCACTAATTAATAAACACCTTTGCCAATATATAATTAAGCAGATAGATGTGAATGGTGCTAAATCAACAAGTACCACAACTAAGCACCCAAAATCTCAATACAAGCAGACAAACACTGGCCAGTCGATGCAAGCATGTAGGCAAATAGCACTAAATGCAATTTATACACAAAATCACCACCGAATCACTACACACAAAAATATTAGTGTCCTAGTTGGACCCTACAAATCATGCTGTCCAGGATGGTGCCAACTGAAGGCTTAGCATCTCCCCAAAAGCAAAAGGAAATTTCCCAACATACATCTCAGACAATTCTAGAAGCAACTTTAAGAATAGCTCTAGCCAAAGCTCGACAGGTTATTTTTCCCATCTTCCTTGCTATGGAAGGATGCACAGCCAGGGTGAGAAAACTAATACAGGGATTCTACAATACATTTGTCGGCACATCTTTGTAGTGTCTCAACCCAACCACTAAATCCCAAGTTTTTTGGCTTAACATACACTATGCAAGACAAACAGCTCAAAAACTGTGCATTGCACTGGCTATGCAAGCAAAATAAGAATTCTGTGCTAGTCTAATTAGTGGGAATTGAATGTACCATCCCAACTAATTTTTATATGTGCACCCTTTAATATTCAGTACCTGTACAAACTGAATGTGGTCATCATCAATGCCAAACACTTCAGCCTGTCCATCTAGTACGTTCCCATCAAGCAGTTTGTGATCAGCAGAGTAGTACAAGGTTTGAACCTGCAAAACAGTAACAAACACCCATGTGGCTACTGTTTCCATAGCAACAAGTTAGTTCAACAAGCTCTTGTTATTTTTAGTCCCTTAGTGCTGGAAGGTCTCTGCTTTCTTGAAGAGGACTGCAGTTGGCTGACAGAAAATTAAGTCATTTGCACGATGGTAGAAAGTCATTCTAAGTAAATGGGTGATCGGATCTTTGCACACTCAGCTGCTTTGGATACCTGAGGCAGAGGAAATCCACCAACCAAATGAGGCAGGAACATTCTTTCACACTGCAGAGATTTCACTGATGCTGCTAGAGAGAATTGTGCAAGAAATACAGGAATTGCATAACACAAATCATGATCTGAAGACAACTATTTCCTTGTAATAATATACACAAGTGATTACAAATATTTGACCTTTGAAGGTGAACAAATATTCACTGGGTAATTTTTGGTTTGTTTCTCTTCTCCTTCCAGGTCTTGGAAACTAGATTTGGAATGGGGAGAAAAAGAGAAGGGGCAAGTGTAAAGAGCCAGTGTGCTACAGCATATTATGCAAGAGGCAGCATAAGTATACAAGGGAGAAAGTACAGAAGGATACTATTGATAGTGTGAGATGAAACAAGATGGGATGAAGCAAGGTGGAAGGAGGCTCAAGTGGAGCAGACATGTTGGGCCAAAGGACCTGTTTTTGTGCTGCAAAATTCCATGTAACTGGCTGCCAACCAGATATAAATATTTCCCACATCATAGTGCTACTAGCCCAAGTCACATGGAAATTTAACATGACCTGTCCAAATAACTGTTTAAGAAATCTAGTGAATACACTTCACAGCCTTTGCAATAAAGGATTGCACTTAGAAAACAGAGACTTACCCGAGGAAATATTCCCAGTCACCTTATCTGCTATTTTATTTAAGCCTGCTTTCTGCCCTTTAGAAAATGGCAACATTTTCTACAATAAATCAAAAGTTTTACTACAAACTACCCCAACAGCAATAAGCAATTCTGCCACAATGTCATAACATATTAATATAAGTAACCTTAATAATCCTGCAAAGGAGCAAACACCATTAAATCAACTCTTGCCCAAAGCAAAATTCTGCAGACTTTAGGGAAAGGCCGCTGCTTCCTTATGAGTCACTACCCTCGCAGCATCTTCCATTTTCTTCAGGCTTGAAGTATCCTACTTTTGTTAGATTAAACCTAAGGAAATAAAAATCAATTGGGAGGGAGAGAAATTAGAATATTGTACTTACTCATATGGATTAGCTGTGGAAGGAAGCAATTAAACATAAAGTACCTTTTCTCCCTTTCTCTAAAGCTTTTTTTTCCTACACTGCAAAACAAATGCTTCAAAACAAGGAGATTTTCACAAATAAGGCAACAGAGCAGAAAAAAAACTAGACAATTTATACTGCTCACCTTCACACCCCCACTTTCTCAGCTTAGGGGCACCTACAGTAAAATTTAAATTCTTTAGGATCATAGTTTATCAATCACACTGTAATAGGTGCAAACCTCCGCATAACCACAAACATCACTTGTTTTTTGTTGTACTAACCTCTTCCATCAGTTCTTCCAGGTTTTTTCCATTCTCCCAGACACTACGTTGCACCCAGTTGATTACCTTTGTGTAAACTTTACCATTGCTTGGCAAGGAGATATTTTCCTCCAATATCACCTCTAACTGAAATGAAATAAATTCAATGAAAGTGGTGTCTAAGTTTTAAGTACACACATGCAGTTAGCACAAAGTTAAAATTGAACAAAATTCCAAATATTATTGCTAAAAAGAATATTCTTACCTACCATCAAGGTGATTTAATAGGAAGCATAACAAACATCAATCAAACTGTGCTTGGAAAATAGCAAGTTCAACCTAACCCAAATCTAAAAGGACTGTTAGCATATTAGACCAATCAATAAAAGTGCTCAATTTCTACTTTGTTTACCTTTAGCCGTGGAAGTTTTAGAAATTCATCTTGTTCTGAAATCTCTAGCAGGTTTTCCTGAATGCAACTGTCAATCTGACCCAACAACCGAGTGTCTCCCATCTGGCTGGCAAAATTTCGATAAGAAATACAATTTTGGACATCCATCCTGGATAGTATATAATCACCGCAAACCTAACAAGGTTACATTAGACCAAGTTAGCACTTTAACTATTGTAACAATTCAATGAAGTGAGGGGGCAGTGGCACAGTAAAAGCAAGGAGGCACCAAACATAAAATACTGCCACATATGAAAGAAAACCAAAGGCATAAAAAAAACACAACACAGAACAGGTACAAATACACTGCCATTTAGGGCTACACAAAAGCACCATGTGCACATATACAACTACTTTCTCAATGTAAGGTTGTTTCTGGTATATATCAAAATTGTCAGTATAGTTGAAAAGCTATGTAATTAATCTAACTGCTAAGCACACTGAAGCCAGGAACAATGAAAATACTGAGCTGGTATTCTTGCGTTAGTTTAACTTCTCAGCAGTTGCAGTGAAATTTCACTTGAGTATAATGAGGTAATATTTAATACAAAAAAGGTTGAGGGAAAATGAATACTTTTCATCCACCTACCAATATCGAAGTATGAGCTCTACAGAGCTCTTACGTTTCCATCAAAGCAATACTCTCTGGTTTAGTGTAAACACAATACAATTTTAATAGACTGTTAGTCTGTCTCACTACAGATACCAATGTGACTCCAAACACCGGTTACACATAGGTTGATCTAGTGACAAAATCAAGATATTTGCACCCAACCAGAGATGAGGGAGGAAGATGGATTGAATCAAATTTCAAAAATGTCAAATTATAATGTAGTTCTGTTAAACCACTTTCAGGGGAAAAATAATTGACTAAAGCAAAGAAGTTTGTAACTAGTCGACAATTTCATTTTGACAAAGCCACAACCATCCTTCCCCAACGCAAAAAAAAAGTATCTGGTGAATTACCATTTATGCACAGACACACACCTGTCGCACTCGATCCATCTTCAGTTTTTTGGCAGCTGAATACACATCTTTTACCAGTTCTTTATCTGCTTTAAGCCTGCAAAGTAAACAAATTAATTTTTAAAATAACTCAAGTTGTTAATAAGTCCACTGAAGTTCCTAAACAAAAGTTCATTCTGAATATAATAAAGAGATACTCTCATCCAAATTGACAAAGAAAAGAGGGAAGAAATAAAAAGGAGTAAAAATGAAGAAACATTGGAGAAGTGTCAATTCAATGACTAATAGTGAAATAAGCATGTGGGGGTGGGGCAGGGGTGCAGTGGAGTAGATGAAGTTTTAAAAGAAAAGGATTGCATACAAAGATATTTTACTTTATTGGAAATGGAAGAGAAATTTTATACCGAAACAGCATTTTAAACTTCAAAACCATGAAAAGTATTTTGCCAAATCAAAGCAGGCAAAAAGACGAACTCAGTCTAGCTATACAAAGAGGCCTGTAAATCAAATGATACAAGTTAAGTGGATCACTATATACTACTAACCTTTCACTAGTGCACTGTGGATTAACAAGCAAAACAAAAGACTCAACCAAAAATGGCTATTTGTGAAATTTCATTATCGTGAAGAGCTAAAAATCCTTTACTGGGGAATTTCTAACCAGTTGACTGATCTAGATAAAGGGCCCCAAACAGCAGCAATTTCTAATTTCAAATGGTGGCTAGTTACACTGCTGAACACAGTGCAGTCTTGCAAGAATCCACGCTGCAAACAGGGTTTCCAAAGAGTGCAAAAAATAATTCAAATCACTTTTTTCACATCGCAGAAATAACCCACTTGCATACCTTTTCATTTTATTCTTGGAGCCAGGTTTGCACTAAAAACTGGAATTATAAAGAGTTTTCCAAGTGTCATTTTTTTGAAGATGATCTTAAGTGTTTATGACAACAGCCCTATTATGAACAATAACTAAAATGTAATTTCACATAGACACCACTTACTGTGCAGTGTAGGCATAGTTCATCAAGATTTCAACTGCAGCTGGGTTCAAGTCATCAAATTTCACATGAGAAAACCCATGGGGATCACTATCATTGTTGAAAATTTCAAATAGGTAAGGACTGCAGCAAGCAAGAACAGCTCTATGAGCTAGCATCTCATGTCCACAGACCTTAAATTAAATGAGAAAAAAGTTCCAAAGCACTTGAGTTAATGATTTCAAAGTCATCCCATTCAATAGTGCACATTTTTTCAGAATGTAAATGACTAACTTGGTTACTAGAATGGTTGCAATGATCATTTGATATTTAGAACTACAAATTTATGAGCTATTACAAACCAACTCCCTAACCTGTAATCCCATCAGCAAACAGCACAGAATGATCAATTTAGACTCCAAAAATGAAAACCGTCTTCTTCCCACCCCTCCACCCCCAATCATATAGATCAGGAAGAATTCAGATTCAATCCCTAACATAGTCTATCATAATAGTATGCACACAATTGTTCTCAAGTTGGGTTGGGGCAAATTTAGAAAATTTTAACTTACTATCTAATGCATGTACGGACATAGGGACATGTGTGGGCATTGGTAAGACAGGATCAGGCCATCTTGCTAAATTCAACTGTCTAGATTCCAGACAAGAAGTCACTTGAAGTACCAAAACAAGGAGCCAATCCCTTGATTGGAAAAGTTAAACGAAAAATGATAATGGGAGAGAAAAGCCAGTACTAAATTTATACTACCAGAAGGGAACTCTAATTTTGTAAATAGATCATATTTGAACCATTCATTTGCAAAATATTTTATAAATGGACTCAACTATAGTTATTCAAAGTTCAATATTCAACAATTTAGGAATACCTGGAGTTTGACATCACAGAACTGCCCACTTTTTCGCAGAGCATTGAGTTTGGCCACAGATGACTCAATGAAATTCTCATCTTCAAAAACTAAATACCCGTTAGGAATCATTTTCTTCCTTTGTGGGCAAAGGAACCTGTTAAAACAATTTGATTTTGCATTTATTTTAACATCTTATTTTTACAGTTTAAGACAAAAAACAGAACCTAGTGCATGAAGAGAACAGAGCACAAAACAGAAATACTTAAGCATTCATGGTTAAATAGGGGTGTTCTGGAACCTTAAGTTATGTAGGAGCTGATTATTTGAGTGTTGTGGGGAAAATCATGGAGTACAATGTTATCTGCATAATCTGCAGAACATCTGCATAATTTCAAAAAATTGTTCCATAGGCTCCACAGATTGACTGTTCATTTCTAAATGTGTACCTCTTACTCAGTACTGAGAATCCAAGAGGATAGATACTGCAAGAAATAAATCCTGCTTCACCAGAATACTGAATAGTCAAATCGATGAAAAAGCTAATTTATACAACTAAGGGACAGGGGGAGGCCATTTAGCCCCTTGAGCCTGTTCCGCCACCATTCAACCAGATTATGGTTGATCTGAAATCCATCTCCATGTAGCTGCATTTGCCTCACATTGGTTAACAAAAATTTCAGAATTAAAATTAACAATAGACCTAGTATCAATTGCAATTTGTAGATGAACATTCCAAACCTCTGCCATTCTATGTGTAGAAGTGTTTCTAATTTCACCCAGGGGTCCAGCACTAATTTTTTTTTTGAGCTATGCCAAGTCCTCAGCTTCCCAACCAGAGAGAAATTATTTCCCCATGTCTAATCTTTTCCAATAACAATTTAAATTTAGATCAAATCCCAGCCCGACCACCAATCCCTTCCTCTAGCCCCCAGCAAAGTCTCTTTCAATCTTCATCTCCGACACTTCCCTTCCTTGACCCCTCTGTCTCTATTTCTGGTGATAGATGGTCTACCAATATTCATTACAAGCCCACTGACTCCCACAGCTACCTCAACCACAGCTCCTCACACCCTACTTCCTGTGAAGAATCCATCCCATTCTCCCAGTTCCTCTGCCTCCATTGCAGCTGTTCCAGTGACTGCTTTGTGGAACACCTTCGCTCAGCCCGCAAGCATGGCCCAGACCTTCCTGATGCTTGCCATTTCAACACATCATCTTGCTCTCATGACCTTGGCCAGTGAAGTCCCACACAAACTGGAAGAACAGCACCTCATCTTCAGATTAGGCATGTTACAGCCTTCTAGAGTTAACATTTGAGTTCGACAACTTCAGACCATGAACTCTCGCCTTCATATTTATGCCTTTTTAAAATGCAATTTTTTTTTAAACTTCTCCCCCCCACCACAATAAACACAACAGGACCTTCTGTCACTGGTCTTCATGTTTTGCTTTCAGAGCACTGACCCTTGTTTTGCAATTAACACATTCTGCTATCTTACCATAATGCCACTATCAGCGCTTTCTTCAGTCTTTAACACTACCATTAACACTCCCTTTGTCCATGATATCTTTGTCAAATTTCTCCTTAGTTCCCACCTATTTTGCCTCTTAAACAGTATAAAATCCATCACATTTCTACTTCTCTTTAGTTCTGAAGAGTCAAATAGGCTTGGAAAATCAGAACTGTTTCTCTCTCCACAGATGCTACCAGACCTGCTGAGCTTCTCCCAGCATTTTGTTTTTATTTCAGATTTCCAACATTCGCAGTATTTTGCTTCTAGCTTTCAACCTCCGCTACTTACAACATTTTACCATTTAGAAAGCAACCTGGTTTTATTCATTTTAAGTCCAAAGTGGATGACTTCACATTTGCCTACACTGTAATCCATTTGCCACAGTTTCACCTATTCATTTAATGTATCAATATCCCTTTGCAATTTTATGCTTCTATCAGCACTGCTTGCAATGCTGCCCATCTTTGTGTCATCAGCAAATTTGTGGTTTTCTATCCCATTGCTTAAGTCATTAATAAATATGATGAATAGTTGAGGCTGCAAAATAAGACCCTTGCAAGACACTTATTATGCCCATTATCTCTACTCTCATTCTCCTGCCACTCAGCCAATTTCCTAACCAGGTCAATAATTTGCCTCCCATTTCACGAGCTTCACCTTGAGCTAACAGTCTTATGATGGACTTTATCAAATGCCTTCTGGAAGTCCGTATAAATACCACCCACAGAAATTCCCTTCTTCACTATAGTTACTGAATTAAAAAGAATTGTTGGAAAAGAAAGTACCAATTTTGCACTAAAGTGCTTTTCTCACTCTAGAAAAAGCTCTAGGAAACTATAGGACTAAAGTCAAAAAACACATATAATTAACATAAATTCAGTCAATTGGTATTAACTGTACAATGATCACGCCAATTACAAATGTAAAAGAATGAAAGGCATTTCAATTGCATTCACTATCAACTTTGCTTTCACAAGCACATTTTGTGCTTACAGGAACATGACATATTGTATACAATAGTTTTAAAACTTACTTAATACTGCCGAACTTCAGAAAAATATTGAAATAAAATTTCAAAAGGTGAAGGCACTTGAGTTTTTGGGCACTCTGGATCCAGTTTTTAAGCAAATTCAGAAAAAGACAACTGGTGATGTAGGCAGGTAATGACGAGTCCAGTAACAATAAGCCTCAAATGGTGCTGACAAAAAAGTCAGGCTCGTAGCCAATGAAAAGGAGTCCCAAAATACACCAAGGCTATAGACATGTATTTCGATTGTGATGTTCTTGCATATTATCCTAGAGGAAAAATACAGAATAGCAGTTACACAAAACACCAGCAAGTAGGTAACATCCACTATATATGCTGTTCTTTTCCTCTCCCCCCACTCAGCCCCCATCTCCAATTCTTCTCTCCAGTTCTGCACTAAATTTGATGCTTGTAAGTATTTGTACCTAGCTAACTGAGTGGCTCTGAATAGATTCCCAATATCATACTATCTTCCCTCCTACACCCCCAACCCAACACACAAATAATGAGCACTGTATAAATGATGTTAAACACAGCATTAAGATTAGGAAGTTAAGAAGCAAGGCTGCTGCTGGAAAATATACCATGGCTCCATTCTGGTATAAGGTTTTGCCTGAGTCACTCAACCTTACTTAAGAAACAAGTTCAAAAATAAATTAGTCTCATCTGTGCAATAAGAAACAGAGCATTTCAATATAGTTGAATTTCAAAATTTTCCTGACCACAGTTTTACAGTAGGATGTCCAATTACATAGACAGGTATAACATTACAGAAACATAAAGTAAGAAATAGGAGGGGCCAGCCTGCTCTACCATTCAGTAAGCTCATGGCTGATCAGATTGTGGCCTCAACTCCACTTTCCTGCCTGCCCCCCATAACCCTCATCTCTATTGTAGATCAAAAATCTGTCTAACTCAGCCTTGAATATATTCAATGACCAAGGCTCCACGGAAGAGAATTCCAAAGACTAAGAAATTCCTCATCATCTCCGCCTGAAATGGAAGACCCTTTACTTGAAACGTTGCCCCCAGCTCTAGATTTCCCAATGAAGGAAAACATTTTCAAGTTTACTCCGTTAAGCCCAATACCTCAGAATCTTGCGTTTAGCACGATCACCTCTCATTCTTCTAAATGCTAATGAATATGGACCCAACCTGCTCAATTCCAAAAACTTTGAGAATAAACTACTTAGGGGAGGTGCTAGAAGTGGGCAAGTGCATTGCTAAAACATGCAGAGCAGAAGATTAAAGCCACAGTTCTGGTCTGCAGACTTAACTCAGTTGTTTTGGCAACATTAAAAGATACAACTGTATACAAATTCAAGATTTAGAAGTAGAACAAAAAGAGCCACGGTTTCTCCACGCTACTGCTTTCTAGCACCTACCTCAAAAATGCTGAGATCAGGCAAGCTAAGGATTGAGGGAATTTACCATAACTGAAATTGCATCTATAAGCTCTCAAAGTGCAAGAGTCTACCTAGATAAATAAAGTATATCCAAATTGGTGCTCCACTCTAATTTTAAGCTCCGAGGCCTAAGGTAGGTCCTATACTTGAGGTTGTGGGGGGAAGGCGACAAGAACCTATATTTACCAATTTAAGTAAGAAACAGCGACATTTAACTTGGTAACTTCAAGCAGAAGTTCAACACCAAAGGACAGTTTACTTTCAACAGCAGTCTTGCTGCATCCTACTGCAAATACGACAGGTTTGCACCACATCCACTAATCTCACAAGACTAGCCATTTTTCAATTTAAAACACCAGCCTGGTAAGTGAATCTATTTCTATGTAAAAATGTGATACCAGAGTTTACACAATTCCCAAATGAACTTATCGGGTTAGTGGCATAAAATAATATTGTCTACAAGTCTGATTGGTTCCTGGAATGGGGTTTAAAAACCAATATTGGAGACCCTCAAATCTCAAAACAGTAAATCAGAAGTATATCAGCAAGGCAATTGTGACATTCACATGTTCTGATGAGTGGTCATAGTCTTGATGGCATTATCTCTTTCAATCTCAACAAATGCTGCCTGTCCTGAGTTTCCAGTATTTTGGTTTTATTTGATTAAAAGCATCTGCAGTATTTTGTTTGCTCTTATATGCAAAATGGCCCAGTTACAGTTTCAAGTTTAAAATTTCAATAACAAAAGGAATGGATTCTGCACAAATACAGAATTAAATTCAGATGATTCTAAAATTTAATTTGTAGTTCTCACAAGAAACCTTAAATCTTGTTTGCACGTTCTAGACACCTTGTGGTTTGGTGCTTTATCCTGGCTGTCTCAACCACTTAATGCATTGCCTGACCATAAGAAATCAGCAACAGTTCAATGAACAGAAACATTGCATCAAGGCTTCTATACACCAATGGATATAAACACAAGCCAAAATTTTTACCTAATTTTACAAACTAGCTAATGAATTAAGAAAATACATCTAACAGTTTAAGTAAACCACATTAGAAAAACCTACCCTTTAGGGCAGAAAGCTGTGTTCATCACCAGAGGAAACATTGGTCAAACAAATCTTCAAAAAAAAAAAAATTACTGCATATCTCAATGGATGTTCATTTATTTTCAAGGATGCCACAAATACAAATGACAAAATAAACAGATGTCCTATGGCATCACTAAAACATGGCCTGACCGACAGATAATTCATATAAATGTCAACTTGTTTTGTTTTCAAAGTGATTATACATCCCCATTTTCAATAGATTCAGCAGCCCTTTCTTTCCTCATGTCAATATGAAGATTCCCAGTTTCTTAAGTTCCAAGGTGTAGAGTCACTGTTAAAATCAGAAGGACTCAAGTTAACAGAAAAGTCAACATGGTTTCATACTTAGCTTGTAATTTCAGTTAGGTCAGGTCAGGTTTTCCTCCTGCCAAAATCAGGGACTGCTTTGGTAAGAGTGTGTCTCCAGATAATTATGAACTAAATAGCTAATGCAAATCACTTGACATAATTTAGCACCAGAGAGACTGTCAGGGGCAGTATTTAAATTAAAAATTCAGACCATTTAGTATATATATCTTTTATACCAATAAATGCTATCTGTGCTCAAGTTAAACATGGGCAAATTTTAGCTCTAATGTGAAACTGACATTACGGTCTTTGCTGCCACTGGAAAATTTAAAAATGTAAACTTAGAAAAAGCAAACATAAGCTGCCAGTCCTATAATCTTGGAATCTAATATTTCATTAATAGAATACATGATGTCAGCATGTTATTTCATATAACCCTAACTTTGCAACAGGTTGCTACTCCCACTTAAGCAGTAATATTCAAAAGGCCAAGTTTTAATCTCTACTAATTTCCGGCAACTGGATGAAAGTAACTCACTGGCTAAAGTTGTAATCTAATGCTATAGAGGCAGCAGATAGATTAAGTAACATGCAAAAATAATTTTTTTCCTCTCATTTGGGGAAAATAACATCCTGTAACTTTATGAAGTCAAAGCTTATCTTGATGCACAAATAAAAGCAACGAGGAGGATTAATGTGCTGACTAAGGCAAATAGCTGAAACAATGGTACAATAAACAGAAGGCGTGTAATTCCACTGGATCTCTCTGAATACTCCCTCCTCTAGCCCTACAACTCTCATTTCTGTGTTCCTCTAATTCTGGCCTATCGAGCTTTCCTGATTTTAATCATTGTACAGATAGTGGCTTTGTCTCCAGCCATCAAGGACTTAAAGCTCAAAATTCCCCCTAAACCATCCCTTTACTTCTTTCCTCCTTTAACATGCTTCTTGAAACCCACTTCTGTCCAAGCTTTTGGTAATTTGCCATATATTATGTAGTTTGGTGTCAATTTTTGTGTTCGCCAATGCTCCTGTAAAATGCCATGGGACCATTACTTTATTAAAGGTGCTGTGCAATGCAGTTCCCCTGTTGAAGTGGCAAGATCCTATTTAAAAATACTAATTGAAAGAGCTATAAATGCCTCTTATTGGAATGTGAAGGTTAAGATCAATCAATACAAATTTCGATCATGTTTATAAAAAAAAATCACCCCTAATATCTTACGAGAGATATTAAGTTCAGGAGGTAAAAGCACGGCTAAAGTTGACAAATGAGAATTTGGATGGTGTCTCTAGCTTGAGAATTTTAGTCATCATTTCTTGAAGAAATTGAATCAAACTTACACTGAGTACCTGATGCAATTTAGTGCATCATGAAAAGGGATCCACGCAGAAAGAACATTTCAGAATAAGTGTTCACATTCCACATAATATATGCCTAAAAATGAAGTTATTGGACAGGGAGGCAATGAAAAGTCAGAACAGAAGCTAGTCATACTTCCAAGAGCAGCACTTAAATCAAGTGCCATCTTGAAGTCATCATAATCAGAACACAGAAAGGAATGGGTTAATCAAGGAGGAGCCAGAACTGTAAGGGTTTCATTGAACAAACAGATAAACAATATAGTGGATGTGGCATATTTGAATTTTTAGAAACATTATCCAGAAGAGCTATGCCCATACAAAAGGTAAAGCACCCAGAAACCAGGCTGGCTAAAAGAACAAGGGCAGAGTACAAGTGAACAGGTAGTTGGCAAATTTTGATACTAAGCTAATAGTAAAATACTAAGATACTAAGCTTTGCCCAGGTGAGCAAAACTTCTTGATCTCCTTTTACATGTAAATGATTTGGATATGGTCGTAGAGGAAACCTGCATACTCATGATGTGGTGTGCCTACACTACATGGAAAGCAGCAGCTCACCACCACCTTCTCAAGGGCAGTTATGGAAGAGCAATAAATGCTGGCATAAACTGCGACACCCACATCCGTGAAAGAATAAATAAAAACATCAAAATTTGATCAGGGTAAAATAGGAGACAAGAAAAATTACAAGGAAGAGTACAGGTTAGGGGAGTAAGATGCAGCGACGACAATTCAAAAATATATAAAATGAAGAGGGGGAAGAAAGCAAAAACAAAGCAGAGAAGGGAATTCTGGGATGGAAGTGTAAAAGAACCATAAACGGCAATAAGATTGTACAAATGCAGACATTTTTATTAAAAATTTCTCAGTAAGTGAATTGGTGAATGCCATTCCTCTCCATCTTTCAGGAAAAACATTTGAAATAATTTATATATCTACATGAATTAGACCCAGAACTCCACACACATCACATCAGCACATCTACATGCACACAGCCATGCTGATTTCACAGGCACGATTCACATGCATCTCCAGACCTTACTTTAGGAAAAAAGACAACTGGACAATTTTAAAAAGTTTCTAAAACAGGATGGGGGCAATGGGCAAAGAGGGGAAATGAGGTGTAGCTCATCTTTGATTAATGCTGCAAAGGCTATGACCTTTATATTGAAGCAGACTACATTCTTTCATTCCCATCAGGTATGGAGTAAGGATAGCAGCATGTTGATAGTGAGTCTTCAGGACAATATCTATGATGTCCAAGGTTAAAGAATGATTCTGGTCACATACCAATGCCTGGTTTGTTAAAAACTGTTACCTTCTCCATAATCTCCAATTTTGGTAGGAAACTGACTTCCAGTGAATTTTTTAAATACATGGGGTTGGGTCCAATGACAAGTCCCATAGCTATGTTAACAGTATAAATCGTTGTTTGTGATTTAGCTCAGCTATCTCTTGTTAATGCCTTTTATGTTTTACACATTAGTCATGGATCATGGTAGCACCGCTACTTAAGTCTGAAAGTAGGTATAAATTATGCTCCAAAGGCTTCAGCACATAATCCAGGCTGACACATTCAATGTAGTGCTGTGGGAATGTTGCACTCTCTTTTGGAGACCCAGTCTGCCCATACAGGTGGAGATACTTCAAAAATACTTTATTGGCTGTAAAGAACATTGGAATGTTCAAATATATATAAAATCATGTCTTTTGTTCTTGAATTTTAATCAATTCTCAAAATAAAAACATCTTAAATTGATTTTCTCTGAATTTATCCAAGCTTTTTGCATTCAATTTCTTCCCAATGTATTGTTAAAAAAAAACTGGAACTAAACCCAGGTCTTCAAATTTGAAATAAACTGAAATAATATTTATACAGAAGACAGACACAGGTAATCGGTACAAAGCGTTGGTTGGGCCACTATTGTAATACCGTGCACAGCTCTGGTTATTCTAATGTGGAGAAGATGCTGCAACTATAGTGACGCTGCAATAAAATATATCATAATAGGAATAATCAAAACTAGGATCGTATCCACTGGAAAAAACAAGGTTACAGCTGGAGAAGGCAGAGTTCAAAGAGCCAGGTCAACAATGAGAGACTTAAACAAGAATAAATTATTTGGGGAAATTAGATAGTTCTCACGTAGCTCCAAAACAAGCATGATGGGACAAGATGGGACTAATATCCGTGCTAAAATTTCTACAATTCTATCATTTTATACTACTTCTATAACTTAAGTGATTGCTTGCAGTGGGAGAGCCAAAGAAAGAGAAAATGAAAACATAAAGAAGTTTGTCACCTGCAAATACTAGCTAAAATGTACTGTGCTGTCATACTTCCTTGTGCCACTTAGACCATAAAACCATTTAGATATGAAAAGGAGCTTCTACGCAAATTAGGAGCTGTAAAATTTAAAATAACAATATCTAACAATCATTTTCAATTTCAGAAGACACAAGAATGCAGACAGCATTAACAAAACCATAAAAACATACCTTGGAAAGCACATTACACATGTTCACTAGCCACTAAATGATGCTCACTATTTTGAGAAATGTACTCAGTCTCAAGCAGGTTCTAGAATTCACTAGAAACTTAACTGCTGCTAGAGTAATTTACAAGTCTGCCAACAATCCTTCAACTGCAATTCAGCAAGGATGACTTTCTGAACAAATTTGTTAACTAAATATTTTGTTTCACTGAAAATTTATTAGTCACTAACTGATTAAACAGAAATTGAAAAGATAGATCACATGGAACACCTGGATATTCCATCCGTTACTCATTAGAAAATCTTACCACTAATTTTAACACTGCCTGCAAATTATTTCAAGAATGTACAGGTTATCAACTGATTAAAATTGTTCGAGACAAAATATATTGCATAACAAAATATTTCGAGCAAACGGGATATGGCACGATGAAAACAAGCTACATTTTTCTTATTCCTCCTCAAAGGTGCCCGAATGCCAACTTCCATGACCGGCTGGACAGTACCTTATGCAGGAGCGCCACACTCCACACCACCGCCACCCCCCCGCACCCCCCCCCCCCCCCAACCAAAACCAAAAAAATGTGTGCAAGTTCCTATCCAAAAGCTGACGACAAGGTCCTAATGTTTTCCTTTGCGTCAACTCTGACCACAGGATTTCGAGAGTCCACATCCTCCTCCGTACCGGACCTAATTTAAACTAACCACAATTCTGATGAAAGGGCAGCGACCTGAAATGTTAACTTCCAGCAGATGCTGCCAGACATGCCGAGTATTTCCCGCATCCACATTTATCCTGATTCTGATCTGGCTCATTCTCTTTCTTACCACCAACCCCAGCTCTGCCACCCAAACCGGGTAAACCATCGCTGCTCCTCGGCCCCTAAGCTAACTCAGGGTTTGCAGCCTCCGCTTCTCACTTCCACCAAAATCATCGGACATAAGTCTCGACTTTTCCCACCTCCCGCTAAATCTGTGAGCACGCATGCCGCCTCTATCCTGCAAGGGCCCAGCAGCCTGCCCTTCGCTTTTACTTCTCCACCGACCTCCCCAGAGCTCCTCCGAACCTCAATAAAATAAAACCTCCTTTACCGCAAGGTTTGTAACCGCCCTCGTTATTGAAACGGACCGTGAGACCAGCCGGACCCAGCCCGGCTCCCCCACTCACGATTCTATTAGACATTCGATGCCATGTGCGACATCAGCTCCCATTAAGGCTGTACTAGCCAAAACGGAATCAAGTCAGCGAGGGACGAGAAAAGGAGGATGGATGGATGAACAAAGAGGGAAAAGTGGTCAGATTCCCTGGTTGAACCCGCCGTCGGGATCATTTCCCCGGGGATGGGGGAAAAGAAAGAGAATTAAAAAAAAGAGAAAGCGCGCTACGTGGCCGTACCGCAACCTGGCCAGGTTTCGGGCTCATTTCCTTCTGCTAGCCGTTCTTCAGTGACGGGCGGCCCTCCGTTAACACCCGTCTGCCGCCGACACCGTCCCGGGGGACCCGCACCGCGACCGTTTACGTCTAAAAATATTAGAAGAGAATCAATTCGTCCTGTTATTGGTCCGCGGTTCAACCAAACTTTAACTGGCTCGCAACACGAGCCCGTCCCCACCACCTCTCTTTTCTCCCACCCCTTCCGATTGGCTGAACTGCTCGCTCACAATAACCCTCATTGATCAGTCGCCTTGTCAATCACTGTCGCCACGCGGCAACGCAACTGCAAAGTTAGGTTGTCACTGGCCCCAGCGTCTTCGCGCCTCAACAAAGAAAAGCCAAAATTAAATACCGTAAGCAGTGAGATAAATTCTCCGGTTTGTATTTTAACTACCTTTCTAGGAAGAAAACGGACGATATAAATCATATTTGATAAAGTCAATGTTCCGTTTGCACTACTGAACGTCCTCGCCGCGGTAAATAACCGAAATGATTGCAAACATCAATCTAACCGCACAGCTTCCAAGCCACCTCTGCAAGTGCTGACTCCACGCGTCCAGATAAAATACTGACGTGATACTGGGTTGTTGCGTACACTGCGCATGTGCCTGAACTGAGTCGGCTTTCAGAGAACCGGACTTGCGCATTAGGACGACGGGGGTGGCCGCGAAACGGGTTCCAGCACCGCAGTAAACAGTGGGAACCCTGGTAACAGTGCAGTGATTGGAACGCTATGCTCAACCTCTCTCCACACGCGGCTACTCCTCACACTGGTTATCAAAATCTTCAGGGGCTCAAGGAAGTGATCTTCCTGCACACAGTCCTGTTTCCGGTAATCGTCGCGAGTACAACACAACCTGCCCCGGTGACGACCTTCGAGTATGAGAATACCTGCTTCACTTGGATGCTTTGTTCGCCAGTGGGTACTACAGTTGCGAGGTGAAAGCAGAAAATGCTGGAAACAGTTAGCAGGTTAGGCAGCCTCTGGCGAAAGAACCAAGAGTTAAATGACCTTCCTTCAGAACTGGAGATGGATGGATATATCTTGTGGTAAAATATTGCAGCTCTGGAGTGGATTTTTTTCATACATTTTAGACCTATATTGCTCAAGGTTTACACACAATGCCAAGCCTGACAGTTAATTGAAAGCAAGTTAATTCACTAGTTCTCAAACATTTTTAATAACCAGCTCGAAGAAAAACTCTCATGCATGCCCCCTGAGGATACTGATACTAATAATCCAGTAAAGTATTGTTTCTCTTCATTTGTTATAACCTTGCTTTGTAGCATCACTCTGTTTTCCTCTCTCAACTCCGTTTCCATTATGTCTTCAACACCTTTCCCTACTACATGTGTTCTCACTGATCTTTCATGTCAGAGTTACCCTCCTGCTTGGGTTGTAAACATAAATGATTAAGTATTACATGGGATGCACATCACAGAAACAGGCTACTGGGACCAACCAATGTTTATGCTCCACATGTGCCTCCTTCCACCCCTCTTCATCTAAATGCATTAGCATAACTTTCCAATCGTTTCTAGCTCAAGTGTTTACCCAGCTTTCCCTTATATGTGTCTATGCTATTCACTTCAATGACAGAATGTTGCAGTGAGTTACACATTCTAATTACTTTCTGGATAAGGAAGTGTCTTCTGATCAAATACATTTCTCCTGAATTCTCTATTGGACTCATTTATGGCCGGTAGTTTGCTCACAAGTGAAAACATTTTCTCAAAGTTTAGACTATCAAATGTTTTCATAATCTAAAAGACCTCTCATCAGGTCACCAGGAGCCTTTTCTAGAGAAAAAAGCCCCAGCCTGTTAGTCTGACAGGGATAGGTGCACTAACTTTGATAGTCCCTGAAATGGTTGCATTGTAGACAGAATTCTAACTTGGTAAAGCTTGCTTATTTTAATGATTTCAGCATCCAGTTGGTGCTAAGTGTGTTGTTGATTGGCTGGACAGATCAGCACAGTCATTATCATGAGTGGTGAGCATCACTCTTAAAGGAGAGTTGCATTGTGGATGGAACAAGTCCTGGCATCATAAGTGACTGTCCTGCAAAACTTTGAAGAATGGCACATGAGTGAGTGGGCTCTAATGTCTTCAGATGCTGCACTGGAGGCCATGGTAGAGAAGGTGGAAAGGAGGAGAGTGTTCTATATCCACACACATCAGGAGGCTCTCAGAAGTCAGTGGGATCAAATGCCATGAAAGTCAATGCCAGGACTTGGATGCAGTGTTGCAAGAAGTTCAATAACCTCACACAAGTGATCAAAATCAGTGATGCATCTTCAGATGCCACATCCTACCAACTCCACCACTAGCCTCAAATGCTGCTCAATTCACCACAGCTCCATTCCTACCTACCAAAAATTAGGACTCAAACTTGATATTCATATGCTCCACCTCACACAGTTAGCACTACCGCAAACTTCACATCTACATCTCTCAGTTTGCACACCAACAGCCATGATCAACCATGACAGTCATATCAGCCAAACAGATTACACAACACTCATTGACACACTTTCCTCTCTCTTGCAGGACAAGCTGGCACACAACTGGAAGCGGCAGGAATTAATTGGAGTGGAACTGGTGCACCTGCATTTCTTAAGTCCATGGAGGAGACAGTGCTGGATGTTATTGAGATGACCATTGCTGAAGCCATGGGCAAAGATGAAAGTAACCACATACCTAATCCTCCCTTTCACAAACTACATCTCACCCTCATCCCACACTCTCTTCTGAGTTACAAGCTACAGATGGTGTAAGCATGAACCTCTTATTTTCCCCTGCCAATCTACTTTACCCTGGTATTTTTTCCCCTTTCTCATACCCAAGAAGTTCAACATGGCCAGGCAGTGGAGGAACAGCAAGAAGACAGAGACAATAAAGAGACACATCACTCAATTTCACACTTGCAGACCCCAGCACAAATATACTGTGCACAGCTTGGAGGATAGCATAAAGGTGGGATCTGCAAGAGATGAGACTGGGCAGGGGACATGGATAGCACAGATGCCAGCTTGCTGGAGGATGAGGTCGCACACAAGTTCTGTTGCAGAGGACTCAGATGAGCACTTTGATGAACAGGCTTCGGAAAACAAAATGCTTGGTACGTTGGGAAGCCTGTCAGAAAGCCTGTGGTCAGTATCAAGGAGCATGGAGGAGTTCAGCACCAGTTTGGCACAGGGCTTTGCATGGAGCTTGGAGTCTGTCCTTTCCAGCATGGAAATGGTGGCCAACTCCAATTCCACATTTGTGGACCCAACCATGTCTGATGGCCGTGTCTCAGCTTCTATTGCAGCACATGTAGAAGCCACTAAATGAGTGATGCTGTGGAAGCTTAGAGTGCTGTTGTGCCAGATCAGCTTCTTGCCATGCAAACTCAGATTACTGTCATCATGATTGTGGATTACCATGTGCAAAGGAGCTTGCAGGGTATCATCTGTCCTCAAAAGAGATCACTAGGATCGTTGAGGTTCTGCCTTGAAGGAGTGGTAGTGACTCCATGGAACACGAACATTCTGTCTTCTTTCAGGATGGCAGCGTTCGTGCTCCCACCATGGCCACTCCACCAGTGCCTTTGCTGGTACCTGTCAGTCAGCCAGCCCAGACTGCTGCCACCTATGGTTCAGTGGACAGCCAGGCCTTCTCGGCCCAGAGCTACTCAAGGTCATCCTTCAAGGTCATCTGCAGTCTCCTCAATTAAAAGTCAGCAGCTTTTAACCAGCTGTGTTGCAGCCACTGTGGTAGCACTGCATGGGAACATTAGGACAGGCTAAGGCACAAGGAAGACAGGTACAAAGGAAATATACAAGGGTGATTAGTTGATTTTTGTATGCAATGTGGCATAATTTCATTCATAAATTTGGTTTAGAATGATTATTCTGAGGCAGCTTTTATTTTTGCATTGTGGCCAGCACTGTGATGATCAGTGACAGAGGAAAGGTAAACTGTGGAACTGTTGGTGAATAAGGAATTAGGAACATAGGAGCAGGAGTAGGCCATTCAGCTCATCAAGCCTGCTCTGCCATTCAATACAATCATGGCTGATCATCCACTTCAATGCCTTTTTGTCACACCATCCCCATATTCCTTTACGTCATTAGCTTTTACAAACCTGTCAATTTCTACTTTAGACATACTCAATGACTGAGCTTCCGCAGCCCACTGGCGTAGATAATTCCAAAGATTCACAACCCTCTGTGTAAAAAATAATTCTCCTCAACTCAGTGATAAGTGGCTTCCCCCTTATTTTGGATTTGTGCCCCCTGGTTCTAGACTCCCCAACTAGGTGAAACACCTTGCCTGCATTTACCCTGTCTATCCCTTTAAGTATTCTGTAGGTATCTATTATTCTCATTCTTCAAAACTCTAGAGAATAGAGGCCCAGTTTCCCCAATCTCCCTTCATAGGACAGTGCTGCCATCCCAGGAACAAGCCTGATTTCTCTGCTTCTCTCACCCATTCTAACCTGTCTCTCTCTGAACTTACTGCACTCCATTCTCTCAGGTCCAACCCTGACATTGTCATCAAACCCACTGACAAGGGTTGTGCTGTTGTTGTCTGGCGCACTGACTTCTACCTCGCGGAGGCTGAGCGTCAACTCGCAGACACTTCCTCCTACCTCTCCCTGGACCATGACCCCACCACTGAACATCAATCCATTGTTTCCAGGACTGTCACGGACCTCATCTCCTATGGGGATCTCCCTCCCACAGCTTCCAACCTGATAGACGCCCAACCTCGGACGGCCCGCTTCTATCTCCTACCCAAAATCCACAAACAGAACTGCCCCGGTAGACCGATCGTCTCAGCTTGCTCCTGCCCCACAGAACTCATTTCTTGTTATCTTGACTCCCTTCTCTCTCCCCTTGTCCAGTCCCTTCCCATCTACATCCGTGATTCCTCTGACACCTTACGTCACATCAACAATTTCCAGTTCCCTGGCCCCAACCGCTTCCTCTTCACCATGGACGTCCAATCCCTCTACACCTCCATCCCCCACCAGGATGGTCTGAGGGCCCTTAGCTTCTTCCTCGAACAGAGGCCCGAACAATCCCCATCCACCACTACTCTCCTCCGTCTGGCTGAACTTGTTCTCACGCTGAACAATTTCTCCTTCAACTCCTCTCACTTCCTCCAAATAAAAGGTGTGGCTATGGGTACCCGCATGGGCCCCAGCTATGCCTGTCTCTTTATGGGGTATGTGGAACATTCCTTGTTGCAGTCCTACTCCGGCCCCCTTCCACAACTCTTTCTCCGGTACATCGATGATTACTTCGGTGCCGCTTCATGCTCTCGTCGGGATTTGGAAAAATTTATTAATTTTGCTTCCAATCTCCACCCCTCCATCATTTTCACGTGGTCCATCTCTGACACTTCCCTTCCCTTCCTTGACCTCTCTGTCTCAATCTCTGGTGATAGACTGTCCACCAATATCCATTACAAACCCACCGACTCCCACAGCTATCTCGACTACAGCTCCTCACACCCCACTTCCTGTAAGGACTCCATCCCATTCTCTCAGTTCCTTCGCCTCTGTCGCATCTGTTCCAATGATGCTACCTTCAAAAACAGTTCCTCTGACACGTCCTCCTTCTTCCTTAACCGAGGTTTTCCACCCACGGTCGTTGACAGGGCCCTCAACCGTGTCCGGCCCATCTCCCGCGCATCCGCCCTCACGCCTTCTCCTCCCTCCCAGAAACATGATAGGGTCCCCCTTGTCCTCACTTATCACCCCACCAGCCTCCGCATTCAAAGGATCATCCTCCGCCATTTCCGCCAACTCCAGCATGATGCCACCACCAAACACATCTTCCCTTCACCCCCCTTATCGGCATTCCGTAGGGATCGCTTCCTCCGGGACACCCTGGTCCACTCCTCCATCACCCCCTACTCCTCAACCCCCTCCTATGGCACCACCCCATGCCCACGCAAAAGATGCAACACCTGCCCCTTCACTTCCTCTCTCCTCACCGTCCAAGGACCCAAACACTCCTTTCAAGTGAAGCAGCATTTCACTTGCATTTCCCCCAACTTAGTCTACTGCATTCGTTGCTCCCAATGTGGTCTCCTCTACATTGGAGAGACCAAACGTAAACTGGGCGACCGCTTTGCAGAACACCTGCGGTCTGTCCGTAAGAATGACCCAAACCTCCCTGTCGCTTGCCATTTTAACACTCCACCCTGCTCTCTTGCCCACATGTCTGTCCTTGGCTTGCTGCATTGTTCCAGTGAAGCCCAACGCAAACTGGAGGAACAACACCTCATCTTCCGACTAGGCACTTTACAGCCTTCCGGACTGAATATTGAATTCAACAACTTTAGGTCGTGAGCTCCCTCCCCCATCCCCACCCCCTTTCTGTTTCCCCCTTCCTTTTTTTTCCAATAAATTATAAAGATTTTCCTTTTCCCACCTATTTCCATTATAAAAATAAATAAATAAATAAATTTAAAAAAGAACACCCCCACTAGAGCTATACCTTGAGTGCCCTACCATCCATTCTTAATTAGCACATTTGTTTAGATAATATCACCAACTTTAACTTTAACATCTAGGTGTTCTATTGTACTATTGTCGTTGACATCTTTTGATGATTTGCTTCTATCACTGCTTGTTTGTCCCTACAACCACACCCCACCCCCCCAACTCTCTCTCTCTCTCTCTCTCTATCTCTCCGCCGCGCCCCCCCCCCCCCCCCCCCCCCCCCCCCCCACACACACACACACACACACACACACACACACCTTAAACCAGCTTATATTTCAACTCTTTCTTGGACTCGAACTCAAGTTCTGTCGAAGGGTCATGAGGACTCGAAACGTCAACTCTTTTCTTCTCCGCCGATGCTGCCAGACCTGCTGAGTTTTTCCAGGTAATTCTGTTTTTGTCCTGGTGAACCTTTGTTGCACTCCCTCTATGGCAATAATATCCTTCCTAAGGGAACCAAACTGCACAGAGTACTCTGGGTGTGGTCTAACCAAAGTTCTATACAATTGAAGCAAGACTTTGTTACTCCTGTACTCAAATCCTCTTGCGATAAAAGCCAACATAGCTTTCCTAATTGCCTGCTGCACCTGTATGTTAGCCTTCAGTGACTTATTGTGGTTACTTGGATGAGTTCTCCACGTTGAGCTCCAAAATGGTCTCTTCTACATTGGAGAGACCAAACGCAGCCTGGGCGACCGCTTTGCGGAACACCTTCGGTCTGTCCGCAAGCAAGACCCAGACCTCCCTGTCGCTTGCCATTTCAACACACCACGCTGCTCTCATGCCCACATGTCCATCCTTGGCCTGTTGCAATGTTCCAGTGAAGCTCAACGCAAACTGGAAGAACAGCACATCTTCCGATTAGGCACTTTACAGCCTTCCGGACTTAACATTGAGTTTAACAACTTTAGATCATGAACTCTCTCCTCCATCCCCACCCACTTTCCGATCCCCTTTTTTCTAATAATTTTTTTTAAATAATTTTTTCTTTTCCCACCTATTTATATTATTATTTTAAAATGTATTTCCATCCATTGTTTTATCTCCACCTTTTAGCCTATTTCGATCCCTTCCCCCCACCCCACCCCCACTAGGGCCATCGTCACCTGCTCATCCTGCTTTCTACCCTTAATGTCACCATTAGCACATTTCTTAGCTAATATCACAACCATCAACACCCCTTTGTCCTTTTGTCTATGACATCTTTGGCAATCTCTCCTTTGCCTCCACCTATCATTGGTCCTCTATCCAGCTCCACCTGACCCACCCCCCTTAAACAGCTTATATTTTACCTTATTTCTATTTCTCTTTAGTTCTGATGAAGAGTCATACAGACTCGAAATGTTAACTCTGTCTTCCTGTCCACAGATGCTGTCAGACCTGCTGAGTTTTTCCAGTTATTTTTGTTTTGTTCCAAAATGGCATCGTTGGCTTGAAATCAGCATTGCTGTCTGATTAAAGTCATGATCTGACTATTCTGCATACTTCCTGTAGACGTTCACTCCCTACACCCTCCCCAATATGTCATTCAGTGCTCTACACCCCACAAGCCGAGAACATCATTTTGGAGCCCCAGGGCTCTTGTAATGCTAAAAAAAAAAATCAGAGGCAAAGATTCCCAACTTCTCATCCATAACCCCTTAGCTCTGGTATCACTATTTTAAATCTTTTTTGCTCTTTCTTCTGTGCCTCTATAACCTTTTTGTAAAATGGAAATCAGAACTATGCACAGCATTCTCAAGTGGTGTACTGAACACACTGATTCCTCTGCTGCTGAGTCATCTAGAAGGTAACTGATAAAAATTGACCAGTGTGCAATGAGATTGAATAAATATCTTGCACTTTTGATTGATTAGCTTTAACAACAGGGGACAAGTTTCAGCCAGCTTTACTTGCTCAGTGATTTCTATTGTTGGTTGCCTCCCTCAGAAAATTGTCTAAGATTGGTGGAATCTGTAGCATAATGAAGTGTACATGGCCTGAGAAGCTAATGCAGCTAATGCAACACATGGCCCTTTCTTTTACTGTACTTTATTATGTTGCCAGTTTCAGGTATGCCTTAGATATTCCCTAGGTATAGCAGTGCTGCTTATTTCTGTAAGTGTTGTGACTTACGCTCAGAAATGTCCTCATACTGTTGAATAAATAATTACATGACGGCATAACGCTAGGTTTAACTATAGGACACCTTCCCCCACACCCACTTCCCCTTTACAATCTGTACAGGACTCTTTCTTTTGCATGTGCACTTCTTTGATCTTTCAGTAAGGTACACTGAGAAACACTAATGAGACAAAGACAGAAATGAATCATCAAGCAGCTTTAATTGTTGGACAGCAAACGAACATACAGAGTAACAACTGTAAACAAACCTTGCTCACTTCACTCAATTTTAACTTCTCTCTTTGAAGAATGGGAAAACAAAATATACAGTTTGTGAGCCTGGAAACCTATTTTTGCTATTGCCTACTTTTCTATATTGCTTCTAACTGTAATAATTTGCTTCCTACATCTTCACTCCCAGCTGCAAACCCAAGTCTGCACCTCACTGTCTCTTGTTTAAAATCTGATTATCCATGTGTTGCTTTATCCTTTTTCTCCCTGTGCTTCCCCATGTGGGAAACTGTCCCTCTGACATCTTTCCAGTTCACTGATTCACCGCTCAGCTTGTCAGTTAAGCCAGCTGCCACTAATCCTAATGCCCCCCTCCCCCCTGCCACCCCCACCCCCCTGCCACTTTGTCACCTTGTCACCTGTCAGTCTCAAAATGTATAGAGACTTTACTGGTTTAATGAGTTTGGTATGATTTAGTTATCATTGCCTCAGTTTGAAGTAAACTGTGAGCCATAACATTTCACAAATGGGCTTGCCTAACTTTTAGTAGATATCTTCACTGCTGAGCGCACTCACAAATAAAACAATTCTAAACCATAACAATAGATAACCTCAAGATGTTAAAGATAGTATTAGATTAAAAGAAGGGGATTACAATGTTGCAAAAAATAGTCGCAAGTCTGAAAATTAGTAGTGTTTTAGAAACCAGCTAAGGGCCACCAAAAAGCTGATAAAAAGTGAAAAAATAAAGTAGCCAGAAATCTAAAAACAGATTGTAAGAGCTTTTAAAAGTATATAAAAAGGAAGACAGTAGCTAAAGTTGGTCCCTTAAAAGAAAAGACAGGAGAAATTATCATGGAGAATGAGGAAATAGCAGAGGTATTGAACAAATATTTTGCGTCTGTGAACTAGAAAGATGTTAGAGGGATAGAGGATTGGTTAATGGATAGAAAGCAGAGGGAGGGCATAAACAGGGTTTTTTCAAGTTGGCAGGTAGTGAGTAGTGGAGTGCCGTAAGGATTGGTGCTGGGGCCTCAGCTATTTACAATCTATGTTAATGACTTGGATGAAGAGACAGAGGGAAGGTTATCGAAGTTTGCTGACGATACCAAGCTAGTTGGGATGGTAAGCTGTGGGGATGACACAGAGAGGCTGCAAAGAGATATGGACAGGTTGAGTGAATGGGCAACAAGATGGCAGATGGAATAAGTGTACGGAAGTATGAAGTTATGCACTTTGGTTGTAAGAATAGAAAAGCAGAATTTTTTAAAAGGTGTGAAACATATTTGTGGATGTTCAGAGGGACTTGGGTATGCTTGTACAAGGAATGCAGAAAGTTAGCATGAAGGTGCAGCAAGCAATTAGGAAGGCAAGTAGCATGTTGGCCTTTATTGCAAGAGGATTAGAGTACAGGAATAGAGAAGTCTTGCTACAATTGTACAAGGTTTTAGTGAGACCACATCTGGAATAATGTGTGCAGCTTTGGTCTCCACATTTAAGAAAGGATATCCTTGCATTGGAGGTGGTACAACGAAGGTTCATTAAATTGGTCTCTGGAATGAGGGGGTTGTCCTATGACAAGAGGCTGAGTAAACTGGGCTTATATTCTCAGGACTCAGGAATTTAGAAGAATGAGAGGTGATGTCATTGAAACCTACAAAACTTTGTTGGGTAGACACTGAAAGATTGTTTCTGCTGGTCAGAGAGCCTAAAACACGTGGGGCGGGGGCACAGCCTCAGGATAATGGACCAATCATTTAGGACTGAGATGAGGAGAAATTACTTCACTCAAAGGGCTGCGAATCTTTGGAATTCTCTATTGCAGAGGATTGTGGATGCTCTATTGTTGAATACATTTAAGGCTGGGATAGACAGATCTTTGATCTCTTTGGAATTATGGGATATAGGGAGTGGTGGGAAAATGGAGTTGAAGCCCTAGATCAGCCATGATTTTATTAAATGGAGGAGCAGGCTTGATGGGCCATATGGTCTACTCTTGCTTCTGTTTCTTGTGTTCTCAGGAGAGGTCACTTCTCTGACTTCTTTGGTGGGGGAATGCTGCATGTTATTGAGAGGAGGGAATAGAATCTTAAGATACAAAAGGAAGCCATTCGGTCTGTAATGCCTGTATCAACTCTTTGAAAGAGCTATCTGATTTGGATCCACACCCCAGATTTTTCCCCATCAGTATTTAGCACATTGCCGAGTTTTTTTTATTACCCAGGAACGTCAAAATTCTACTCCCTATCCCTATGTATCATTTATATAGAACAAGAAAAGCATTTGTCTTAATACCACTCCTGGGGACCCCACTGCATACATCTCTCCATTCAGAAAAACTTCCATTCACCACTGCTCTCTGCCTTCTGTCCCTTAGCTATTATGTATCCAAGTTTACCACTGTCCCTATTTTCTGAATATGTCTGTTATATAGTACTTTATCAAATTCCTTTTCAAAGTCCATGCATAACATCTACTATGCTACTTTCATCAATCCTCTCTATTACTTCACCAAGGAACTTAGTAAGATTAGTCAGACACAATTTGTCTTTAACAAATCCATGCTGGTTGTCTTTACTAACTCAGGCTTCTTAAAGTGAAACTTAATTTTGTTTTTCACAATGGTCTTTGGTCTCTAGTTCGATCCCCAAGTTTATTCCTCTCCTATCTTTTGAACATTTACAATCCTCCAGTCCTCTGGCACCACTCCCATATCCACAGAGTTCTAAAAAAATTGTACTCAGAGCTTCTGCTAGCTCCACCCTTGCTTCTCTCAGCAAACTAGGATGCATCCCAACTGAACCAGAGGACTTGTTAACTTTGAGTGATGCCGACCTATTTAGCACCTCCTTTCTATGCAACTTTATTCTATCCAATATCTCTTTTCCCTCTCTCCTACTGCAGCATTAACTTTATCCTCTTCTTTTGCAAAGACAGTTGTAGTGTACTGTTTGAAACTTAGGTATGCCCTCATTTCCACAAGACAATTTCTTGTTTTGTCCTAAATATGCCCCTCCATTCCTTTAACTATTCTTTTATTTGTATATATTTATAAAGGATTTTACATTGCCTTTAAATTTTTTCTCATACTTTCTCTTTGCCTTCTTACATACTTTTTTCATTTTCCCTTTACTTTCTTGATCCTGCCTGTTTTCTACTGTACTCTGTACCTGATATTTGTCAAATATATCCTTTTTCTGTTTTATTTTAATCTCCAGGGAGCTCAAGCTTTGATGCTCCGTCTTTCCCCCTTATGGGAATATGCTTGGTTTGTACTAGACTATCCCCACCTTGAGGACCTGTTATTGCTTATTTGCTGTTTACCTGTCCAATCTTTGTTTCTAGTCCACCTGTGTTAGATCCCTTCTGTAATCATAGAAAGTGGCTCTGTTCCAACTGGGCATTTTCACATTTAATCTTTAACTTCTCCCTTTCCCTAACTACTTTAACCTAATTATATGATGATCACTAGAACACCTAGATGTTCTACTGAAACACACTTCACCTGCCCTACATCAATCCCTAGGACTAGATTATGGAATAGCTGCCATAAAAATCTACAAAAAGATCGAGGGCGGGTAATGCATTTAAAAAATAATGTTAAGGATATTTGGACATTCTTGATGTTTCATTGAATTCTCACATATACGAGATTATAATTTGCCCCGTGTAATGATTAAACAGACTTCCTGTACAGGCTTTAATGAAGCTTGCTTCATTAAGTCACACAGCAATTTTCATGTAACTTACTTCAAGGAAGCTTTCAGCTTTCTTAAGTCACAAAGGAAAAGTCACCTTGTTATAATTTAAATCATTTATATTTATTTGGAAAAAGATGGATTTTTTTCAGGGTTCCATCAAATTTTGTGGGAATGTTTTTCAATTGGAATTATGAAATCTTGACTGACATCTGTATGGCAATATTTACATCTCAGGTATTCTTTATCAATTAACAGAATTTGGAAGCAACAGCAGTTCACATTGTTAGTAAGAGATATCACAGGTTAACTCATTACTAAAATATTCACACTGTTAATGTATTTTCTATGAAATCTTAAAGTGGTAGTAGATAGATAACTATTTGAACTGCTCTAGATCATCTCAGTACAACTTATAATTAGGCTGGACTTACCCACCAGGACAGCCAACCCATTCTAGCCCCTAAAGGTGCCCTCCCACTGGACAAACTAACTGTCGCCACTCACCCATTGGCCTTATCCACTGTAATTGATCTTCCTCTGGATTCACCCAATGTGCCGACTCTCTACCATCTGTGGTCACAGTCTCTATGGCTGATTTTTCTGGCTCCTTCCCATTCATTAATTGAAAATTCATAAACTAGATCCCATGAAATTGGTTTCTTCTTGTCCAACAGTTTGACCTGTTTGGCTTTGTGATTGGTGGATTTGCAGTTTATCAACCAATAGTAATGCAGAGAACAATTCCCAAGCCTTTAAACATGAAAATCGGTACAGGAAAAACAAGCAACTTTGGCATAGAAGCAAAATTAAACTTTTCAAATTTGCTAATAAAATGTAACGTTTCAATAGGTTGCCCACACAGGTGTATGGATCACTTATTTAGCTAGATTTCACTTTTGTAATTCAAGTTGTTGTTACAATCTCAAGCTTTGAATTTAGAGAAATTACCCCTTTTCTTAATTTTGTGGTGCCATTCTTCCATAATTACCAATATTCTATTCAAGACAGGTGTCCTCAGATGACCTTGGAGTACTAATTAATATGTGGTCTCTCCAGATGTCTGGAAATTTTTGTGAACTGTGAACACCACAAGACATATATGATTGTCACATCTGGCTCCGGGATATTATTATAATGCTTTTATTCGTATCAGTTTCAGCTGTTCAATCCTCTCACTATCCATAGCATTTTCTGGATGGAGAAGCAATGTTTACTGCCCTGATTTTGCCCAGTCCCGTCCGTCATTGGTTAGGTTAAATAGACTACTTCTTACAGTCCTCCTTTCTTTCATTTTCTTTACAGTTGCTCAGCACTGCATAATAGTTGGAAGCGGGATGCTCACAAGTCACAGATGAATAGCAGATTGACAAAGAAGCAGTAGGAGAAATAATGAGGGGGACAGACAGGAATGAGTGCAGAGATGAGAAACACCATGGAATATAGGTGGCTGTAAGTCAACATTTCATGAATACTGAGATTTTATTTACTTAATATGGAAAAAGAATGAATGTTGCAATGAAGTACTATCAATATACTTTTTTTATTATTAAGAAACCAAGCTGAAGATTTAACTCCACAATGCAAGATACCATCTAGTATGAAAAGACCTAGAGAGAAAATTATGTAAATCTGGCATCTGTGGTTAGAGCACACCAAGTTTGGGTTTTGAAAGCCTGAAGGTTGCATAAGGAAATACAGAGGGCCTTAACAAATCTTAGGGTTCTGAAATCCTGGGAAAGGGTGAGTTAGAGTAAAAATATGCAATGAATTTTAATTTCAACATAGTGGTAATATAGGGAACAGGAACGTTGTGTGGGGTGGTTTCTTTGCAGCTTGAAGATACGAGAAAGAAAGTTCAGAATAATGACTGATAATGCATAATATTACCATACATATACAATAGGCAAAGGTTACAAAGGTTGTGATCAAGAAAAAGAGAGGTTGATGGTTTATTTTGAATAAAGAGAAAATTCAGGATTAATAAAATTACCAAATACATATTTTACATATATGAATTGATACATGCATATTAAATTAATATCAGCTGTAAATAATGTCTCAAACATGTTAGATAACTTACCTTAACTATGTAAAGAAAGCAACAATATTATTAACACATCATGAAATGTTTTTGATATCTGAAAGTAACATTTAGTACATTAAAAGCGCATCAATAGCGCAGGAGCAGTATTAAAATCATACCAAAACTGTATGATATGTATACTGTGGTGATCCAATTGAAATTAAATTATAAGATAAAAGCAAAATACTGTGGATGCTGGAAATCTGAAACAAGAACAGAAAATGCTGGAAAAACTCAGCAGATCTAACAGCATCTGCGGAGAGAAAAAAAACAGTTAACGGGGAGAATTTTTTCCCTGTCAGGGGGGCGGAGCAAGTGCGGGTGGGCAGGCAGCTGATCGCTGCCTGCTATCAGCTACGTGCTACCATTTTACGTGGGCAGGCCAATTAAAGTCCACCCAGCGTGATGCGCACCCGGAAGCGCTGAGCGCTCCCTGTGCGGGCAGGGGGAGGAGGGAGAGTTGGGGCCTGCGCTCTTTCGCACATGCGCGCGAAAGAGCGCAGAAACGTCCCTGAGGCATGAAGCTGCCTCAGGAAGATTACTTTGATTATGAAAAATTTAAATGAAGAAAAAAAAATTTCAGACGTCCCCTCATGTGACAGTGTCACATGATCTGGGGCATGTCAAAGAATTTTAATTAAAAATGTTATTTTTATCATGGATGAGGTTTCATAAATGCAAAGGCTGCCTGGGCTCTTCGCCTGCTCAACAACCTTAAGATTGGGCGGGCAGTCTAGACAATTAGTTTAATGAGCTGTTAAATGACCTTAATAGGCCTTTGACAGTTCGGCAGGTGCGCAGCCGACTTTGGTGCACGCCCGCTGAACTGAAGATTGGAACGGCGCTTGGTGACACTGGGACGCATGGCCGACGTCACCACACGTCATTTTATGTATCGGTGAGTGGGGCCCGCCTCTGCATGCCGACCAGAAGATTCAGGCCAACGTTTTGAGCTCCAAAGAAGAGTTATAAGGACTCGAAACATTAACTCTGTTTTTCTTCTCTCCACAGATGCTGTAAGATCTGCTGGCCAGAATTTTTCCGTTGGTGAGTTGGGGGCGGGGCCCGCTCACCGACGCAAAAATGACATGGGATGATGTCGGGAGGAACCCCCGATGTCATCCCGGTCCATTTAAATATTGAGGAAGGCGGGCGGATAGTGAAATCAGCTGTCTGCCTGCTGACCTGTCAATGGCCAATTGAGGCCATTGACAGGTTAATTAAGCTCATTAAATGCCCTGCTCGTCCAAACTTAAGGCTGGCGGGCAGGCCAGGAGCCCCAGCGGGCTCCTGATAATACATGAAACCTCATCCACTGGCGGGATGAGGTTTCATGTCCGTTTTTAAAATGTTTAATAAACTTGATGCCCTTTTAATTAACATATCCCATCTTGTGTGACATCGTCACATGAGGGGCACATGTTAATAAATTTTTTATTTGTCTATTCTTGATGTTTAAAAACTTTCAGTGATCTCCCTGAGACAGCACTTAGTCTCAGGGAGATGTGCACTCTTTCGCACGAATGCGTGAAAGAGCGCACTTTGACAGGAAGCGCTTCCCGCTGGGCGGGCCTTAATTGGCCCGCCCACTTAAAACGGCGGTAGGGCCCACTTCGGTGGCAGGGATCGGCTGCCTGCCCGCCCACCAAGGGCAAAATTCTGCCTGCTGAGTTTTTCCAGCATTTTCTGTTTTTGTTTGAAATTAAATTATACAACAGTTAGAAAGATAATTATTTTATAAAAATGAGAGGACTGTTTGCATTATATATACACTAAAACACTATTATGCATAACATCATAGAACAGAATTTATAAAATAATTAAAATTATAAAAAATACAAATTTTATGCTCTTTACATTTATAAATTTTTCCCGTATTTCCTTCTTCTCTTATACTGAACATGCGACACTTGTTATCGTTTAAAGGACACAGGCATCATTCCCAAGCAGCCATAATTCACCTGTGCACCTAGGTAGATCAGACTTCTTCAATGGTGTCAAGAGCATATTCAAGAAGAATCTAAATAAGTGAATAAGTTATTTAACTGAGGGGCCTGTGCAGGTCCTTTGCCAAGTTTTTGTATGGCACTGCACCTGAGTCATCACTTGCTGAACTCACTCAGTGACATGTGGTGCTAACCAACAACAAGGACAACAACAGCCTGCGCCATATAAAGAGATCAAGAAGTACTAACAGATTTGTTAGTGCTTTGTCACCTCAGGCTGCTGGTTAACTTCTGGTTGTTTCTTTATGCGTTTTATCACTGTGGAAAGTCAATTTGTCTGCACATGACAAGGTTTTGCTGGCGTTGCACTGTTTTCAGTTGCCTCATAAATAGTTTGACTGCAGTCATAGGTAATCTGATAGGCGACTGTCCGGGCTATGGGTAAAGGGGAAGCAGGAAGTAATGCATCAGAGAAGAGAATCCGTTGCGACAAGACAGAGGGGGAGAAGGGCATTGCACAGGAGACCTTGCCCACAATGTGTATTTGTTAGCTTAATTTAGAAGTAATAGGCTGGATTTTGCAGTACGTAGTGATGTTGGAGAGGCCCTGTAACTTTTTTGTGCTAATCTGAAAATTGCAGTGGGATAATTCAAGCGCCAGTTGAGAACCAGTGCAAATTTGGGCTAATTGTCCACTAATTATGAATTAATTACACCTTTATATTTTACACTTGTATTTTCAAGCATAAGGGGCCTCCTCTCAATTCATGAATACTTAATGAAGAGGCTCACACCATTTTAAAAGTTAAAATGGATTGATTTTCTGATTAATCTTGTTTAAAAAGCAAAATCTATGACTTTTTAAGCATGATTTAGCAGAGATTTTAAAGATCACTTTTTAAAATGATTTATACAATAATATTGCATTTTAAAAAACTAATTTTGAAAAAATGTTGAAATTTTTAAATTTGTAAAGATATGTTTAAAATTTTAACTTTGTAAAATTAATTATTTCTACTAAAATTATGATTTTCCAAAGCTTATTAGTGATGTAAGCCACACCGTTTTTGCCCAGACTAGCCTATCCTGCTGAACCTCGCTGCTGTCTACGCCAGGAGGGAATCCTCCCTCATGGCAGCCAAAATTCTCTCCACGGGGATTGTGGTAGGTTTGTGCAGAGATTTATTCGATGTCAGTGGCGAGTGCCACCACAGTGCTGCTGACCAAAAAATCCAGGCCATTGTTTCAATTGCCTTTGCTTCAGCAAGGAGTCTGTCACTGAGCTAGGTCACCTGTTGCCACCACAACTTGAACTTTGCATCAGGGCATGGACAGCATTACATGTGGCTGCCAAAATCACTGGGGCCCTTAACCTTTATGCCATGTGGTCCTTTCAAGCTGAAGAAGATGACATCGGCGACATGTCCCTGTTCACAGTCTTCGGAAGGTTACATTGTGTTCATATTGCATTCTCCCCATAACCAGCCTGGCAATTCTATAAATTACAAGGAATTCCACTCCCTCAATGTACAACAGGTAGTGCATCATGCAGGTCTGTGCATCCTACCCTGGTAGCACTCATAATTGTTTTCATCCTGTACCAGTTCTCAATGCAGCCTTTATTCCAACCAAACTGGAGGGGGTCAATTTGGAGACCCCCTGCTTGGCAACAAATATGTCTTATCATCCCTGTCAGGAATCAGGGCAGAGCTACAGAACAAGCTTACAACAAGGCCGTCTCACTACCTAAAATATCAAGAAAACAATCATTATGCTCAAACAACACTTCTACTGCCTGGTTTGTTCTGGAGGAGCTGAGCATTACACCTCTATAGAGGTATCAAGATTTGTGGTTGCTGTATGCTACACAACATTTCCATCATGAAAGGCCACCCGGGGGAACAAGAGCTGCTGTAGGAGCTGTAGATGAAGCAAAAAGAGCAGGAGAAGCACGGACTGCTAGGGCCCCAGCTATCAGAACTCCTAGGGACTAGATCATCAAAGAGTGCTTCACTCAAGCCATCCCTCCAATTCTCAATACATCAATTGTCCCACAATCCTGAACACCAATCTTACTACTGCTATTCATTGCTTTCCTTCAGTTTAGCTTTATGTGTCTTGCCCTCACTTCACCACAAATATAAACAGTATCATCAAATTCTGAACAAAAAAATTCTATCAAGCAACTTAATTACATCTCTAGCTAACAGTTAACACAAATAATTAAGAATCACTCTTGCCAGCTCTTAGTGTCTGCTGTGTTGTCCTTTCCCTATCCTATGCTCCTGCAAAGTGCTTTCTCCAATGGCTGCAGCTTGGGAAATGGAAGGCTGCTGAGTTTCAATTGAGGACACTTCAGATAGCCATGGAGGAGACCTCTGGCAGCTCTGGACCAAGAGAGCCTAGCTGCAGACTGCATCATTTGGGCATGGGCCAAGGCAGTCTGGACCAGCAGGCTCTGTGGTACTGACAAGGGGACTGACAGAGCAGCTGATGGGGGAGCAGGCTGCTGTCATTGAGAGGATAGAAGTGTCTCCCATGGAGCCAAGGCTGCTCTCCTGGGATGACACTTGCTCACCCTATGGCTCTGCACAAGAACAGGGCTGCTGTGACACATGAAAGCCCAGGTCAAAATTGGCCTCGCAGAGCCAAAGTAGAGGTCGACTGAACTGCAGCTGTTGAAGCTATCAGAGCTGTCAGCAGAGGCTCCATCGTGACGGGCAGCACTGTCGTGTTTTCAAGCTGAAAGCTTGGCTCATTTTCGTCAGAATGGTCTCCATGCCCAGCACCAAACCCTCACAAGTCGGAGCTGAACTTTTCAATGTTCTGAACAATTGCGTGCAAGCTTGCTGCCAGCCTTCCCAGTGCAGTTAGTATTTCCTGGCATATGATCATCAACTTTCTTTAGTAGGCTAGGTCCTGTGAAGTGTGCATCTGAGTTTTCTGCAGCAGAGCTACAATGTAATCTTACCCTCCAACAAGCTGGTACCTGTGGTATTCCATTGCTCTAGCACTTGCACACTTACGCCTGATGATTCACCACATGAAAACTCCTCTTCTAGCCTAGCCTCTTAAGTTATACCTGGTGACAATATCTGAGCTGATGCTTGTGAGAGTGAGACTTAGTGATGCTGCATCATTGGGAAGGCTGCCCTCATCTCCACATCTGTAACACCTGAAATGAAAGAGGGAGCCTGGGTTATCTTAAAGTAAGACAAAGCCCTGCATGATGTCTCCTCCAGGGTTCCCATTTGCCATGGCCCTACCCCTGACTATGATGGCCATCATGTTTTATTTGTGGGGAGAAGGTGTATAGATGGGCTGGACCTTCTCTGAAGGCAGCCTCCTCTCTCAAGTTGCAAGTGACTAATTCCTGCAAGAAAGGAGAGAGTGTGTTAGTGAGCCTTGAGAATTTGTCTGTCATTGTAGATGGCTGCTGTGCTGTCTGTAAAATGTGGGTTATGGGAAAGTGAGATTTGAAATAGTAGTGTGTGAAAGTGTGAGGAGAAGGAAGGATAGTAGAGTGATTGTAGGATCGTGAAGGCTGGGTGGCAGTATTGAGAGTAGTGAGACTAGGTAATGGAGGTATGAATGGAGTAAGCAAAACAACAACAACTTATATTTTTATAACCCTTTAATGTAATGAAACAAGACATTTCACAGGAGCATTAACAAGCAAAATTTTCCACTGAGACACATAAGGAGCTATTTGGACTGATGACTTAAAGCTTGATTAAAGAGGTAAAGGAGCATCTTAAAGGACGAGAGGAGAATGGTTTTCCAGAGCTTAGGACCTTGGCAGTTGAAGGCATGGCCACAAATGGTGAAGTGATTAAAATAGGGGATGTTCAAAAGGGACATAATTAGAGGAATTATTAGGAATGCATATATTTCGGAAGGTTGTGGGGCTGGGGGCGATTGCAAAGAAAGAGAGGAGTGAGGGCCCAGAGGGGTTTGAAAACAAGGATAAGGATTTTAAAATTGTGTATTGCTTAATCAAAACCCAATTTAGGTCAGCAAGGGTGAGGCTGTATGGAACTTGCTGCAAGTTAAGATGAGGGCTGACCTTTGCAGGAGTAGCTTAAGGAGGGTGGAATATGGGAGGCTGGTCAGGTGTGCATTGCAATAGTTAAGTCTAAAGATAACAAACGCATGGTTAAGGGTTTCAGCAGCAGATGAACTGAGGCAGGGCAGAGTCAGGCACAGTTACAGAGGTGGAAGATGGCAGTCTTAGTGATGGAGCGAATATGTGATCAGAAGGTCACCTCAAATATTACACTAAGATTGTGAACCATCTAGTCAGCCTCAGCAGTTCCTAGGGACAGGTGCCATGGCAACTGAATTTGTAGTGGAAGCGAAGACAATGGCCTTGGTCTTCCCAGTTTTTAATTGGAGGAAATTTCTGCTGATCCCGTACTGGATGTTGAACACCAGTCTGACAATTTAGAGACAATGGAGGGGTCACGAGAGTTGGTGGTGAGGTAGAGCTGGGTGTCATCAGCATAGATACGAAAACTAATGCCATGGCCTGAATTTCACTCTTGGCGTGTGTGCTAATTCAGTGGGAGCGGAAACGGATGTGGAATCCATTCCTGGTCGTGGTTGCGTTGCAAACACGATTTCAAGCTGGATGGCCAATTAAGGTCCGCCCAGTGTGAAACGTGCCCTCTCAGTGGTCGGGAGGAGTCGGGCTGGGGCGGGAGCCTGTTGGGTGCCGGGTCCAATGGTGACCCGTAGGGTGCTTTAAAACCAGCAGAGGCAGCTCCCTGAAGGCTGCCAGGGGAGAATCTCTGGAGTCTGTCAGGAGACTGGAACAGTGGTCTCACTCGCAGAGGTTAGGGTGAAGAGAGAGCTTTAGAGGACATTTGGTCAGTGGGCTAGGGGAAAGGAGAGAAGCAGCAGAGACAGCTGATCGGATGGCCTCAATCTAAATGTTAAAGAAATTCATGAGCTTCTTGCAACTTGCTGTTGGAAGTGAGGGTGGAAGAGACAGGGGTCAGGGGAGTGTAATGGTTTACGAAAATAGTTTACAGAAGGAAAAAGAAGCCATGAACTATACTTGCATTCTAGAATGATCCCGGAGGAGTGAGCAGTTTTGGCAAAAAAGAGCTGGATTGGCCTGCTGGTGAATATCTAAAACTTTGGACAACTGCTTCTTTTGTATGGCTTTAGGAGCAAAAGCTGTCATCCAGTTTTAATGTCAAGTTCCCTACCAACCCAATATCCTACTGGAGAGCAAGTGTAACTCCAAGAGAAGAAGACCTTGGATTTAAGGGAGTGATGATGATGCTTTTACTGGGAGGATGGCCAGATGAGAGAGAGCAATGGTTTTAATGGGACAAGAGTGTCAAAGGTGGAAGTAAGGGTGTGATTGAGTGGATCAGTAGCTGCAGTAATAGAATATGGGTTGATTAGGAAGAGCCAACATGGATTTCTAAAGAGGAAATTGCATTTAACTAACTTGCTGGAGCTTTTTGAAGAGGTAACAGAGAGGCTAATAATGTTGATGTGATGTACCTGGAATTTCAAAAGGCACTCGATACAGTGCCACACAACAGACTTGTGAGAAAAGTTATAGCTCATGGAATAATAGGGACAGTAGCAACGTGGATGCAGAATTGGCTGAGTAATAGGAAACAGAGTAATGGTCAATGGATATTTTTCTGGCTGGAGGAAGGTTTGTAGTGGAGTTCCCCAGGGGTTGCTCCCTCTCCACCCTATCCCCAAACTCACATTGTTGTCTCTTATCTCCCATTGAGACCCTTGTTTTTCCTGATATATATTAGTGATCTAGATTTTGATGTGATCGGTACAATTTCAAAGTTTGTGGATGATACAAAACTTGGAAGCACTGTAAACTGTGAGAAAGACAGTGCACAACTTCAAAAGGACATAGGCAAGTTGGTGGAGTGAGCAGATACGTGGCAGATGAAGTTCAATGCGGAGAAGTGTGAGGTGATGCATTCTGGTAGGAAGAATGTGGAGAGACAATATAAATAAGGGGTACATTTTTTAAGGGTGTGCAGGAGCAGAGGGACCTGGGTATATATGTGCATTGATTACTGAAGGTGGCAGGCCAGGTGGAGAGAGTAGTTAATAAAGCATATAGTATCCTGGGCTTTATTAATAGGGGCATAGAGTACAAGAGCAAGGAGGTTATGCTGATCTTATATACGACACTAGTTAGACCTCAGCTAGAGTATTGTGTACAGTACTGGGCATCACACTATAGGAAGGATGTGAACGCATTGGAGAGAGTGCAGAAGAGGTTTACAAGAATGGCCCCATGGATGAGAAACTTGAGTTATGAAGATAGATTGGAGAAGTTGGGACTGTTCTCCTTGGAGAGGAGAAGGCTAAGAAGAGATTTGATAGGGGGGGCTGGATAGAATAGATAGGGAGAAACTGTTCCCACTTGTAAAAAGATCGAGAACGAGAGGGCATAGCTTTAAACTGATTTGCAAAAGAAACAAATGTGATGTGAGGAAAACCTTTTTCACACCGGGTGGTTTGAGTCTGGAATGCAACAACTGGAAGTGTGGTGGAGGCAGGTTCAATCAAGGCATTCAAGAGGGCATTAGATGATTATTTGGATAGAAACAATGTGCAAGGGTATGGGGGAAAGGCAGGAGAGTGGCACTAAGCCATAAAGCTCATTTTGAGAGCTGGTGCAGACATGATGGGCTGAATGTCCTTCTGCACCGTAACAATTTTGTGATTCTGTGAATGGAGGGCCAAAAGTTAACTGTTGAGAATTTGAAAATGTGGTTGTAAGTCAGTTGGGAGACAGCTTTTTCAGGGGTGGACCCAGTCAGTAGAGTTGGAAAGGGGAAGGGAATGTGGGCAGAGATAGCCTTAACTGTGATTGACATGTTGAGAATAATGAGGTTATAGGAGATAGCAAAGTTAAGAGTGTGGCTGTGATAAAGGGTTATGAATTCATATGGAGTGTGAAATTAAAGGAGGCTAAGAGGGCAGTGAGCTCATAGGAGAGAGAACAGGATGAATTGGAGTATTTTTATTTTACCATTCTTGGAGAGCCACTGAACTTTTCACAGTATTACAGCCATGTTTTTGGAGGGAAGCTCCTGGAATCAACCTGTCCACTGCTTCAGCCAATGTCTTCCAAACACAAACTGTAGATGTTTCAACCATTTGTCTCTGTAGAAGATTTCCTTGTTGTTTGTAACCAAGTGCTCCTTCCCTTTAAGAGGTGCTGACTGCCTTTTTAGTGGTGTCAGAAAGGCCCAATATATGGCCCCCAAGCAGATGTGCAGCCAATGAATAGTGGTTAAGGTAATGCTGACTCATAATCAATAGGCAGCATTTCTACAAATGATCGAATTTTGACGGCCAAGTTCCAGCAGGTAATCTAATCATGGAGGACATTACCTTCCTGCATTCATGTTAGCTCATCTATGGGAGAACTGTGCCTAACTGATACATGTGTGACACTTCCAATATTTACAATCATTTTATGCCAATCGCTGTGTAGGCCTGTTGTAAGCTCATTATGAAATTGGGGGTACACTGGTAATGCATGGACAGCATGTCCATAATCTCAGTATGCCAACATTGTGATGATACTGAATTTATTTTGCCAATTTATTGCTAAATTTATTTTGGTAGCCAAAGATCAGGAGCATGGGACTGAAATGCAACCAGAAATTGAGGAACATTCTCTGCAAATAGTGAAAGGAAGACTGCAACCTCTCCAAGTGCACATGAAATAAGGAGTCCTCCAGGCCACAACCACATTTCTAAGCTAAAAGCAAAATTTGCGGATGCTGGAAATGTGAAATAAAAACAGTGTTGGAAAAGCTGAGCAGATCTGGGAGCATCTGTGGAAAGAGAAACAGAGTTAATGTTCCGAGTCCGTATGACCACAGACTCAAAACGTTAACTCTGTCTCTCTCTTCACAGATGCTGCCAGACCTGCTGAGCTTTTCCAGCATTTTTTGCTTTTATTTCACATTTCTAAGCTTGTGTTTACATTTTACATTTTGAGTCTCAACAACGCACTCAAATAGGAAACCACAATAGAATCACATCAACGTTGAAATTTTTAGGAAGGGAGGAAATTTTTTATCTAATAAGTATGCAACCCCAAAATGATGTATCTGAGACAAAATTTCAAAAGTGCCTCAGTTTCAGACAGAGCAACACTAGATCAGATTTTGGTATGTGCACAAAAGGTCCAGCAAGTCTTTCATATTCAGTAGCCACGTAACTAGAAAATTTCTCTCCCATTCACCTAATGAATACTTTCCCTTAAAGAGAAAGAAAATGCTAATGAAATCTTGAAAGAGCTAGTAATGTCTAATTGTTAGTGTATTTTAAATCCTAAATCGGACAATAAGGATAAAATACATTTTCCCCTGTGACTATTTTCTCCTTGAGCAACTGACATTAATCTGAAAGATTGTTTGGACGTGAAAGGCAAGGTTTCGGAATCTGTGGGATTATTAGTGACATTGATGGGAACAGCAAACACTCCCTGAGAAATGGTACTTTGCCAACAACTTTCAGAAAGTTCTGTGGAATGAATCTCCCAAACTTTAAAAGTTTGGTAGCTTTAAAAAATAATTTATTCTGATCATAATTCATTTGTCACTCTGGCAGTTTATGTCTATGGGAGATTTACTTGTGGATAGCCTTTAACAGCAGACAGATTAATCACAATAGTGTCTAAGCTATCAGGTAAATAAAATATATGTAATTAACTGGGTGATACAGTTGGTTGGACTTTGATCTTCCAGCTATGGATGTAGGTTTCAATCAGGCCAGCTGATTAAATGAAAGTTCCCTTTGTTATTAATAAGGATCCCATGTGGCGGGGTTGGGATGGTCTCAATACATTGCCCAGTGTGCCTACAATACAAACTTGCCTATAATTCAATGCTAATTGTCACTAAATATTGGCAATCTCACCTATTGGTTTGTATAGAAAATAGAAAAATGACGCATTTGTGCAGGAGATTAGGTATAAATATAGAATTAAGCAGGGTGTTAGAGCCACAAACTCCTAAGTGTAGGTCTCACTAGTTAGCTAGTGGCAACAACAAAATAAACCTACTGGATTCACTAAGGTCAGCAACATAAGAACCATCTGTGTGGAGCCAGGAAGATTAGCATCCCACTAAACCCAACAAATACAATGACAGCTTGAGTTTGGGGAAAGAGGATGGGAGGCTTTTCTCTGCATCTGTTTTCACCATACCTGATCCTGAAGCCATTGATGCAGAAAGTGGATGAGCCAATCCCTGATTGTTAAGCAAAAACCTTCACACAAAAATGTTTAAACAAAAGACTACATTATTTCTATGGATTTATAATGACAGCTGACATAGGGCAGAATCGTCCGGTTCTATTGGTGTTGGGTATCATGGCAGGCCAAGGGAAACAATATGCAAGAAGGCCAAAAATCGGTTTCATGATGTTGTGAAACCAGTTTTCAATCATCCGCTCTACGTGTCAATGGTGGGCCACATCTGTGACCGTCGCACGTCGTTAATTTCAATGCTTTAGCATTTCATTATAAGCCTCGTTCGCCAGAATGATCCCTCCATGTCAGATTTACCACCCTTGTTGGCGTGACTTTAGAATGGTGTGCTTCACGACTACCCTCAAAAGGCATCCACCTGGCGACCTGAACTTTATGGGGAACTCGGAGGTTAGTGCACACAGCCTTGTGTAGTGCTCACAGACATCGCCCATAGTATATCAAGGAAGAGGCGTTGCTCATTCGTGGGGGACACAGGCAAGTCACCTTTTTCCAGGCTGGCTTTCAGTGCAGTGCTGGGGTAAGGGCTCCAGAACAGTTCAGGCTGGTTGGGGGCAATCCAGCACAGACTGAAGGAAGTACTCAAGCACATGCCGGGGGTGTGGCAGGGAGTGGTGAGGGAAGCGGCCACGCACTTGGATAAGCTTGTCAAAAGTGAGCATTCTTCCGCAACTGAGACGTTCAGCTGCAGCTCCATTAACATGCTTGGAGTCGGGTCTCTGAAGCTTTTCTGCCCACTCTAGCAATGCAAAAGCATGAAAGTGCCAACAAATGCTCCAGAACTTTCCACTCCTATGGCACAGATTGCAAATTAATGGGCGTTTTAGGGAGCAGCAGAGCAATTGGCTGACTGGGCAAGTTGTAGAATCTCCTTACTAAAGGTAGCCATGGTGTAGTCAATGGCTCACAGCCCCTTGCAATGTCTTTATTAAGGTTTGGACCAATATCCATCATGGTTCAAGCTAACAGTGCAGCCTTGTAGTACAGGTTAGGTGAATGCCTGCACCTGAGCTGAGAGCAAGCATGCAGTCCAGTGACCGAAGCTACTGCTAATTAGTCAAGTGGAGTGAGGCGGAGGGGGTGGGATTTCGGACAGCCAATGAGCGAACTACACACTGGCCATCCAGGAGGTGGCTAGCACTCTCCTGCATGCATGAAGGCCTTCAGACTTAACCAAGAGAGATTCTTAGGCTACCTATGCTAAGCCCCATGTCTCTCTCTTTGATCCTGCAGGAGGAGAACATCAGCATCACGGAGCCTGGTGATTTAGTGGTATGTCTCATGGCTTACAGGGAGCAGAGAAGAAGAAGAAGAGAATGGCTGAGGCGCCTGGCTCGGCAAAGGGAGGAGCACCTCCCTCAAGATGAAGGGGCGGCAGGGCCTGCTGCACATGTAGCTGAAGATCCACAGTGAGCTGTTGCTCTTTGATGCTTCGCTAGACCCAGGGTCTATAGACGGCAGTTGTCATCCTTGTAGATGACTGAGAAGCAGTGTTGCCGAAGACTGCGCATGTCTAGAGAACTATGCCATCTGCTGCAGGATCTATTGCCTCAGGATATGAGGGGCATCCATTGCCAGTGGCTGTGAAAATGACTGTGGCGCTCAATTTTTACACAAGTGGCTCCTTCCAGGGCTCCACAGGTGACTTGTGTGGGATCTTGCAAGCCTCCACGCACAAATGTATTCAGGTTATGGACGCCATCTTCATGAAGACACAGAAATTTGTGCATTGTGCCCGGGGATCAGGAAAGCCAGAAGCAAGAGTGCTGGGAATTATGCAGATCTCTGGATTTTCACAGGTGCAGGTTGCTATTGACTGCACTCATGTGACGCTTAAATCTCTGTGGCAACACGCAGTCAACTATGTCAAATGCAATGGCTTCCACTTGCTGAATGTTCAACTGATGTGTGACCAAACACATTCTACAGATCTCCGCATGATTCCTAGGGAGCATCCATGACTCCTACATCCTTAGCAGGTCTCAGATCCTTGACATCTTCCAGGGTCCAGAGAGGCTGCAAGGTTCGCTCGTCAGAGACAAGGGCTGGTGACACCCACAGAGGACGTGGCTGGTGACACCCATGCGGCAACCTCAGACTGCAGCAGAGCAATGGTATAATGAGGCCCATGCTGAGACCCGGACTTTTGGTGGAGCAAACTATAGGCATTTTGAAACTGAGGTTCTGCTGCCTGAACAGTAGAGCACTGCAGTACAACCCACTGAGGGTGTTGCTCATCATCGCCGCTTTCTGTGTGCTCCACAACCTGGTGCTGCAATAGGGAGAGGACCTAGCTGAGGAGGAGTTAGAAGAGCTACACACCTCCTCTAATGAGGAGAATGCTGAAGGGGATGATGATGAGGTCCTTGAAGGCGAGGTTACCGGTGAATTGGCCATTGCACTGGCCAGGCGAGGCAGGCGCGCTTGGGAGGCCCTCACAGCTGCAAGATTCATGTAGGATGATGACAAGATGCATTGAGGACAATCCTGACCTCCTCGTCTTGCATCTGAGAACATTTGATTCCTGTGTGGTTGATGACATACCCTCAGTGCTCAGGTTCATGTCATGGAGATGCAGTGGAGGCCCTGATAGCCGCTAGATGCAGGAGCACACCGGGAGAATGACAGAACTCGGATGCCTGCCCATGACATTCTGGCAGCAGTGACAAACACCATCAAGGTGCAGGCATCACTAATGTGTCTAGTGAGTGTGAAGCTGGACCATCATTTTGGTCAGAAAGTTATGCACTGCACAGGAAGAGGCCCTGGACTGAAACACCTGCCTTTACCTTGTGCAGGAACCAAAGTTTTACATCTGAGTGACAGGAACACTGCTTATCATAACAAGGAGCCGTAGGCAAGGAAACATTAATGGCAGTTTATTTGCAATAGTGAACATTAAATATACATGATTAACACCCATGCCCAAGCTGTGCAACTACATCTTCTTAACGCTTGGCCTAAATAACCCAAAATCAAGAGTTCAAATCTCACAATGGAAAACTATGAAACAATGTAATTTCATTTGAAACAGATGGAAATGGGTTTGTACTCGAAAGAATTACATCTTAGACGAAAGTCACCGCTCGCCTGCGGCGCTGGACAGGATTGCTCCGAGTGCTATCTTACCGAGGTCGAGTTCTGGTCATAAACCAGCTGATCGCAGCCATGTTGTGTTATCGGCTGGTCACTTTGACCCCTCCCCTGGACTTTGTCACAAGAATCCAGAAATTGTTAGTCGACTTCTTCTGGGACAAAAGATTGCACTGGGTCGCTGCTGAGGTTCTGAGTCTCCCGCTTAGGGAGGGTGGTCAGGCGCTAGTGTGCCTACGCACACAGGTGGCGACTTTCCGCCTTCAGACCCTGCAGCGATACCTCTACGTCGAGCCTCCTCCTAGATGGTGTGCCCTGACGACGTATTTCTTCCGTCAGGTGCACGGCCTGAATTATGACGTGCAGCTCCTGCTTATTGAACAGAGGGGCCTCAGTGGCTCCTTGCAGGCGTTGCCCGTCTTTTACCAGGACCTGATCAAAGTCTGGAATATGGTCGCCTCGCGACGCAGCTCTCCCCCGTCAGGAGCAGCGGCTATCGTCAGAGAGCCGCTGCTCAGGAATCCGCCCCTCCATCCCTTTCAGTGGTTGGCGGAGAGGAGGGCTGTGGCCGCAGGGGTGACTAGGATCGGGGACGTGCTGGGTGGCGGAGGACTGGGCTGGATGCTCCCACAGGAGTTGGCGCGTCGCGCGTCTGTGAGTGTCCAGGTCGCAGCCGATGCCATCCAGGACCTGAGAACGGTCGTGCTCGGACCCGATGTAATTTTAGGTCTTGAGGTGGCCCAGGTGCGCGGTGCTCTTCTGTCTGAGCGTTCCCCTGTTCGGACGGAATTCCACATTGGCCCCGAGCCCCGAACCCTCCCTCGGGTGCTGGTGCCCCGCAATATGAGCCGCCTCGGGGACATGCCCTCTGTGCCTTTTGGCACGGCAAAGAGGAGATTTTTGTACGGACTGCTGCTGCACACCTTCCATTTTCTCGCCCTTGTCCGCCGCCCGGACACGCCCTGGCGTGCCTTGTTGCCGTTCGGTGGCGGAGGCCCCCGATGGGAGGCCCTCTACGGAGGTATCCTCTCCCTTTCTATCGGGGACCTGGGTTGGAGGGTGTTGCATGCAGCAGTCCCCTATAATAGGAGAATGCATAGGTTCACGGACTCTCAGGACACATGCCCTTTTTGCGGTCTTGTGGAGTCCGTGGACCATGCATATATAGGGTGTTGTAGGCTGCACTCCCTTTTTAGTTATTTGAAAAACCTTTTATTGATGTTTTGTTTGCACTTCAGCCCCACGCTCCTGATCTATGGGCACCCGGTGCAGAAGTGGGTCGGGAAGGAGGAGGACCTCCTCGTGAACCTGCTCCTGGGCCTGGCCAAGTTGGCCATTAACAGGTCCAGGCAGCGGGCGATCGACGGGGGAGTCCCGCCCGATTGTTTGTCCCTCTTCCGCGGCTACATTCGCGGCTGGATGTCCCTGGAGAGGGAGCACGTGGTGTCTGATGGCACTCTCGAGGCTTTCCGTGCCCGTTGGGCACTGCGGGGACTGGGGTGTTTTGTTGACCCCTTTAATCACATTTTGATTTAAAGTTTGTAAGTTTCCTTTAAACTTTGTTCTTGGTTTTACAGCTGACCTGAATTAGGGGCTGTGCCTGATTTATCCCAATTTTGTTGATTTGGTTTTCATTTAAAAGATTATCAAGAGTTCAAATCTCACACTGGCAAACTATGAAACGATGTAACTTCATCTGAAAAAAACAGATGGAAACATGTTTGTACTCGAAAGAGTTACATCTTCTTACTATCTTACCGAAGTCGAGTTCTGGTCATAAACCAGCTGATCGCCGCCATGTTGTGTCTCAAGTCTCCCGAGTTGGACAGGAACGCGCGGTGGAGGGTCCAAACGTTTCTCGCTGGGCTCCTGAAGGAGAGGAAGGACTAAAAAGTCCTCTTCTTTTTAATGACTTAAGGTGAAGGTTTGATGTACCTTTGACAATGAAGACGACTATAGCCAGCCTCAACATCCGCGGCAGCAGGGGCGCACAGCGCAGGTTCCAGAACTTCTCGGTCCTCAGGGACGGGAAGTATGCGTTATGCTTCCTGCAAGAAACCCATACCGTTCCGGGAGACGAAGCCACGTGGCTCCTGGAGTGGCGAGGGGGGGTCTACATGAGTCACCTAGCCTCCAATTCGGGTGGGGTGGCTATCTTGTTGGCCCCGCATTTTCAGCCGGAGATCTTGGGGGTCAAGGAGCCAGTGCCAGGCCGGCTGCTGCACCTGACTGTGCGTCTGGGGGGGGGCGGTGCTTCACTTTGTGAATGTGTACGGTCCCCTGGGCACGCAGCAGCAAGCGAGCTTCTTTGAAAAAGTGTCCACTCATCTCGGCTCCATCGACGCTGGCGAGTGCATCGTCCTCGGGGGGGGATTTCAATTGCACCCTCGGGGTCCGGGACCGTCACGGTACCCCGCACTGCATGCGAGGTGTGAGTAAGTTGCGGGACCTGGTCAGGTCCTTCGACTTAGTGGACGTCTGGCGAAATCTCCATCCTGACTCCAGCGTGTTCACCTTTGTGTCACCTGGAGTCGGAGCGTCCAGACTCGACCGCCTTTACGTTTTGAAGGCGTACATGTCCTGCGTTCCGGCTGCTTCTATACAGCAGGTTCCGTGCACGGACCACCGTCTGGTGTGGGCGGAGCTCACTTCGTTCTGCGCTCGGACGGGGTCCGCGTACTGGCATTTTAATAACCTGTTGTTGGAAGACCAGCGGTTGCTGGACTCGTTCCATTGCTTCTGGGCCGGCTGGAGAAGGAAGCGGGGAGGCTTCCCCTCCTTGAGTCTATGGTGGGACGTGGGCAAGACTCATGTCCGAGTTTCCTGTCAAGAGTACGCGAAGGGGTCGACAAAGAGACGCAAATCCAGGGTCGAGGAGTTGGAGAAGGAGGTGCTCGACCTGGAGGCACGTCTCCGTCAGCCCGACGCGGACCCGGCCCTGCGGTCGGTATACGATGAGAAGAAGGGCGCGCTGCGGGACCTCCAACTGGTCGGGTCTCAGGGCGCGTTCGTGAGGTCGCGGATCCGGTTCCTCAAGGAGATGGACCGCGGCTCCCCCTTCTTCTACTTGCTGGAAAAAAGGCACGGGGTCCGTAAGCAGCTCTTTACGCTGCTGGCCGACGACGGATCCCTTGTCTCGGATCCGGAGGGCATCAGGGCCATCGCCCGAGATTACTACACTGCCCTGTTCTCTCCGGATCCGTCCAGTGAGGAAGCTTGCAGAGTTTTGTGGGAGGACCTGCCGCAGGTCGGCCCGGAGTGCGCCGGAAAGCTCGACTCCCCTATAAGTCTGGGGGAGCTGACTGGCGCACTCGACGGTCTTTCTAGGGGCAAAACCCTGGGACTAGACGGGCTGACCGTGGAGTTCTTCAGGGCGTTCTGGGACGTCTTGGGGAGCGACTTCGCGGGGGTCCTGGGGGAGAGCATTGCTACCGGGGAGATGCCCCTTTCGTGGCGCAGGGCCGTGATTGCCCTGCTGCCGAAGAAGGGGGATCTCCGCCTTCTTAAAAACTGGCGCCCGGTCTCCCTCCTCAGCACGGACTACAAAATCTTCGCCCGAGCCGTTTCTTCTCGGCTCGGCACCGTGCTGGACCACATGATCCACCCTGACCAGTCTTACACCGTCCCGGACCGAACCATTTATGATAACATCCATATGGTCCGGGACATCATCCACCATTCCCAGAGGGCTGGTCTGTCGAGCGCCTTCCTGTCTCTCGATCAGGAGAAGGCGTTCGACAGGGTGGATCACGAATACTTACTCGGAACTCTGCGAGCTTTTGGGTTCGGGAAGCATTTTGTCGCCCGGATCCGACTTCTGTACACCGCTGCGGAGTGTCTAGTGAAGGTTAACAGGTCCCTGACGGCGCCCCTTCGCTTTGGGAGAGGGGTACGTCAGGGCTGCCCCCTGTCTGGCCAGTTGTATTCTATTTGCGTGGAGCCTTTCCTGCGCCTCTTGAGGCGAAGGTTGTCGGGATTGGTTCTGCGTGGGCCGGGCATCGGGGTGGTCCTTTCGGCTTACGCCGATGACGTGCTCCTTATGTTTAGTGACCCGGCTGACCTGTGGAGGATGCGCGAGTGCCAGGAGGTCTACTCTGCCGCTTCTTCTGCCAGGATCAACTGGGGTAAATGTTCTGGACTCCTGGTCGGTCAGTGGCAGATGGATCCCCTACCCGAGGAGCTCAGGCCTTTCACCTGGAGCAGGACCAGCTTCCTCTACCTGGGGGTCCATCTCTGCCCCGCTGAGGAATCCTGGCCGGCAAACTGGCAGGAACTGGAGACGAAAGTCACCGCTCGCCTGCGGCGCTGGACAGGACTGCTCCGAGTGCTATCTTACCGAGGTCGAGTTCTGGTCATAAACCAGCTGATTGCCACCATGCTGTGGTATCGGCTGGTCACTTTGACCCCTCCCCCGGACTTTGTCACAAGAATCCAGAGATTGTTAGTCGACTTCTTCTGGGACAAAAGATTGCACTGGGTCGCTGCCGAGGTTCTGAGTCTCCCGCTTAGGGAGGGTGGTCAGGCGCTAGTGTGCCTACGCACACAGGTGGCGACTTTCCGCCTTCAGACCCTGCAGCGATACCTCTACGTTGAGCCTCCTCCTAGATGGTGTGCCCTGATGACGTATTTCTTCCGTCAGGTGCACGGCCTGAATTATGACGTGCAGCTCCTGTTTATAGAACAGCTGGGCCTCGGTGGCTCCTTGCAGGCGTTGCCCGTCTTTTACCAGGACCTGATCAAAGTCTGGAATATGGTCGCCTCGCGACGCAGCTCTCCCCCATCAGGAGTAGCGGCTATCGTCAGAGAGCCGCTGCTCAGGAATCCACCCATCCGTCCTTTTCAGCGGTTGGCGGAGAGGAGGGCTGTGGCCGCAGGGGTGACCAGGATCGGGGACGTGCTGGGTGGCGGAGGACTGGGCTGGATGCTCCCGCAGGAGTTGGCGCGACGCGCGTCTGTGAGTGTCCAGGTCGCAGCCGATGCCATCCAAGACCTGAGAACGGTCGTTCTTGGACCCGACGTTATTTTGGGTCTTGAGGTGGCCCAGGTGCGTGGTGGTCTTCCGTCTGAGCGTTCCCCTGTTCGGACGGAATTCCACATTGGCCCCAAGCCCTGAACCCTCCCTCGGGTGCTGGTGCCCCGCAATATGAGCCGCCTTGGGGACATGCCCTCTGTGCCTTTTGGCACGGCAAAGAGGGGCTTTTTGTACGGACTGCTGCTGCACACCTTCCATTTTCTCGCCCTTGTCCGTCGCCCGGACACGCCCTGGCGTGCCTTGTTGCCATCCGGCGGCGGAGGCCCCCAATGGGAGGCCCTCTACGGAGGTGTCCTCCCCCTTTTTATCGGGGACCTGGGTTGGAGGGTGTTGCATGCAGCAGTCCCTTATAATAAGAGGATGCATAGGTTCACGGACTCTCAGGACACGTGCCCTTTTTTGCGGTCTTGTGGAGTCCGTGGACCATGTATACATAGGGTGTTGTAGGCTGCACTCCCTTTTTAGTTATTTGAAAAACCTTTTATTGATGTTTTGTTTGCACTTCAGCCCCACGCTCCTGATCTATGGGCACCCGGTGCGGAAGGGGGTTGGGAAGGAGGAGGACCTCCTCGTGAACCTGCTCCTGGGCCTGGCCAATTTGGCCATTAACAGGTCCAGGCAGCGGGCGATCGACGGGGGAGTCCCGCCCGATTGTTTGTCCCTCTTCCGTGGCTACGTTCGCTGCCGGATGTCCCTGGAGAAGGAGCACGCGGTGTCTGCTGGCACTCTCGAGGCCTTCCGTGCTTGGTGGGCACCGTGGGGACTGGGGTGTTTTGTTGACCCCTTTAATCACATTTTGATTTAAAGTTTGTAAGTTTCCTTTAAACTTTGTTCTTGGTTTTACAGCTGACCTGAATTAGGGGCTGTGCCTGATTTATCCCAATTTTGTTGATTTGGTTTTCATTTAAAAGATTATCAAGAGTTCAAATCTCACAATGGCAAACTATGAAAACAATGTAACTTCATCTGAAACAGATGGAACGGGTTTGTACTCCAAAGAGTTACATCTTCTTAACTTTCCTAACCCTGCTGCTACATTTTGGTGCTCCCCCAACATCCACAGCAGAGCTGGAGACAGCCTGCTGACTGCTCCTGTCTGTATGTGATGACCTCGCTGGATGTCTTTTGGAGGGCCGAGAGCTGGAGGGCACTGGCCTGCTTTGGGTGTCCTGCGGTGGGCCAGCTGCATTCTCCTTGGCCTGTTGAGCTGGAGCTGTGAGGTTCACAGGAAGGAAGAGGGAATTTGGATTGGCTGGACATTCCCGGAGCCACCTGGGTAGATGGCCCCGGGGTGTCAATCTGCTGGTCCTCCTCGATATGGGTGCCCAACAGCCCCTGGCTGACTCCTTGAGGAGAATGGGTGGCTGGAGTGAGATTGAGCTGCCCCGCACCTTCTCGTGTTGACACTGTTGGAGGCTAACTATGGTGTCAGCGATGGAGTTCAGCCCGTGCAGCAGTGCAGGACCAATGTCCTGGACCAAGGTCTCCATGGCGGCCTCCATCCTACCAGTATTGACCTCGGTGCGTTGGTATTCCGGCGCTATAAGCTCAGACTGAAGGTGGACGGACTCCTGCATTGTGCCTTGCAATCTGTGGAGTGTAGCGGACATCCCTTCCTGATGTTCCTGAGCTTACCTTTGCAGCTCCAGCAACTGAGGTATGACCGAGGCCACAGACTCCTCCTCTGATTCAGACTCAGCAGATTTCTGGCCTCCAGTGGTCTGCAGAGTGCCAGAAACCTGGGAAGTCCTTGCCTCCACCTGCTGTGGATCAGACCAGTGCGATGTGCTCACCAGCTCGTGACTCTGAGGCAACTCTAGAACTAGGCGCACTGCAGAAACTCACCAAGGCTCCTTAGATAATATCTTCTAAACCCATGGCCACTACCATCTAGAAGGACAAGGGCAGCAGGTACATGGGAACACCACCACCTGGAAGTTCCCCTCCAACCCTTCCGTGTTGCTGGATCAAATCCTGTAACTCCCTCCCTAATAGCACAGTGGGTGTACCTACACCACATGGACTCCAACAGTTCAAGAAGGCAGTTCACCACCACCTTCTCAAGGGCAATTCAGGATGGGCAATAAATGCTGGCCTAGCCAGCGAAGCCCACATCCCCTGAATAAATAAAAAAAAGTGTGTGTCTCTGTGCTGGCGGAAGGTGTGGGTGAGTGCTGTGATGCATCTTCAAATAAGGTGTCATCAGATTCTTCTTCCGAGGTGTTTTTGGGGCTTGAGTCAAGGTCCTGGCTCGTGGGCCCCCTCGGCTGCTTCCCAGTTTTGCCCGCAGGAAGGGGACTGCAGAACAGAGGAACTCACTCATAGCATGGATGTCTGATGGATGTTGCACTGCTGGATCCTCACTTGGTTGAGCACCGCCAACCTTACCAGGGGCGGTCCAGATCGTCGCTGGCCAGCTGGATGACCCTACTTTCAGAGTCTGTGAGGACCTGATGTTGGGCATTCCTTCACCAGTCAGCGATCTCTCCCTTTTATTGTGTGCCAGCTTGCCCTACATGAAGACAGATTAAGAGAGTATAACCAGGAAGCCGGCCAGGCCAGAAGAGAAGGATGCCTGGCATGTGTGGGTTGTGAGTGGTGCCATGGATAGGATGTGGACACGATCTGCAGGGCAGATGAAGGTGTGTGTGTGAGAGAGTGAATGGTGTTGTCCCTTGAACTGGCAGTGCATGAGATCCATGTGGATGTGTAATGAGTTTGTGAATGTGTGAGTTGAGAGTGGTGAGAAGAGTGAGTTCCCCTGGCGCAACGGAGGAGATCATCATCCTCTTTTGGCACTGGGTGCTGTCCTCTTTTTGCAGGGCATTGGCTGACCACTGCTGCCACCAGTCCCATGTTGGATTGGTGACCTTGCTTGCTGGTCTTCGCCAGAGTGGGGGTGGAGTACTTCATGGCATTCCTCCACTGCACCCAGTAGATGCCCGAGGAAAGCGTTGCTAAATTTTGGGACAGCAAGTTTTCTCCTTTTGCCAGCCATGACTTTACAGCAGCTTTCGATCCCTTAGAGAATGTTAGCTCTGTGCAGGGACACCCTTTAAATATGGCGTATGGATTATAGAAGGCCTGAGGTGATGGCGAGTTAGAGGTGCCTTGCTAGCAATCCGGAGTGTTTCCCATGCATGCATTAATAATGACTCGGGATGCACTGGGAATGGGACAATATGGCACGAAAACCCGCCATTGCGGCCGGCGGGTAAAATTATTTTTTCATGCACACCACCGCACTTAGTGCAAGTCTGCAACAATTCCACCCATAAGGTGCATTGATTAAAGCATCCAACTATATTGATTAAAGCAAAATAGATATTAGTGGCACCAGCTGCCCCAAATGGTAGGATATAGGTTTAAGCCAAAAACTAGTTTTCAGTCTCAGCTCTGCTGTCAGGGAAATATATGGAGCTGCATAGGAAATGAAGGGGGAAAAACAGTACGGCAAGATAGCCAGCCAGACACTACTAGCCACGATCGTCTCAAGTTGTCGATATGCAGTGATATTCCGACTTTTGCTTTAATGTGCACGATTCGCCAGTGTAGAACAAGTGAGATATTTTTTATCTCTCCATTCTGGCCTTTTGAATCATAGATATTAATACAATAATGCAAAATCTCTAAATGCTGAACAAAATTGTTAGTCAGCTATACATGGAATCTAAAAAGGTTCAATAAGGGAAAATAGAGGAAGTAAACCTGTTGAAGTATCTATTTTCATTTGTTTCTATTCCGTTAGCTTCTATAATATTCTATGACGTTGCCATATTTACTTGTCGCTACCTTGAGAACTAAAGGAGCACCACAATATCTTTATTCATTTGTTGATCATTGTTGTTGTGTTCATTCCAGTATTTTCTCAACCACTGTAACCTTGACTACTGTTGTCCTTGATTTATTAAATCTCCAGAGGATTCTTTGTATGCATTTAATGACTCTCCGCAGGCTTGCCCTAGCAGTGTTTTTAAATTCCCTTAATCCTCTTTAGTGTGTTCTCATTATCCTTCCATAAATGCTACCTGTATATTAGCTGTGCAGACAAATGACATATGTATGACAGCATCTGTTTGTTTCACACAGCACCCACGCTGCCTTGAGTGACTCAGTGCATTGATTTCAATAGAAATTGACCTTGCTTCAGAGGACAAAACAGAACAGCACAATGACTAGCCTTTTGCATCATTATTTTCCCTATCAAGCCAATAAGCTGACCAAAACAGTTGACCCAATTCTAAGAGGTGTGACCATCTTCTTGAACAAAGTGTCCACGTATTTCTCCCCCTCCCTTATATCGCACAGTGTCTGCAGTTCTGCTTCCAGGTCAATAATCCTGATCCGGAATTCCTCTAGCTGCTTACACTTTCTGCAAATGTGTTTGCCCTGGGTCGCTGTCATGTCTAAAAGCCCCCATATTCCACAGCTGTATCATAACATCTGTTCTTCCATTGTTGCCTATGTAATTTAGTTGATTCAATTTAATTACTACTTAATTCACTTAGAATAATTCCTATCTATTCTAGAATTCATTGTGCTTATTAAATGGTAGCACCACCTATAACTAAAAGATATACTTTTCTTAATTACGGTATGTGTTTTTTAATTCATTCATAGGAGCATCGCTGGCTAGGCCAGCATTTATTGCCCATCCCTAATTGCCCTTGAGAAGGTGGTGGTGAGCTGCCTTCGTGAACTGCTGCAGTTCGTGTGGTGTAGGTACAGCCACAGCGATGTTTGAAAGGGAGTTCCAGGATTTTGCCCCAGCGACAATGAAGGAACAGCAATATATTTCCAAGTCGGGATGGTGTGTGGCTTGGAGGGGAACTTCCAGGTGCTCCCACCTGTCTGCTGCCCTTGTCTTTTTAGATTTAAGTGGTTGTGGGTTTGGAAGGTGCTGTCTCAGGAGGCTTGGTGAGTTCCTAGAGTGCATTTTATAAATGGAACACACTATTGCCATTGTGCGTTGGTGGTGGAAGCAGTGAGTGTTGACGGATGGGGTGCCAGTCAAGTGGGCTGCTTTGTCCTGAATGGTGTCAAGCTTCTTAAGTGTTCTTGGAGCTGCACTCATCCAGGCAAGTGGGGAGTATTCCATCACACTCCTGACTTGTGCCTTGTAGATGATGGACAGGCTTTGGGGAGTCAGGAGCTGAGTTACTCACGGCAGTTATGTTTCTGGTCAATGGTAACCCCCAGGATGTTGATATTGGGGGTTTCAGTCATGGTAATGCCATTGAATGTCAAGAGGTGATGGTTAGATTTTCTCTTGTTGAAGATGGTCATTGCCTTGTAGTTGTGTAGGATCAACAGGGCTGATTTTGCCATTGTCGTTTCTGGTACCTAATTAAATGCCGGATGGGATCCATCTGGTTTCATTCCTTTCAGACGTCATATTAGTTTGATTCAATGGAGTGGCTTCCTAGGCCATTTCAGACGGCATTTAAGAGTCAACCACGTTGTTGTGGGTTTGGAGTCACATGTTGGCCAGACCAGGTAAGGATGGCAGATTTCCTTCCCTAAAGGAAAATTGAACCAGTTGGGTTTTTACAACAATCGACAATGGTTTCATGGCCAACATCAGACTTTTAGTTCTTGATTTTTTTTTATTGAACCCAGGTTCCCAGAGCATTACCCTGGGCCTCTGGATTATTAGCCCAGTGACAATACTATTACGCCAACAACTCCCTCAGCAGTGAGGGACAGGAGGATGTGATCATGAGTGAGGCAGGTAAAGGGATCGAGGAGACATTAGTGGAGGAGCTCAGGCTTTGCAATTGTCAAACAGGGTTGAGGTGCTCGCAGCCTGTGTGGACAAAAGTGAGGTCTGCAAGGCGGATGAGCAGACTGGCCATGGCACCATGGTACAGGAAGCTGCTCAAGCAGGGGGAGCAAAAAGGAATGTAGTGGTAGTAGGGGACACTTATAGTGAGGGGGATTGACACTGTTCTCTGCAACAAAGGGTGAGAATCCAGAGGACTGTATTGCCTGCCTGGTGCCAGGGTTCGGGGCGTTTGCTCAGGGCTGGAGAGGAACTTACAGTGGGATTGGGAGAATTCAGTTGTTGTGGTACATGTGGTACCAATGTTATACCAACGACATAGGCAGGACAAGGAAAGAGGTACTGCATAGTCAGTATGAAGACCTAGGCACCAAATTAAGAAGCAGAACCTCAAAGGTAATAACAGAAAATGCTGGAAAAATTCAGCAAGTCTGGTAGCATCTGTGGAGAGAGAAACAGAGTTAACAGTTTGAGTCCATATGACCCTTCTTCAGAGCTGAAGAGAACTGGAAATGTGATGAAATTTATACTGTTTAAGGGTGGTGGATAGAAGGTCAGCGATAGGTGGGGACAAAGGAGGGATTGACAAAGATGTCATGAACTAAAGGACAAAGGGAGCGTTAATGGTAGTGGTTAGTCCTAAAAAAAGGTGCTGATAGTGGCATAAAGGTAAGGAAGCAGAATGTGATAATAGTAGAACAAGGATAGCCTTGTGTTAAAGAACAATATGGAACAAGTAACGGATGGCACTGTAGGGAATGGGATGGGGGAGGGGGCGGTGGTGGGGGAAAAAAGGATAGAAAATGGGATAGAAGGCAGGATAAAAAGGGGGATAAGACCATAGATAAAGGAATAAAAATAATTCCTCGTCTGGACCTGGAAAAATTTATCAATTCTACTTCCAATTTCCGCCCCTCTATCACCTTTACATGGTCCATCTCCTACACTTTCCTTCCTTTCCTTGATCTCTCTGTCTCCATTTGTGGTGATAGGCTGTCCACCAATATTCATTACAAGCTGATTCAAATTTCACCATCTGCCAAGGTGGGATTCAAACCCAGGTCCCCAGAGCATGGTCCTGGGTCTCTGGATTACTAGTTCAGCAACAATACCATTACATCATTGCCTCCGAAATGTTGAGCGACTGCCACTTTTTAACACTTGTCATCAACGCCATCACTCACCTTGAGTGACAGTAGACTAATCGGGCAATAATTGGCTGGATGTTCTGCTTTTTGTGAACCCCACCTAATGGGCAGAATTTTGCCCTTGGTGGGCGTGCGGGCCCCACTGGCTCGGTGGCAGGTGGACAGCTGACCCTCGCCATCGAAACGTGATCCTCCGCCATTTTGAGTGGGTGGGCCAATTAAGGCCCACCCAGCAGCCTGCCCGATAGCGCTTCCTGTGCAGGGGGGAGGGAATCCCCAGCTGTCAAAGTGCGCTCTTTCGCACATGCGCTCGATAGAGCACACTGCTCCCTGAGACAAAGTGCTGTCTCAGGGAGATTACTGACAGTCCAAAAAAACTTTAAAAATAGAAAAATTAAAAAAGGATTAACATGTCCCCCTCATGTGACAATGTCACACGGGATGGGACATGTTAATAAATATCACATAAAATGTATTAAAGTTTTTAAAAATGGACATGAAACCTCATCCCGCCAGTGGATGAGGTTTCATGTATTATCAGAAGCCCGCTGAGGCTCCTGGCCTGCCCGCCAGCCTTAAGGTTGGACAGGCAGGTCTTTAATTATCTTAATTCCTCTGTCAATGGCCACAATTGGCCATTGACAGGTCGGCGGGCGGACAGCTGATTTCGCTGTCCGCCCGCCTTCCTAAAAATTTAAAGGGACCAGGATGACGTCGGGGGTTCCTCCTGACGTCATCCCGCATCATTTTCCCGTCGGCGAGCGGGCCCCACCCCCAAATCGTCGACGGGAAAATTCAGGCCAATGTTTCTATTTTTGAAACTCGGCCATTTATGTACATTAAAGAAGGGAGGGAGGCAGAAAAAAGGAAACTATATGCCAGTTAGCTTGACATCTGTCCTTGGGAAGGTGTTAAAGTCGATTGTTAAGGAGTTTATAGCTGGGCACTTAGAGAAACTCAGGGTAATTGGGAAATGTCAGCATGGTTTTGTGAAAGGGGAATCATGTTTAACCAATTTATTTGAGTTGTTTGAAGGAGTTGTGGATAAAGAGGAGCCTGTAGACGTACTGTACTTGGATTTCCAGGGTGCATTTGATAAGGTGCCACATCAAAAGTTATTGCGGAAAATTAAAAGTCACAGTGCAGTGGGTAACATATTAGAATGGATAGCAGATTGGCTGGCTGGCAGAAAACAGAGTATGCATGAATGGGTCTTTTTTGATTGGCAGGATGTGACAAGTGGAGTCTTGCAGGAGTATGTGCTGGGGCCTCAGCTTTTTACAATTTAAATCAATGACTTGGATGAGGGGAGTGAAATCATGGTAGCTAAAGTTGCAGATGACACAAAGATAGGTAGGAAAGTATATTGTGAAGACATAAGGAGGTTGCAGACAGATATAGACAGATTGAGTGAGTGGGCAAAAATCTGGCAGATGGAATATAATAGTGGAAAATGTGAAGTTGTTCACTTTAGCAGGAAGATTAAAAAGCAGAGTATTACTTAAATGAAAAATGGCCGCAGAATTCTGAGTTGCTGAGGGATCTAGGTGTTCTGGTGCATGAGTCACAACAAGTTAGTATGTAGGTATAGCAAGTAATTATGGAGGCTAATGGAATGCTATCCTTTATTACGAGAGGAATTGAACATAAAAGTAAGGATGTTACGCTTCAGTTGTACAGGGCATTGGTGGGATCACATCTGAAATACTGTGTGCCGTTTTGGTCTCCTTATTTAAGGAAGGATGTAAATGCTTTGGAGGTGGTTCAGGGGAGGTTTACCAGATTGAAGCCTGGAATGAACGGGCTGTCTTATGAGGAAAGGTTAGATAGACTGGGCTTATTTCCACTGGAGTTTAGAAGAGTGAGGGGTGACTTGATTGCAGTATATAAGATCCTGAACGGTCTCGACAAAGTGGGCATGGAAGAGGATGTTTCCTCTTGTGGGTGAGTCTAGAGCTAGGGGACACTGTTATAAAATTAGGGGTCACCCTTTTAGGACGGAAGTGAAATAAAATTTTTTCTCTGAGGGTTGTGCAACTTTGGAACCCTGTGCCTCAGAAGGCAGTGGAGGCGGGGGTCACTGAATATTTTTAAGGCGGCGGTAGATAGATTCTTGTTAGGTAAGGTTATCAGCGGGAGATAGGAATGTGGAATTTGAAACACAAACAGATCAGCCATGATCTTATTGAATGGTGGAGCAGGTTTGAAGGGCTGAATGGCCTACTTCCGCTCCTATTTCATATGTTTGTATAGGTTATGGAGAGAAAAGCCAGACAGGGTTCCTGTTCATTGAGCTTTGATGAAAAATGTATATGTGTGAACATTGGTTGAAGACAGGAGCAACTATCCGACCACTTGTAGTGAAATAGCCTGCTAATAGCCACTTTCAATGCTGAGCATGGAGAATGGACACATGGCCAGATTCTGGAGGCACCCATGGCATAACACCCTGGTATGAATTCTTCCTAGAAAAGAAAGATCAAAAAATGGCAAGTAAAAAGAATTGTGATGGCAACTTTTGTTTTCTGGTTGTAGCCCCCTTTCGCTGAAGATCGGTTCAGACTAATGATGCAAAAGCAGCTGCAAGTATCAGCAAATCAAGTGGTCAGCTAGGCCACAACAGCAAAGAACTGGGTAGTAGGGCTGGCAACAGGTATTTACATTTGCTAATAGTGGTATTACAGTACCAGTCATTCAGTGGGAAAGAAGACTGCCTGAAGTGGTAGTCAATGCCGCAGGAGACACTCGTGGCACTTCAGTTACCTTGCTGCTGAAGTTGAAGACAGCACTGCTGGAAGTGAGTCAATGACTGAGGAACCATCTGTCATATGGAAAGTTACTTATCCATTATGGTTTTATTTTCATTGTTGCCCATAATTTTAAAGATTGAAACAACTTCTTTGAAAAAATTTTATGAGGAGAGGTTGTGCTTGAAGTTCCTTTTGCTGATGCACAATTATGTACAAAAATCACATGAAAGAATTTTAGAAGTTCATCTGTGAAATACTTTTTAGGTTTAATATCCTCCGTGCTTTTTTAAAAATATAATTCTTAACATCTTTCTGTTTGCATAATTTCAGCATAGTCAGCTGCCAATTTACTCTGATAGGTATCCATTAATCAGTGTGTTAAAATTTGAAGATCAAGCCCCCTTGGATGTAAAAGATACAATAGGTAAATGCACTGTTTGGTGTGTTACTGAGTCTACAGACCAGGAGTCTCAGGTTTTTCCCTGGTCTTGTGAGTTAGCTGATTTCAGCTGATGTGGTGGTAGAAACCTTAGCATCTTGGAGCTAGAATGGAAATAATATTAACCATTCTTAATCACGGTCAGGCGATTCCTGTTGAGAAGTGTGTGTGTGTGTGTGTGTGTGTGTGTGTGTGTGTGTGTGTGTGTGTGTGTAGATCAACTTTGTGATGCCTCTATTGATGCAGTAGCTATTGATACTGCCTGGGATTAGATTTCAAAATGGTCCCTTGAGAGGATATTGAGAGCCTGTGGTGTGGAACTGTACCTGAGTGTGACCCATTCCTTCAGGAGAGGGGAGAAGCCTGGAAGAAGAATACTAAGGATGAATTTTTAATGTGAAATAAAGTTTACAGGACCCTCTGACTGAGAATATGGGATAACAGCTGTTGGCAGACCTTTGCCAGTCCTGATGGATAAGCAAACAAGATACTTGACAAAATAGCCTAAGTGAGTCACCCGCCTACTTGCCCTTCCCTCCATGTGAAACGCCTGTTCTCTGAGAATCTGTGATTCATCTTACTTGAACTTGTTGGCACAAGTAATCATGACAAGGTACATAAGGGGCTAAATTGGATAGCCCTGAAAACTGGTATGGGGATCACAATGCGTGATAAACCAACACAAATTCAGTGAATTCCTGGCAGCATGCCAACTTGCCTTATTTCCATGATTTCTGCATACAATGTTCATTGCTTATACAAACTGGCTGAGAATCATAATTTCCTAGCACCACTTAAAGCCAGTGCTTCGACCTGGCATACACCTCTTAAAGGGGAGGTACATTGTGGCAGGAGTAGGTTCTGGTGGTCATAGAGGAAGTGAATCAGATCTGGAAAACTGAAAAGAATGACACAACAAAGGCAAGAGCAGATTTCAAGATTTTCAGGCCCTGGAGCCTCGGTGAAGGAGGTGGAAAATAGGAGAGGTATCATAAACCCTCATTAATCCAGGAGTGTGAGCAGATAGCCTTGGAGTTCAATGCCAGGTGTCAAGCTCCAAGGACCTGGATACATTACCACAAGAAGTTCATTGTCCTCACATGAATGGTCAAGGTCAGTGATTGCAACTTCAAATACCATATCGCCATCTGCATTACTAGCCTCAGACATTGTTCAAATCTCCACCACTCACCTACCAACAATCTCTATCAATCCGGACATGAATTTAACAGTCATATGCTTCACCTCACCCTCACACAATTAAGGACGGTATTTTGTAGAGGTGACAGGAGTCACGCCTGCCACTGGACAGCTGGCAAGAACCCGGGTTGGCTCCTTTCAAGAAGGCCTGCCAAATAAAATGTCAATCCAGCACTTAACTGGGCAGCAATGGGCCTTCCCCAGGATCAAGGACTCCCCAGTAGCTGCCGGCAAATCAGGGCAGCTATGCATTGCTTGGTAGTGCCAGTGGGAGCGGTGGCTGCTACTGGCAATGCATCCATCCAAGGCCTAGGATTGCTGAGGCACCCAGGTCACAGGTTAGGCGATGGCTGGATGGGGGTCATGGAGGAGGTGGGGGGTTGGCTCTCAGTTGGCCCCCCGTCCCGATGCCGGATCCCTTGGTCAGGCACTGAGTGCCCATGAACACAGTATTCCTCCAGAAACTTGCTTTTTGGGCTTCCGTATGGCAAGTCCAGCCCTTGCTGGGGGAATACCAGCAGTGGCGAGTTGATGCCATTAATTGCCCACTTTAAGGCTTCATTTGGTGATGGGGGAAGGCTGTCTACAAGTCTTCGTGCCTCACACATAATCAGGGCAAAGGTGGGAAACAGGCAGAGTCCCTACTTGTCACCCTGCTGCCCAATTCAATGCCCCTGTCCCTAACTCCTTGGGGGCGGCCATTAAATCCTGCCCTTAGTTTCACACACATCTCACAGTTCACACACCCTGTCAGCTATTCAACAATGACAGCCACATCAACCATACAGATTGTATGACACCCACTGATACACTCCCCTGACTCTTGCAAAATATGGTGGCTCACAATTTGAGGAAACAGGAGCTAACTGGAGGGAATCAGGGCTGATTGCATGGCCTAGCCCCCATGGAGGAAATGGTGCTGATCATTGTTGGAGTAGCCATGACTGACTCCGTGGCCAGCAGCGGAGCTGAAACCATCAAAGTTGACAGTATCCTCAGACGTAACCCTCCTTCTCACATCCCACTTTCATCTCATCCCACACTCTCCTCTGATTTACAAGCTGCAAATGGTGTAACTATGCATCTCTTGCTTGCCCCACCCCATCATGACAACACAACCTTAACCTTTGCCTTTCTCCTTTAAGACATCCAAGAAGTACAATGTGCCCAGGAAGTGGGGGAACACCCAGAAGACTATGTCACTGACTATATGACTCCACTGTCACTTGATTTCACACACATAGCTACCAGCTCAGATACTGACAATGTGTGTATCTTAGAGGATAGATTAGAGGTGGGATTTGACAGTGATGAGAGGTCAAGCATGAGTGAGCTGCAGTCGGGGCAGGGGATAATGCATGTGCCAGCTTACTAGAGGGCAAATTTGCACATGGGTTCTGCTGGAGAGGACTTAGAAGAGCACTTCAGTAGGAAAACCGACAGAAGAACACTGCTGAATATGTGTAACAAAATGCTTGGTGCATTGGGAATCTTACCAGGAAATCTGTTGTCAGTATCAAGGAACATGGAGAAGTGCAACTCCAATTTTACACAGCTGCTGCACTCATGTTGGATGGCTGCTATTTACACTGCAATGGAAGCTTAGACTGCTGTCACACAAGGTCAACTTGCCATCATGCAAGCTCACACTACCACCATCATAGCTATGAATTTTAGTGCGCAAACAGATTTGCAGGATGTCATAGCAGTACAACAATTAGTCCTCAACAGATTACTAGGATTGTTGAGGTATGCCCCAAGAGAGTGGCAATGGTTCCATGGAGCACATAGCTGCCATCCTCTTACAAGAATATGGGTCCTCCCATCCCTGCCAGTCCACCAATACCCTTGCTGTTGCTTGTCAGACAGCCAGTTCAGACTGGTGCTGCCCATGCCCAAATAATCTGGTACGCAGCTGGCTTTTGGGCCCAGAGTTGCTCAAGGTCAACCTTCAGGGCCATCTGCAATCTCCTCCATTGAAAGGCTGATGGATGTCTTGATCTACCTCCTCTACTTAACTTTTGGCAGGCGTTCACTGCACACAGCATAGATGTCATTTTAAACCTCTAAAGTGCATTGGAGTGTCAAGAAAACAGGTGCTATTAAGCCCAATTTCTTGCCCGTTATATTTTCAAAGGACTGCAATGAAGTGTTAAGGGAGTACTACATTGTGTGGAAACACCATTTTTTGTATGAAACTTTAATTCAAGGCCCCGTTTGCCTTCTGCATTGGGCATGTAAGATCTTACAGCACTATTTGAAGAAGAGCAGTGGAGTTCTTTTTGTGCCCTGGCCATCATTTTCTCTGCAACCTACCCCTAAAACCGATGTCTACTCATTTATTTAATTGATGTTTTTGTGGGGCCTTGCTGTGCAGAAGTCAGCTCTTGTCTTTCCTACTGTACAGAAATGACGATACCTCAAAAAATACTCCATTGCCTAGAAAGTGCTTCAGGATGTAGATTGTATATTAATATAGAATTATAATTCATATATTAAAACAATAAACTGCAGTAAAACTTACAGCTTTGGAATGCAGAAGTACATTAAATGCACGTTTAACAGATTGTAATTTTTTCTATACTTTCAACTTAATTTAGTTTTATTTGCATCTCTCTGAAATAATATTAAAGGAGACCAAGGGATAGTGAAAGTAATTCTATCATTTCATTCAAAAGAAAATAAGCTGCACACAGATCAATAAGCAACAAAGAGAAATCGTAATAAAGATTTGGGAGGAAGGGAAGAGAGGCACATGAAGGGCTCAACTTCAACAGATGGATGAAAATAAATTATTTGTTCTGGTTTAAGAGTGCCAGGATCCTAAGGGCAGACATTGACTGAAAGGAAAGAAGTTTGCACTAAATGCATGTTAAAAGGTCACTGGCTTAAATGATTGCTTCCTGTCTGGCTTTTGGGTTGTAAAATTTGAGCAAGCTGCCCAGAGATTTCAGAATTATACACTAAAATATTTCACAATTTGAAATGAAATTTTGTGTTGTGTTCACTTGTGAGGTACCTTCATAAGGTGGGGACATTCTAACTTAAATTTTCTGAGTCCAGCCCAGCAGATTACCTCACCTTAAAATCAAACTCATGGGGCAGAATTTTATGGCTGACGCGCAGGTGGCGGAGCCCACATGTCAGCGCTTAAAATGTCACGCCGTGACGTCGTGCGAGCGTCCCAACGTCAGCGTGCGGCATCGCGATATTTAGGTGGGTGGGTGTGCTATGAAGTGTGCCACACGCCTGCCATTAATTAAAGGCCTTATTAAGGCCCTTAACTCGGCAATTGAAGCCGATTTTGAGGAGCCCGTGCTATCTTCACCTCAGCGCACGGGCCCAACAGACAGGTGGGTAACTGATTTTTTAACAAATCTCATCCACGGGCGGGATATGTGGGCTCAGAGGGGTTGTTCATGTTTTTTCTGAAGTACTTAATGCAGAAAGTGTTTTAAGCTTGTTTGTGTGATTGTTAGCATTTTCAGATCAATTTCCAATAGCTTTCTCTCTACTTTGAAGCTTCAGCTCAGCAGTCTGCAGACAGTAATCCTTATCAGGCCTGCAGCTTTCCGGAGGCCTCCATTTAGCCTGGGTATGGGTTCTGACATCTCCACTGGAGGCAGCTTCTCTGAGGAGGAAGGGAGGGATAGAATAAGGAGGAGACCGGGAGTGGACAATCAGCCTCCAGGGGAGCCACTTTTGGGAGACCAGGCGCAGGCACAAGGTGTGCAGGGCCAAGAGGTTGTCCAAAGTGGAAGGGGCCGCAGAAGATGCCACTATCCTGTTGCCAGGGTATATAGGCGGCGAAGCAGCTACCTCAATATGACTGAGGTGCAGTGCCGAAGGAGGCTCCGTCTGTCAAGGGAGATAGTCAACTATAGCTGTCAGATGATTGGCCCTGAGATCTCCCCTATCTGTGTGGGTGGACACCCCGTGCCAGTGGCTCTGAAGGTCACAGTTGCCCTCCACTTCTGTGCATCTGGCTCCTTCCAGGGCTCAGTGGGTGATCTTTGTGCTGTCTCCCAATCAGCTGTCCACACTTGTGTCAAACAGATTACAAACGCTCTGTCCAGGTGTGCATTGACTTTCATCCACTTCCGCTGCGACCAGGCAAGTCAGATACAGCGAGCCAGAGGCTTCGTGGCCATTGCTGCCTTCTCCCGCATCCAGGATGCAATAGACTGCACACATGTGGCCATCAAGGCGCCAGCAGGTGAGCCCGGTGCCTTTGTCAACAGGAAGGGCTTCCACTCTATGAACGTGCAGATAGTGTGTGATCACAGGATGCTGATTCTACAAGTCTGTGCAAGGTACCCAGGCAGCGCCCATGACGCCTACATCCTCAGACACTCCCAGGTGCCAGCGCTCTTCAATGCTCTGGCTTGGCTGGATGGTTGGCTGGTGGATGACAAGAGTTATTCCCTCAGAAGGTGGTTCATGACGCCTCTCCGCCATCCAAGAACAGAAGCTGAGGAGTGCTACAATAGGAGCCACGGCACCACAAGGGCTGTGGTGGAGAGAGCCAAGATGCGCTTCCATTGACTGGACCACTCGGGGCGCACTCCAGTACCCCCCAGATTGCGTCTCTGTGATAGTGGTAGCATGCTGCGCTCTGCACAGTCTTGCGCTGGAAAGGGGGGATGCAGTTGATGATGAAGAACTTAGCGCAATTGATGAGGCTGCACATGTTGAATCCAGCAATGGCTCAGAAGATGAGGAAGCACAGGGCAATGATGAGGGACAGCACGCTGACCCGCTACTACACCAAGGAGGCAGGGACACCCGGGACACTTTAATCCAACGAACCTTCAGCTAGCTCCATACACGTGGATCAGCAGGACCAGCATTGCCTGGCGCTTCCACACATGGCACTTAGGTGCTACATCTTCCACCTGATCAGCTGCAACTAAGGGCTTAGTACAAAATAATCAATGTCCACTCAAACACTCATGAGATGTCTGTGAAACATACAAATGCAGCACAAAGGAAACACCCTCAGCCATGGTGGACTTTATTCCCACCAAAATAAAACACAAACGTCACTCAGAAATGATATCTTCCCTAATCTAGGGCCAACACAAAATCACCTGTGACAAACCCGTGGAGTGCCTAACGTGCCTTATGCTTATGTTTGCGGGTGCTACATCTAAGTGCCACCCCATTGCATGAAGTAGCTTGTGAGATAGCCTGCTGACTCTGCTGTCCTGTTGGCATCTATGACCTTGGCGGGCATCTTCTGGCCCGTGGAGCCTGTGATAGCCCCAGCAGGGAGGGAGTGGCCAGTTCCAGAACTGGCACCTCCCCAGTTCTTGCAGCTTCAACGGATGCAACGGTCACTGGCAGAGGGGCGGAGGAACTGCTGCCCTCATCCGGTGCACCCTGAGAGGCGCTCGCAGCGACGACAGGCAGCTGCTGCACCGACATGAGGTCACATTGAACCTCCTTGCTCACTGTAGATGGCGAAACTTGGTGCCCAGAACATCTCCCACATTGTTAGACCATGGGGATAGTTGTCACAAATGGGATCAGGCGACCTTGGAAGGTGCTAGAGACGCGCATCTTCAAGGGGCCGAGAGACCTTTGTGTATGACCCACACGTCTGACTGTATTAGTCTGTGAATGAGCGGTGTTGCTGCATTAACGATTGCAACAATCATCAGTGCTTTAGCTGGTGGGGAGACAGAGTAGATGGGACTGTGGCCCTCAAATACCTGGCTGCTGCACCCAGCCTTGCCGACACCTGCCAACCTGGCCGCCTGCCTCCTCCCCAGCTCCATGGCCTGCTCCTCATACGCGGTGAGGTGCTGCAGCACGGCATGCCCACCACCAGTCCACTGCCACTCCCGCATATTATTCTCAGTTTTTGCCTGCAGAACAGAGAAGAGCATTTATTGGGGCTGATCGCTCATGTACTCTGCACGCGCACACCGCACCCCAATCACAGTGGCCCATCTGAGGCCTCCAGTGGCTCCTGTCCACACTACTGGTGATCAGTCCCCAGAAGATATTATGGCTGCTCCCAACCCCCTCCCCCAATGGACACCTTGGACACATTTGGCGTCTATCACTTTGAATAACACACGGGTCTTAGCGCCCATGGCAAGGAGGCGCAACTAGGTGCGGCGCCAAGGCCAGCAGATGGCTCTTGGCCACAACACCTTGAGGCTCCCCTTCCATCATCTCATCACCATCAATATGACGTGTTGGAGTTCTGAGTATGTGTCTAGCTGCCTCCCCTGCAGGTTGCCTCCAGACTACTCAAATGTGACAAACACCAACATATGCTATGGGGAGAACCCATCTTCTCCTCAACCACTAAGGCTGATGTAAGCATGGTCACTATCTGTTTGTCCGCCCAGCGTGTGCCAAATGCCCAATGCAGTAATGACACTAAGATGCAGGGTGGGGGAGCCTCAAAGGTTAAGGCTACCTGCTGGGTAAAATGGCCAAGGCTCTGACATGGTACTCACCCTTCCAGAGTGCTACAAATCATTGAATTGCTTGTGGCACTGCATTCCGGTGTGCCGCACAGCATCTTGAAAGCTTACAGCCTCCGCCACCTCCTGCCACGCCTGCCTGGTGATGTGGGGGGCCCTCCTCCTCCTATTCTCCAGAAACGACATCCTGATGGTTGGACACCTCTTCGAGGAGGACAGCAAGGCAGGCACAGTGGCCCCCTGCTGGCCTACCCTGCAACCTGCCCCTCTCCTCCTCTGCCCTCACTTCTTGTGCTGCCCGATGACTGGCCATGGTGAACAGCCTAAAGGAGGCTGCCTGGCTGCTCTTTATACAGACTGCTGGTTTCCCATTGGAACTGGCAGTCTGAACACGCCTGCCGCCGATTCAATTTTCCCGATGAACACGGGAGTCGGAACCCCGCTGGGCAGGCCTTAATTGGCCTACCCACGCAAAATGGCAGCGCGGCTTGTTTCGGCGGCGGTGATTGGCTGCCCGCCCGCCGCCGAGTCGGTTGGGTCCACCCGCCCGTCAAGGGCAAAATTCAACCCATTATTAAATTTATTAATTAATTTTTAAAATTCATTTGCAGCAATACCAAAGAGAATATCATTATGCAAACCATGAACCCGTTTCCTGTTTTCTTTAGCTCTGAAGAAGGGTCATTCAGTCTCAAAATGTTAACTGTTTCTCTCTCCTCAGATGCTGTCAGACCTGCTGAGTTTTTCCAGCATTTTCTGCTTTTATTCCTGTTCTCCCTGTTTGATTTTCAACTTGTCAAACATTTGCAATCTAATTATACATATTTACAAAAAGTGTTTGACAACTCTTTTTTATTTATGGTGTGGTGGGATGGATGGGGGGAATGGGGGAGAAGAAAGTTTGAAGTGCCATACACTATTTTCATATCAAGGATACCTGTTTTCACTGCATCTACAGAATCATAGATGATTGTGTGTTAGCAAACAAAACAAGATTCACCAAATGTTTCTGTACAAAGAAGATGCCCCTTTAAGGAATAGTTCATGATTCAGTTCTCGAGTTGTGAACTTTGGGAATAAATTGAGTGCAGTGAATCTGGAGTCAGAGCATTCAAAGGCAAATTTCTAATTCAACTAATAAATGCTGAAACTTTGTATTGAAGCAGAAAAGAGGTAATCAGCAGTCTACTCAGAACCAGAAAATTGATCTAGATATGATGAGGAAATTGATGGGCTGAGTGGCCTATTCTCATTCTCACAGATCTCTTACACAAAAAGAGAAAATGAGAAAGAATGGAAGGGGAGGGAATTTTAACTGCTGCAGCCTATTTCTCACCTGAAAAAAGGATTAAGAGCAGAGGAAAACCTGAACATCCATTTGTGGGCCTGATTCAATTTTTGGGCAGGTCTTGTGGATGAAGGGTCATTTGATGAAGGGTCATCATGACCTGAAATGTTAACTCTGTTTCTCCACAGATGCTGTCTGACCTGTTGAGCATTTCCAGCATTTTCTGTTTTTATTTGCTTCAGACATCCCACACAAAACAGATGGGAGGCGGTTTAAACATCCAGATCAGTGTTGTACACTATTTGTAGGATCCTAATTGCAACTTGCATGGAAAATTGGCAGAGTCTATGAAGTGCTTGCTTATCCCAGTTTTCCCAAGTTTCAAGCTGTCTAACCTGGGGTCCTTACAGAGACTTCTGGGACCACTCTGTAAAGGTATGCTTTTGCCTTTATCTTTAAGATTTTTGTGGGGCCAGAAGACTCAATTAGGTTTTGTCCGGCCCCACAAATACTTTCAGCCTGCTGTTGGTCTAACTTTGCCTCCCCTACCCAAGGATCTGCGGCCTGTCCCCACACCCTACTCCCTCATCAAACCACCCCACAGCTCCCCCCCCGACCCCCACCCCCACCCCCTAACAAGCTTTACCTGCCAGCCTGCTCAATGCAGAACCTGCTCGGATTTCCATTGCACCAGACAGGTGAGTTTCAGCAGAGTGCCTGTTTGGGGTCTGCAGCTTGTCAGTAAAACTTAAACAGGGCCTAAACCTGAAATTGGTTCCAACCTCCTGACCGTAGCCTTATATAATTGCCTTGGGCGCACCATCGATGTGTCTGTTTTAGGTCTGACTTGAGAATTTCCCCATATACCTTTACGCATATCTTAATTCCTAAACATCTTCAAACATTGTATCCATATCAAATAGTGAGATTTTAGAGTATGCCAGGAATTCATGTTACATGGTTAAAATTGGTAACAGGTGCTAGGGTAAATTTGAACTTAGACTGCTTGGCATAAGCAGGGCAGTGGTGACCTGCAAATGGCTTAATCGGTCCGTTTATGCAGGCACTTTGGTCGTCACCCTCTTGAAAACGAACCTCTGTTGGATCTGCCTGTTTCAGGTGGTATGCCCTTTCAACATGAAGATTGAGAATGTATGCTGTACGTAGGGGCCCCTTTACAGTGTTGATGGAGAACTGGGCAGAGCATGCGTTATGCAGCTCTGGCCAGCTCTACCAGTTGGCATCGCAGAAGAATGTGGGTCCATGAGAATACTGTGGGTCATTGCTGCCTCAGGTTCCTACCATTCTAGGATCAATCCCACCGAAACCATCTCCAAACTGACCTTTCTGCCAGTTATTCCACTGAATTGAGTTGGCAAGTTACAGTGGGATTCCCGTTTCGGGGTTGTGGCCATTCATCAGAACAGAAGTAGTTGATGGATGGAAGTAATTGCCTGATCACCGATAATGAAGCCCAGCCCTCAAAACAGACCAGGCCTCTCATCAGCAGGGTTCAGTGACTGGTCAACACACTCTGCCAGTCGGTCACCCAATAGTTAAAATCAAACTCCCATCCCCAAGGCTAGGGCATTAAATTATACCCTGAACCAAGCACGTAACAAATAATAACATTTGTTGAAATAACGCAAGCCCTTTATACAATCGTTACCAATTAAACAACTGAATATTCCATTTCACAATTGGACAGCAGTTTTAGTTACCACTCAATCTAGCATTATGCAGTCACCAGAGTAACCAGATTTTATTGAAACACCAGATTATTCAGTTTCCTTTGTAGTTGCCAAAATAAGATAATTCCAATTATTTTTCTACAATTCATCATCCTGAGAAATTAGATTACAAAAATGAATCTGGTTATTATATAGGATGACGGTCTACTTGAAAGTTAGGAATCAAATAACTTTAATTTTTTTTAATGCAATGTATACCAAATGTAAAGAGCAATTGGGGTAATTTTAACTTTGACACTGGTGTAAAACAAGCAATACCAAATTAGTTGCCCTTTACACACTGCCCACTTTTTGCTCTCATTGACTTAAATGAAAAGGAAAATCAACAATGGTGCATGACAAATAACTATTTCTATCTCATTGGTTTTACTCCATCACCCCAAAGTTAAAATTAACCGGGTTGTCTTTGTTTTTATTCTTTCACGGGATGTGGCATCGCTGGCCAGCCCAGCATTTATAGTCCATCCTTAATTGCCCTTGAGAAGGTGGTGGTGAGTCATCTTCTTGAACCGCTGCAGTCCATGTAGTACAGATACACCCACAGTGCTGTTAGAGAGGGAATTGGAGTACTCTGTGAAAATGTTGCACAATTCCTCCAGCATTGACATGAATTGTCTAGGTGAATGTAGTTTGTACTAATGCCACTGCCATCATTGGTTAAACCTCGTAGATTTCCGAACTTGGAAATCTAAACCCGGAATTTCTTGTGGAGCATAATTGGCAAGTTATGCTGGAATTTACACCTGAAGTTGTGTCCATTTTGCCATCAGCAATTTATACCTGAATTACCTGAGCTCTTAATTTGACCACATGGAATGTAAAAATCAGTGTAAATAAACAGAATAATTGAAACTTAACCAGCGAGAGCCCAAGAAAACTTGAATGGAGCTCAATAAAATGATGAGCATTCTTTAAATAGAGGCTGGGGAGTGTAAGGTAAGTGGCAGATGAATTTCTCTCTTTAAATTTTCCTTAAATTTAATAGTCCAGATTTTGTGGTCAGTGGCAAGGCAAAGGTGCTCATTGCTGACCTTGAAGAAAGCGGTCCACCAAGATCAAGCAATCTCTGTGGCCCTTCCCTTTCCCAATGGCAGTTTAAATCTGGTGTCAAGTCAAGGGGATTTTCTGCATGCAGCAGTGGTGATGCCAGCAAGCAGGGTAAACAGCCAATCACATTGAAGTATTCTCACAGATATTAAACCAGGAAGTTAAAGGCACTTTAAATTTTCAGATAGCAAAATGATTTCTGGTTGGATTAAGATAGAAGTTAAAATATATAAACAAATGTTTTAAAATATATTATTTTAAAGCTATATGGAATTTCTTACTTTAATGGAGATACACTGTAACCTCTCCAGTTCGGAAATACCAGCTGTCCAGAAATGTTTTGAGGAGACTCAAGCATCATTTTAGTCTAGTATTTTGGGAGCGAAAACAGGGGAGATACAGTATTTGGATAAGTAAGCCAATTTTTTATTAAGCTTTATAATGTTTTGTCACTGTTTTATGTTTCAGGTAAATATCTACAGTGTTTTCTGGTTCACACGCATGTTGTTAGGCATTCTAATGTTCTCTATAATCCAGAAAATTTTCCAAGCATTTTGTTCTGGAGGTTACAGTGTATTTGAGATTCAACAAATATAAAATTAGCTTTTAGGGCCAAAGAAAGCAGTTAGGAGTAATTGTGAAGTTAGTACTCTGCTAAAAACCCAGTTACACCTCATTCAACAGCTTTTAACTTTTGAAAGGGTTCCTACAGTGGTGCTAGCAGCATAAGAGTGCAAGTTCTGATCAATTTACTGATTGCTTAGGGATTGCACTCTTGGGGGGGCCGGGGGGTGGGGGGCCTCAAAGAAGAGTATAATCACTGACAGCAACTTCTGGATCTCCATATTACTCTGTGCATGTGTGGACACCCAAAGTTGCTATCAGTTTCAGTGGCAATGACAGTGAATATTCAAGAGTTTTGCCATCATTACCACCACAAAATCTGGGCCATTAATTCCTCAGTCCACAGAGACTCCATAATCTCATTTTTTTCCTCCCCACAAATGAATGACACAAGCAGTTTTGTGAAATGTCCTGCATGCCCTTTTCAGTGGGACAAAGGGAAGTGCACCCGTCTCTTGAGCTTCACTACATTGCAATTGGTAACAGACTTACACAGAGTGAGATAGCACTTGGACCATGGCTTTAAACGCAAATGAGTCTGCAAGGCTCTACAGTACTGTTGATGACTCACTGGGATCCCACCTCTGATGATGAGAGTCACGACTGTACTCTGGATCATTGAACATGTGTGTACCTCAAAGAGAAATCTACTTACTAGCCTCAGAAGGGCAAATCCAAAGTTTGTCAATGGTTCCTGATACTGTTCACCAAGATCATTTCTATTCTTCTTTCCCGTGTTTGAAATGGGTTTTAGGAAACTGATGTGAGTACTATCTACACTGAGTGCACCACCATTATCTAGGTGGCATGGTTCAGAGTTTATTCCTGTCTTCCCAAATTAAACTAATTCTTTAAAACCTTTAATCTAAACTTCATGGCTTACCAACCTCAAAGCAGATAGGTACTTACCATGACCTTGGGTCAGACACTTGCTCAGTATAATCTTTTCTGCACACCTTGTACATATCCTCCTTAGGCATTAGCACTAGACCACAAAAATCTTTTGATCATGTTTGCATTCAGATCTTACACGAGAAGAATGATTTAGGATTTTTTTTTTGCAATTGTGCAAACTTGTGGATAAACGCAACTCCCTGACTCTTATTCATTTCACTGATGACCCTCTTAGTGTCATACTGCAACATATCCACTTTTGCGACAGCTCTTGGCTAGTCCAGAGAGCCTTCAGCTGCTATCTTAAAGGCCCTCTGTTATCCCTTTACAGTTCCCTTGATAGGACTCTGACACCACCAATCCTCATTGCTGTGCCTGCTGTTCAGCCCAAAGGCCTATTACAACCATGGCATTGGACCAAGTTTGCAATTTCCAAGGATCAGCCTTCCCTAATGCTACTGAGGGCATAGCAATGCCGCAGGATGGCACAGCACTGACTCTTCAGAAATACAATTTTAAGACTCATTTGCTTTCTTAAGTAGTACCTAAATGTGGCACTGGCAAATATTAATACCAACATTTAAAAAAATTAATTCACAAGATGTGGGCATCACTGGCAAGACAACATGTATTGCCAGTCCTTAAGTACGTTAGATAAGGTGGTGGTGAACTACCTTCTTGACAGCCGAGTGGCTTGTCAGGCCATTTCAGAGAGCAGTTAAGAATCAGCCACGCTTCTGTGGATCTGGGGTCATATATAGACCGGACCAGGTAAGGACAGCAAATTTCCTACCATATGGGACATTAGTGAATCAGATGGATTTGTACGACAATCCAGTAGTTCTATGGTGGCCATTAATGTTAGCAGGTTTTTAATTCCAGATTAATTTAATAACTGAATTTAACTTCCCAGCTGCCGTGATGGCATTTAAACTCATGTCATTTTAACTCATGATAAAGGCTGTACTGCCCACATCAGTAAACAGAGGGACACGCTGGTTTATCTGGCTGTCAGTGCTTTTGTCTTTTTTGAAGGGGTAAATTGTAATTGAAATAATTAGAAAAAACCACCAAGGTCAATAAAATATCAGCATTTTTCATTTTTAAAGTCAATTTTACCCACTGTCTCTATTATTGACATAAACACAGAAAGGAAGGGAACGATGCAAATATTTCGATAAGTTGCTGTTTTTGACCAAATAAAGAAATATATTGGATGAAAAGACTGATTTTCCTCAGAAGGACCTGTTATTGAGCATTAGTCTCTGTTCTTAGTGGTATTAATATCAAAAAGAACCACACGTCATTGGAGCAATCTAGCAAGTTAGCCTAATCTAGTCTATTCCCAGCAGCAGTGACATGCCTCTGCTTTCATAGCACAGACATCATTTGAGGATTCAACCCGTGAACCACAAAACCGAGCTAAATAAATAATTCACAGGAAGCTTTCCATATAAGTATGAAAATATAATCACTTCCCTTCTCTCTTCTATATTTTCTTTATAATGACATCACAGTGAAGCAAGTAATACACATTATTATTAGAACAGTGCATTAAATTCCTATCACTAAGCAAAAACGTGCAGACTGCATATTCATGTCGTGCATCATGAAAAATGTAATATCCTCTATCACCCTTCCCTGAGCTTCCGTGAGACAGAAGATTGATTGCGTTAATCACTTTATGAACTGAAGACTTATTTTTTCAAAATGAATGAAGATCAGAATTTGTACTATTCCAACTGTTAGCATGTAGGCCAACACTTTACTGTTCTAGCCTTTAAAAGATGTTGCCCTAGAGAACAGAAGCAAAACTGGTGACAAAACATCCAATATGGCAGATATTGTGTGGTGTCCACATCCTGAGCCGCAAGTGCGCTGTCTGCCACAAAAGTATAATTTTCAAACGTACCCAGGACCCATGTCTGACACATGCTTTAGGCAATATGCAAATAAAGGGCTAATACCCATTTGATGCTTTCTACAATAAATTGGTTTGCCAATAGCAGGGATAGCTGCAGACTGCCAACAAAAAGGTAGATTTCTAAAAAGTCCTCGATAAATTTTTCTTCTCTATTTATTCATTCATGGGATGTGGGCATTACTGACAAGGCCAGTGTTTATTTCCTATCCTGAGGGGGTAGTAGTGAGCCGCCTTCATGAATTGCTGCAGTTCATCTGGTGAAGATACTCTCACAGTGCTTTTAGATTGGGAGTTTCAGGATTTTGACTCAGTGACAGTGACTTTCCAAGTCAGTATGATGTGCAACGTGGAGGGGAATTGGAGGTGGTGATGTTCCCAGGCACCTGCTACCCTTGTCCTTCTAGGTGGTAGAGGTCACAGGTTTGTGGGGGAGCTGCTGTTGAAGAAATCTTGGCGAGTTGCTGCAGTGCATCTTGTACATGGTATTCATTGCTGCTACTGTGTGTCAGTGGTGGAGGGAGTGAATGTTTAAGTTAGTGGACGGTGTCAAGCTTCCTGAGTGTTGTTGGAGCTGTATTCACCCAGAAAAATGGAGAGTTTTTCATCTGATTCCTGACTTATACCTTGCAGAACTGCAGAACTTAACTTTGTGTATAGTGTGCTGTTTTCACTGTTGAATGTGCATGCAATCCTGTAATATAAGAAAGAAAGACTTGCATTTATATCATACCTTTCACAACTGCTTGACATTTCAAAGTGCTTTGCAGCTGATGAAGACCTTCTGCTGTTTAGTCACTGTTATAATGTAGAAAATGCGGCTGCCATTTCATGCAAAAAAAGCTCCAACAAACAGCAATATGATAACGGCCAGATAATCTGTTTTGTGATGTTGATTGAGGGATAATTATTGGCCAGGTTACCAGAGATAACTTCCCTGCTCTTCTTCAGAATAGTGTCATGGGATTTTTTTTTACCTATAACTGAGAGAGCAGATGGAGCCTTGTTTTGATGTCTCATTTGAAAGATGGTGGAGCATTCCCTCAGTACAGCACTGGAATGTCAGCCTTGATTTTTGTACTGAAGCCCTGGAGTGGGTCTTGAACCTGGAACCTTGTGACTCAGAGGAAAGAATGCTACCAACTGACCCATAGGGCAGGATTTCCCATGGGCTTTGTGGGACCAAATTGGAGTCCTGAGCCCACACTTGCTGGGAACCAGACCGTGGACATCTATTTTCCTGGAGATGCTGTCCTAATTGGCCACCTTTGCACTCGGCTTTCTGTTAAGGATGGCAGGCGGAGCTCCTAATACTGCTAGCCCAATCAAAAGGCTAGGAGCTCCAGAGCCTCGGCAAGCTCAGTGGGAGAGGTGAATGCTGCTGAGGCAAGTAGGAACCTCGAGGATGTCTCAGAATGGAGGTGCCCTCAAAAGCATAGAATTAAATTATAAATTTAGAGGACCCAAGAAGCAGTATTTTGGCTGGCCTTTGCTGCCAGTGGCCTCCTCTTTGAGGGATGGAGCCTATGGTTCTGATGGTCCCCCGATGGCCTTCCACACAGTATGAGCTCCTAATTAGGACATTAATTATTTAAATTGGCTGCATGCCTCTGTTAAGCGGGCAGCTAATCTACACCCTGGCTGACCACTGGGAGACATCCCCAATGGCGAAATTGTGGGCTGAATTTTATGCTGGTCGGTGGATGTGCGCCCAAACCAATCGGGCGTGAAATTGCGTGGGATGGCGTTAGGCGAGCATCCCTACGTCATCCTGCGCTCGTGTGATATTTCGGTCGGCGGGCACATGCAAAAGTTGGAAGCACTCCCGCCAACAATTAAGAGAGTAATTAAGCCCAATTGGCGCAACTGTCTATCATTTTACGTTGCCTGTCCAACCTTACAGTTGGCAGACTGGTGAATTGGCCAGTCTTTGCATTTTTCAACAAACCTCACCCACAGGTGGGATGAGATTTCCGTGATGAAATGAAATATAAATAAATTTCTGTGGACAGCATTTTCATTAACTAAATTTTCAGGTGACTGAATATGATGCATGGACACTTTTTTCACCATTTGAAACCTTTATTTTTGCTGTTTCAGGTCTTCAGCTCCCTGAGGCAGCTCTCTGCCTTCAGGGAGCTTTCTGTCAGCACTGGCCCTTGCCCGCATTGACGTCATCGCCCATGCTCTTTCCGCCCCCACTCCGGCAGTGCTGAGCTTTTCAGCACGCGTTTACTGCTGGCTGACTGTTAATTGGCCAGCCAGCGTGAAATTGCAGTCGGGGGCTGATCGCAGTCAGCGGTTCATTTTCCGGCTGACCCCGAGCTCGCCGATCGTGCCTGCCCACCGAGCTGAAAATTCAGGCCTGTATCGTGGAGCCGTCTCAGTGCCTGCCGCCAAACCAGCGGCCCCAGGGCCAGAAAAATTCTGCCCACTGTGTCAGTAGCTTCACCAAAATGCCACTGCATTTTCAAGTATACCTGGAACTGCACTCAGCATGCTCTTTTTTCTCTTCATTGAACCAGGATTAGTTGCCTGGCTTGATGATAATGGGAGAGTGAGGGATATGTCAGATGATGGGGTAACCAATTGTGGTGGAATACAATTCTGCTGCTGCTGATGCATCAAGCCGCCTCATTGATGCCATGCTAAATCTGACCTGAATCTATCCCTTTTAGCATGGTGTTGTACCATATAATACAATGGAGGGTATCTACAAGGATTGTGTGGTGGTCACTCCTGCCAGTACTCTCATGGACAGATGCATCTGTCACAAGGAGATTGGTGAAGTTAAGGTCAAGTAGGATTTTCCCTCTTGTTGGCTCTTTCACCACCTAACGCAAGTCCCATCTGGCAGCTGTGAGGGGGCAAGGGGCTATGTGGGGTAAGAGCAGGCATGGAGAGGGTGTGCGGTAACGAGGGGGCATGGGGAAGACATGAGGAATATGGGAGTATGAGGTGGCATGATAGTGGGGACATGGGTTATGAGGAGACACGAAGAGGGCCTGGGGAGTGGTTGGGCGATGAGGGTTTGGGGGCTTGACAATAAAACTAGGCTGATGTCCCAGTAAACAGAGGTGGGTGTTCTAGCCTCCCGGCATGACAATCTTCCCACTAACTTTGCCACTTCAGACCTGCCCCTGGTGGTGGCAGGCCCAACTCGATCTCGCCCTGCCTCGCCAGAAAGAAAATATTGTGAGTGGGGGCTCTTTTGAAGAACATGGCTCTGCTGGTTTGGGAAGTTTCCCAGCTGAAACTTCCTGCCTTGTCCATGAAAATCCAGTCTCACCAATGGCCTTATTGCAGCTTGGAAACCATTAGAAGCAAGCAGTTTAAGCAAAGTGCCTTGAAAAGTAGGGTCGTAGTCATTAATCAAATGAATACACAAGTGATCAGTTAAAATAAATGAGAAAAGCTTTGATAAGTTATTTTTAGCCTTATTGAATTAATCATTCAAAATGGCTACTGGCTATATAAAGGACTGACAAACTATTGTCTAAAGAAGTTGTATTTAAATACTGCCTATTATGATCTCAGGATGCCCTAAAGTATAAAGGCTTGGTATGCATTGCACTCATTTTAAAGAGGTAAAATAGGCACACAATGATTAGCAGTGGGATGGCTCACACCTGATCTATATGGGTTTTCAGGCCACTGCTAAATTCGCTTGGTCCATTTGTAAGCCATGTCCATTGACAACCTAAAACAGGCATTAGGCTTCTTGCATATGTTAATGAGAGGCCCATTTAAAGATTGGGCTGGAAAATTATTTTTTATTCTTCAGTAGTTGCAACAAGTTAAATTTTATTAACAATTTAGAAAAAAAATGTAGAGGGCAGGATTGCTCCCCTTGACTCCAAAGTATTCTGATCATTCCCCTTTTGCAAATATATGAAATATGCCTTTAATCTCTGCAATAATGCTGGAGCCATTTGAGACTGCCTCCTCTAGATTAAACCTGAACATCATTAAGATATCATCATAAAATATTTATAACACAGGGAAATTGCTCATTTAGAAGATTTAGTACTGGTAATCGACATTGTATACAAATTCTATATCATGTATTCCTACAATTATACAAAGTAAAAAACTGCATGAAGATAGATCAAAATTAAATTTTGATTTAGACTGCATTTGTCCATAGGTTAGTCATTTCCTTTTCAAATAGTTTCATAAGGTGATGGAACATAACAAATAAGAAACCTCTGGATGTACACACAAGTCAAATGCACCCTCAGACAATTGAAAATAAAGCTCCTGCTGCTTTATAATGCATTTTGCTAGTGCACCAGTGATTTTGGCAATGTGTTAGCATTAATTGCAAAGAAAACGCATGAGTAATTCAGACTAAATGTACGGTCCTTGTCTACACCAGGCCTGCTTTTGTGCGTAACTTATCCTTGAATTGTATTTCATTTAGCTCTATGTGGGACAATAAACGCTACAGCCAGAGCCATGACTCACCCTGTATTAAATAATGAGACATTAATGACATGGCATTGGTACATTTTAAAATGATTTATGCTATCTGAAATTTGCAAAGATTATACAGCAATTAACAAAAGTGATCAAATCTGAACAGAGGTGGAAGTTTTGTATTGTTTAGAATGATTTTGCCTTTTTAAAGGCCGAGGTCTGAATCTGAATAAATTTGCTTATTTTTATACTTGTTCTCTCGATGCTAGTGACACAGGCAAGGTCACATTTATTGACCATCTCTACCTGTTGTTAGAATAGAACCTCAGTTGAACCATTTACTAGTAGCACTTTTTAGCTAGGCAGAATAGAACATAGTGGAGTGCATTCTTGCATTCCCGATAATGTCACTGAACCAGTAGAATGATCTGGAATTGAAAAACTATTTAAGAGAAATTGGTCTGTATTAATCCTAGCCAATCTGCAATAGGACTGTACATAGATGTAGATGAGAGAGAGATCATACCACTCATGACCTGTTTGGACTTCTCCACTGTCCTCTGAGTGCCAATGCTCCTCATCTGTCACAGCCTCCAAAAGCTGGTCAAGCGCACATGTGGTGCTCATACCAGGCTGCGAATCCAGTTCTAATTGCGAGTGCACACAACCGAGGTGAAAGAATATACACTGTTGCAGTGGGGATGATAATGTATCTCTCCTCCTCTTCAGAGGTGGATCAGTGTCCCCCAGAGACACTGGCAGTTCTTTGCACCTGTGATTGACCTGCAAGAGAGAACAGAATGTACAGCACTTCTCATCCCACCAGGCAGGAGCCCACAGAGTCACCTGTATCTCACATTGATGTCTACACGTTGGAGGCCATATCAACACCAACACTCTTTCTTGCCTGAGGCCTCCTTCGTATCCGGTGAGAAGGCTACTCACCCTCCTGCGACTGCAGTCTAGCCACACCAGCTGCAATAGAGCCATGATACCCTGCTAACTCTAGAGCCTCCTCCTCCATGAGTGTCAGGATGTCAATGATTGGGACCCCACTCTGGCAGTCTGGGCCCTTTTCTCCTGCAGGAACAGGAAACAATGTTAGTGACTGCACTACAGCAAACACCATGTCTAATCACCTTTCACGCTTGCTGCTGTGTCTGTGGTCAACAGCATGCATGTGGCATTGGGCCATTCTGGAGTGACCTTATGAGGGTTGGCAGTGAAGCTCCTGTCCCCTGATAGAACTTCAACCATTCCTTTCCATGAGATGCTGCAGGCTCCATCCATTTCCACAGATATAATGGACCATTTCTCTCCAACATCCCCACTGTCACACATCCATTTGCATCTCCCCAAAAGGAACCGAGGTGTGGTATTCACCCTGGTGGATTAGTGAAGGCCGTTGACGCGGCTGTGACACTGCAGCCAGTTCTCCAGACGACCCCGTGGCTGTTGACCACCCCTGCCACCTCCGTCCAGGCTTGATTGATTACAGGGGGCGGTCTTCTCCTTCTGCCCTCCTCAAAGAGGACCTCCTAGCTTTCCCAAGCAGCCTGGCGGAGAACATGCAGGGGGTCATCACTGAGCTGTGGGGTCACCTGCGATCTTCCCTCTGCCATTCAACAAATGCTTTTCCACTCCGGTGTCCTTGCAAGGATGCGGGAGGGGAAAATAGTTCCTGGATGCTGGGGTAGGGTGGTCCTGGAATCTTTTGAGGGATTCAGTGTTTGCTGGGTGCTATGAGAGAAGGGGGCGGGGTGGGGTGGTGGTGGTGGTGGCCAGCAGTTGCTGGATGCTGGGGATGAGGTGGTTGTTGGTTTCCGGATCTTTTCCGAGTTGGATGGTTGCTGGATGCTGGGACTGTCCATGGTTCCTGGATGCTGGTGGGCTTGAGGGGATGCTGGTGGGAGGCCAGTTGTTGCTGGATGCTGGGGGTGGTCAATGGTTCCTGGATTTTGTGGAGGTACGATGGTTCCTGAATGCTGTGGGGAAGGGGGGTGGTGGGGCTTGATGGTTCCTGAACACTGGGATTGGGGGGGGGCGGGGTTTGCAGTTTGTCAGGGTTAATGATTGTTGGATGCTGGGGGCTTGATTGTCACTGGATCCTGGGTTCCTGGATCTTGTGGGAATTTGATGGTGGCTACATGCTGGTGAGTGTGTGGGGAAATGGGGGTTGATGATTGCTGGATGCTTGTGGGTGGTAGATAGGTGCTGGGGGCTGCTGACGGTTCCTGGATGCTGAGGGGTGTGAGGCTGATGGTTGCATAGTTTCTGGATGCTGGGGGACAGGGTGGTCAGTGGTTCATGGTGCTGTTAGGGTTAATGGTTGCTGGATGCTATGAGGCTGCATGCATGGGCTGGTTGATGGTTGCTGAAAGCTTATGGGGGGAGCAGTCGATGGCTTCTGGAATCTTGCAGGCCTTGGTCTTCACAGGCTGGTTGCAGGTCAGATCACTAAGACAAAGATGGTTTGCGTCAGGACTCAGGTGCTGGGGGCTCTTTAAACATGGCGCCAGCACTTCTTTCCATGTCAGGTGATGACATGACCACTGCCTCAAAGCTCGCCTCTAGCCACTGAGATCACATTGCGAATGGGAGTCAGAGCGGGAGGGCCTTCATCACCTACTTCCAGTTCCACCTTCCCTTTTCTGCTGTGTCCTGAAAAATCCTGGCCATAAATGCACTCCCTGTCACTCACAGATATGTTTACATTTTTCTCTCCACAATGTTGATTCTAGACTCACTTCAATCATAGTCTGTCGGTATTAGCTAGATAAGTGGTACATTATTGGTTTTTCAGGATCTAAGTGGGAGGAATTCACTATTTTACCTCAAATTATGTAACCATGAGGACAAATGCCAAACATAATTTTTACACAAAAGACTCATAGCTCTCAGATATTCTTATTCAATTCTATGATTGCAGCCACAAATATTTCTCATTGAGGAGGGGCCATAGGCATGTCCCTGGAATTGATTGGGTAGATAATTATTTTTAAGTGCAACATAATAATTGATATCAGCACAACTTCTTGTTTCACACAGTAAGTAATGCATAAGAACCACTTGGGCAGGCTTCTGGAGTTATAGTGTGCACTGCTTTTTAAAATCATCAGGTTTCTTATATGACAGAAATAAAAACATAATTACAGTGTAGTGTAAAATGGCCATTTTCATTTACAGTTATCAATGACTTAGATGAGGAAACCGACACAAAGCTGATAGGAAAACAAGCTCTGAGGCAGATGCAATGAAGCTGCAAAGGGATGTACAATGGTTAAGTTATTGGGTGTTATGACCAATGCAGTTGGTAAAGTGGAGTTATTTAAAAATCCCAGAGGGAAACTTTAAACAACTGTCATAACCTATAATTTTCAGTATTATGTTTGAGATGCGACTCTAAATTCAGGAATCAGACCATCAGTTCTTGAGGTTTTACATTAAACTAATTGAAACATTTTATTAATTTACACAGGTTAAAAATATATATACACATGGCTACAAATTACTACTGTCATAACTTTTAACAAATTCCCAAACTAATCTCCATTAACGCAACAGCAATCCATAGACTTAACCAGACACCAGGCAAAGCATTTTCATCTTACAAATTCAAAATGAAGTTCTTTTCACTGTGGAGCCAGTTGGAGGCTTACAGCTGCCTTTTGATCTTACATTGTCTCTACCCTGCACACCTGAAAACTACTGAAGAAGTTATACCTACCACCACTGATTGAATTCAAATTCTCATTGTTTCACCAGCCTCTTTGAACTTTACCTTTTAACAATGAAACCCCATTCGTTGTACCAAATTTTATTAGTAATATAAACATATTGCTTGGTAGCTGTTAGAAAAGCGTCAAGTTTTCACCCCACTTCTAGAATGATCTATTCAAAAAATACAAATACACTCTACTTTTCTGTTTACATCTCAAACTAGTACATATCAAAGCACCCAGACTAGCTGATTTTAATCTAATTAAGACACACCCGCAGACTAAATCTCTATTTTAAAAGAAAAATATTTTCCAAAATATTATATACATTAGTAGCTTCAAGACATTGGGCAAGAAGGTGACAAAACGCAGTATAATGTGGGGAAGCATGAAATTATGCACTCTAGTAGGAAGAATGGAAAAGCAGTATATTTTTTAGAAGGTGAGAGGCTAGTAAATGTTTGTATTCAGCAGGTTTTGGGTGTCCTTGTACACAAATAACAGTAAGTTAACATATAGGTGTAGCAAACAATTAGGGAGCCAAATGGTTAGCCTTTATTACAAGGGATTAGGCATATAATAGGAAGGAACTCCTGCTGCAATTAAATAGGACCAGGTGTGAGACTACACCTGGGCCTGAATTTTATCTTTGGCAGGTGTGTGCCAGTCAATGTGAAAACCTCAGCACTGCAGGGGTGGGGCGGGAAGAGGGCGGGCGATGACGTCACTACTGGCACGGGTGAGCGCTGCACGAGAGCTCCCTGAAGATAGACAGCTGCCTCAGGGAGCTGCAGACATTCAAATGTTTAAATAAAGATTTAAAAAGCTGCAAAAAAAATGTCCATGCATTACAATCAAACACCTGAAAATACACCTCATAAAAATGCTGTCCACAGATATTTATTTTTATTTTATTTTATACGGAGATTCATCCCGCCCTTGGATGAGGTTTGTTGAAAAATGTAAAGGCTGCCTGGCCGTTTTGCCTGTCCACCAACCCTAATGTTGGACGGACCACGAAAAACCAGAGACAATTGCTTAATGGGCTTAATTGCCCTCTTAATTGTCAGTGGGTACGCTTCCGACTTTTGCGCGCACACTACAAGCAAGATATCATGCGAGTGCACAATGATGTCGGGCACATGCCCACCCGAGGGACGTAAAATTCTGTCCCTGGAGTATTGAACACAGGTTTGGTCTATTTACATAAGGAAGGATATTCTTGCCTTGGAGGAGGTGCAACAGAACTTAATTAGATTCCTGGGATGAGAGAACTGAACTATGATGAGAGATTAAGAGAATGGGCCTGTACGCTCTGGAGTTTAGAAGAATGAGAGATGATCTGTTGAAATGTGTAAAATTATTAGAGGACTTGACAGAGTAGATGCTTAGAGATCATACAGTCATATGTGGCACAGAAGGAGGCCATTCAGCCCAGTGAGTCCATGCCGGCTTCCCACAGAACAATCTGGTCAGTCCCACTCCCATGCTTGACCCCCATAGCCCTGCAAGTTTATTTCCATGTTTCCTTCAAGTGTGCTGTACGATGTGCCTGCATGCCATTGTAATGTAAAAGTGCTCAGCAGAGCAAGGGTTAATGTGGAACTGGAGACCAGCCCTGCCCATGGTATGATGTATAGAGTCACAGGGTAATAGACTCTGAGAGAACAGTCTAGAAAGAACACACTGGAACCAGCCTGCATAGAGATAATACCACCATGCATGACAGTAACCTCGGAACTGTAAATAGTTAAATATTAACAATAAATGGTTCATGTTTAAATATAAGTCTCAGGTTCTCATCATTGAGACACCTAAAGAACCTATATTACAATAAAGTGCTCATCCAATTTCCTTTTGAAATTATTGATTTCACCACCCTCGTGGGCAGCAAGTTCCAAGCCATTATTACTTGCTGGTTAAAAAAGTTCTACCTCCAATTCCCCTGCATCTCTTGCCCAAAATCTTAACTCTTTGTCCCCAGATCCTTGTAACATCAGCTAATGGGAAGAGTTTTCCCTTGCCTACCTTATCTAAGCCTGTCATAATTTTGTACACCTCTAGAAATATCTCCCTTCAATCTTCTTTGTTCCAAGGAGAACAACCCCAGCTTTTCCAATCTAACCTTGTAACTGAACCCCTCCCCCCCCTACCACCCCACACACCCCAAACTCCCTGTTGTTTCCCTTGGCTGGAGAATTTAAAACCAGGGATCATAATCTAAAGATAAGGGGTTAGTTATTTAGCACTGAGATGAAGAAGAATTTCTTCACTCAGAGGGTTGTGAACCTTTAGAATCCTTCATACCAGAGGCCTGTGGATACTCAGTCATTGAATATATTAAGGCTATAATCTATAGAATTTTTGAATTCCTTATAGAATAAGGAATTCAAGGGACATTGAGATAAGTGGAAAAGTGGAGTTGACTTAGAAGTTCAGCCAGTATGTTATTGAATGCTGGAACAGGTTCAAGGAGCCATATGGCCTACTCTTGCTCCTATTTCTTATATTCTTATGTTAAAGAAAAAATAAGTAATGATTCACACCTCAATGCACATGATGAATTACTTATGGAAATTGGTGGCTGTTGTTATGCAAAGGTGAAAACCATTTTGCACACAGCAAAATGGCTGAAACAGCAATAAAATGATGATGAGTTCATCTGGTTTTAGTGATATTGTTATGTGGGAATTTTGATCTTCTTTCAATAGTGACATGGGATTTTAAGATCCACACAAACCAATAGAACAGATATATGGGGCCTCAGTTGAACATCTCACTTCTGACAATTTTTTAATTTACTGAGAGGATGTGGGTGTCACTGGCTAGGCCAGCATTTATTGCCCATCTCTAATTGCCCTTGAGAAGGTGGTGGTGAGCTGCCTTCTTGAACTGCTGCAATCCATGTGGTGTAGGTACACCCACAGTGCTGTTGGGGGGGGGGGAGTTGCAGGATTTTGACCCAGTGACAGTGAAGGAATGGCAATATGTTTCCAAGTCAGGATGGTGTGTGGCTTGGAGAGGAACTTCCAGGTGGTGGTATTCCCATGCTTCTGCTGCCCTTGTCTTTCTAGATGGTAGTGGTTGTAGGTTTGGAAGGTGCTGTCTAAGGAGCCTTGGTGAGTTCCTGCTGTGCATCTTGGAGATGGTACACACTACTGCCACTGTTTGTTGGTGGTGGAGGGAGCGAATGTTTGTGAATGAGGTGCCAATCAAATGGGCTGCTTTGTCCTGGATGGTGTTGAGCTTCTTGAGTGTTGTTGGAGTTGCACTCATCCAGACAAGTAGAGAGTATTCCATCACACTCCTGACTTGTGCCTTGCAGATGGTGGACAGGTTTTGGGGAGTCTCCAGTTTCTGGTCAAAGGTAACTTCCAGGGTGTTGATAATAGGGATTCAGCTATGGTAGTGCCACTAATGAGACGGTAATTGGTTGGGATGGATTTGCTCTGCTTTTTGTGTACAGGACATACCTGAGCAATTTTCCACATTGCCAGATAGATGCCAGTTTTATAGCTGGACTGGAACAGCTTGGCCGGGGGCGCAGCAAGTTCTGGAGCACCAGTCTTCAGTACTATTGCCGGAATATTGTCAGCCTTTGCAGTATCCAGTATTTTCATTCATTTCTTGATATCATGTGGAGTGAATCGAATTGGCAGATGACTGGCATCTGTGATACCCTCCAGAGGAGGCCGAGATCCACTTGGCACTTCTGGCTGAAGATTGTAGCAAATGCTGCAGCCTTACCTCTTGCAATGATGTGCAGACCACATCACTGAGGAAGGGGATTTTTGTGGAGCCTCCTTCTCCAATGATTTGTATAATTGTCCACCACCATTCACGACTGGAGGTGGCAGGACTGCAGAGCTTAGATCTGATCTGTTGGTTGTGGGATTCCATTCCCTCAGTATTGCACTGGTGTGGCAACCTAGATTATATAGACACAGTGCTGGAATAGAACATGAACCTATAACGTTCCTGCTCAGAAGCTAGCAGAAAAGCTCAGCTTTGTAAAACTTTGATAAGAACTACTATGTTGATCCCTTTAAAAATGACTGCAATTAGAACTGCTGAGATTATGTCACTATGGGGAGAATTTTTCCCTTGTAGGGCAGGGCGGGTGGGGGTGGTCGGGAATTAAGGCCCACTGAGCGTGAAACACGAGCAGTAGCGTTCAGTGCTGCCTGTGTTTTGGGGGGTGGGGGGGGGGGGGGAAGAGCGCAAACTTTGTGCATGAGCATGGGTGCGTGCTTGAAAATCTCCCTGAGACACAGAGCTGCCTCAGGGAGATGGACGTTTTTCAAAATAAAAAGTAAAGATTTTTAAAATGTTATAAAACGTGCCCCCTCATGTGACTCTGTCACATGAGCAGGGACATGTTATTAATTAAATTTTAAAATTTTGATTTTATTTTTATTTGCTGTTGGAAACCTCACCCTGCCCGTGGATGAGGTTTTCTAATAGGTGCAAAGGCTGCTTGGCCTTTTTGCCTGCCAGCCAACTGTAAGGTTGGACAGGCAGCGAGAAATTTCTCTCAATTAACTTTTTAATGGCCTGAATAGGCCTTTAAATTGTTAACTGCTGACTCCGGGGCGTGTCTGCTGACCAAAATATTGCATGAGTGTGCAATGACGTCAGGACGCTCGCCTGACATCATTGCGGGCCCACCCGCCGAGCTAGATTCTGCAGATAAAATGTGCGGATAAAATGAAAAATTCCAAAAGCTGAAAATCTGTAATCAAGTTAGAAAAGGGGCCATTTTCTGACTTTGCACCCATGGCAGAAATTCCATCTCAGTGTCCAGTGTGTGCTCCTGATGGGTGACCTCCCTGCCAGTAGTAAAAAAAATCTGAAAATTACCCCTAAAATTATGAAAATTATGAAAAATAAAGAAAGATTAGAAAGAAAGAAAAAGAAAGACTTGTATTTTCATTTTCACCGTTCACAACCTCAGGATGGTCCAAAGTACTTTATACCCAATGAAGCATTTTTGAAGTGCAGTGACTTTTGTAATGTAGGAAACACCACAACCAATTTGTGCAGCAATGTGACCAATCTGGCTTGGGAGGTCAGCTCCAACGCCTTTCAGAAGAGAACAGCAAGAGGATGAATGATCTCCACCGTTCTGCCAGGGTAAGTCACTCTTTTCATCACTCTCAACTCACACACTCACGAACCCATCACGCATCTACAGGGCTCTCAGTCACTGCCAGTTCAAGGGACATCACCATTCACTCTCTCACACACACCTTCATTGTCCTCAGCCTATCCATGGGACCACTCCATGTGATATCAAGAAATGGCTGAAGGCACTGGGTACTGCAAAGGTATGGGCCCTGACAATATTCCGTCAATAGTAATGAAGACTTGTGCTCCAGGACTTGTCGTGCCCAACTCACCACCCTGATTTGGAAATATATCGCCGTTCCTTCACTGTGAATGGGTCAAAATCCTGGAACTCCCTCCCTAACAGCACTGTGGGTGTACCTACACTACATGGACTGCAGCAGTTCAAGAAGGCAGCTCACCACCACCTTCTCAAGGCAACTAGAGATGGACAATAAATGCTGGTCCAGCCAGCAAAGCCCACTTCCCACGAATGAATAAAAAAAAACTCTCCACCCACACAGGCCAGGCACATCTATCACCTGGCCTGGCAGGTGTCCTGCTTACACTTTCTCCATCTCTATCCATGTAGGACAAGCTGGCATACAACAAGAGTGAAAGGTCACAGACTGATGGAGGAATCAGGGTCCTCACGGACTTTGAAAACAGAGCCATCCAGCTGGCCAGCCACGATCTGGACTGGTCCTGTGCTGACGGTGAGGTCGCGCTGCTGTACCAAGTGAGGATCCAGCAGTGCAACATCCAGCAGACAACCATGCTGTGAGTAATGTGTCCTCTTTCACAGGTCACTGCCATGCACTAATTATCTCCCCTTGCTTTCGCTAGCACATCTTGCCAAACAACTGACAGAGTCCATGACCCAGGGCCTCCAATCAAGCCCTGAAGAAACCTCCGAAGTGGAATCTGAAAGAACTCTCTCTGAAGACCCATCACAGCACTCACTCACACCCTCCACCTGCGTAGAGACACATACCTTGGTGGGACCGAGCTCTAGCATAGGCACGGGATCACATACTGGTGTGCACCCCACACTTTCTGATCCACAGCAGGCGGCAGCAGGGATTTCCCAGGTCCCTGGCATTTTAAGGGCTGAAGCTGTAAAGGCAAGCTAGGGAGCATCAGGAAGAGATGTCCGCTGCACTCAGATTGCAAGGCATGATGGAAGACTCCGACCGTCTTCAGGCTGAGGAGATAGCGCGGGCATTGCAAAGCATCGAAGTCAACACTAGCAGGATGGCGGCCGCAATGGAAACCTTGGTCCAGGACGTCACTTCTGCACTGCTGCACGGGCTTAACTCCATTGCTGATGCCATTGTTGGCCTCCAACAGTGTGTATGCGAGAGGAGTGCCAGGCAGCTCGATCTCACTCCAGCTACCCCTTCACCTCAGAGTCAGCCAGCAGCCCTCGGGCACCCATAGGGAGGCGGATCAACATGTGCACACTGCAGGGTCATCCACTGAGGTGACTCCGGGAGTGACTGGCCCATCCAAATCCCCTCTTTGTGACCTCCATAGCCCCAGCTTCACAGGCTGAGGAGGATGCCACTGCCACACAGCAGCCTACCACGTCTCAGCCTTCCAAAGGACGCTCGCCAAAGTCATCAGAGACAGGACGTCACAGTCAGCAGGCTACCTCCACCTCCACTGTGGATGTCCAGGGAGCACTAAGATGTAGCGGCAGGGTTAAGGCAGTTAAGGAGAATAAGTTGCACAGCCTGGCACAGGTTTTGGTCACTTGTACATACTGTTCACTATTGTCAATAAACTCCTAAGAATATCTCCCTGCCTGTGACTCCTCGTTATGATGAGCAGTGTTCTTGTCAGTCGGATGTGAAACTTTTCAGCACAAGATAAAAGGCAGGTGTCTCAGTCCAGGGCTACTTCCATGTGTTCTGTGCAGCCTTCAGACCACAGTGATGGTCCGGCCTCACACTCCCTGGAAACATTACAGATGCCTCGGCAGTGCTTGTGATTGCTGCTAGAATATAGTGGGCAGGTGCCACATAGTTCTTGCATTCTCTGTGTGCTCTCAGGACATTTAAGGTGGGGCTGGCCCCCATGACACCAGCGTCTGCGACCATTGCTGCTGTGCACCACCTCCTGAAGAACTCAGATGGTGAAGGTGGACACAGCATCGGATGCGTCTAAAGTTTCATGGCTGTGTCTGTATGAGATGGCCCTGTTCATGGAGTGTGTAAGTGAGTTGCCCTCGACTAGATAGGAGTAAGACATTCTCAGAGGCTATGTGAAGATTCATGGAGTGTCCTCACTGCATGTTATCATCATCCTCCTGCGATCAAGTGACTATTAGGGCCTCCACTGTGTCTCCATGACTGGAGCATTCTCACAGAGGTTTTTGGCACTGCAGTAAGCCAGACAGGAGTCAAACGTTCACAACTGCAATGTGAGGATCTATGGGGACACCTCGCTGAATGTCGTCATCATCCTCCGCAAACCTGGCAGCTATGAGGGCCTCCCAAGCACGCTTGCCTCGTCTATCATCGTCACCACCGAGGACCTCCTCACCCTCATCCCCGCTGCCGTCCTCCTCATCCGAGGAGACCTCCAGCTCCTCTATCTCCTCCTCAACCAGCTTGTCTCCCCGTTGGTGCGCCAGGTTGTGAAGGGCGAACAGACGACAATGATGTGTGACACCCTCTGTGGACTAAATTGCAGGGCACCGCCAGACCAGTCCAGGAACTGGAACCACATCTTCAGCATCCCGATGGTCTGCTCCACCAAACTGCAAACTGCAGCATGAGCTTCATTATACCGTTGCTCTGCTGCAGTCTGAGGCCGCATAATGGGTGTCATTAGCTACGGCCTTGGCGTGTAGCCCTTGTCCCCGAGGAGCTACCCCTGCAGCCTGCATGGACCTTGGAAGACTGCAGGGATCTGCAAGCGACTGAGGTTGTAGGCGTCATGCACACTCCCTGGAAACCGTATGCACACCTGCAGGATGTGCTTCTGTTGGTCGCATACCAGCTACACGTTCAGTGAGTGGAACCCCATGCATAGTGACTGAGACCTGAACGCCACATGGGTGCAGTCGATTGCACCCTGCACCTGTGGAAATCCCGAGATCTGGGCGAATCCAAGGATGCAAGGGCCATTGGATTCGCCCAGATCCCGGGTTCCCACAAGTGCAGGGTGTGAAGATAATGAGAAAGTCTTCACACACAAAGCCATAAGTGAAATTGGGGAATTTCAACAAAAAGAAGAATAAATATGTTTTCTGGGTGAGGTTAAAGACCCCAAATACACAGTCTGGAATGCAGATGTTTGTGTCAATAGACATATCACTAATTTCAAACTGGATACAGGAGCAATCGTAACGGTCTTATCAGACAAAGAACTGTGGCTAGTAACAACGCTTGAAGCCAAATTAAACCCAGTTATATGGCTCAGGAGGGATCACACTACAGGTCAAGGGTACATCGCAGGCAACGCTCCAGTACAAGTGAAAACATACTGGAAACATATGTTCTTCGCAATCAAGAATTCCCTCTTGTAAGCTGAAACGCTTGTGTGGACCTCAACCTCATCAAGACAGCTGGAACATCAATCAACAGACCTCCCAGGGTGACACTAAAACTGAGCCCCTCAAACTATCCAACAGCACTGAAGATCAGGATTGGAACTTGAACATATCCAATGACCCAGCCTTCGCTTCTCTCAGGGGAAGGGAATTCCACAGAATGGATATGCAGAGTGATGGTTTGGGGCAGGTATTTGGGAAGGCTAAGTACTCAACAGAAGCAAAATTAAAGGTGACATGTTGGGTGACAGGAGGGGAGGAGACAAGAGAGAAGGGCCTGAGAGGGGTAAGAGAAAAAAAACAAGATAGAAATAATTAGCTCAGGTCTGAGCAGCAGCCAGATGAGCATGCAAATAGACACAATTTAAGTTCTGGTCATGAACAGAGGCATACTTGGTACACTCAGTACCCAAACATCCAACAAAATGTTACAGAATATAATAAACTGTCAGCCCACAGGTGCAAAACTTCACTGGATCAATGACCTAAAACAGTAACATACACCATAAAACAAGGTGCATAACCGAAGTTGTCCTTTTTGTGTGTCTCCCTGTACAGGTAAAAATGCCAATTTCTCCTCTGTCTGATTTCCCTGATGATTTATTATGTAAAGGTATTAACATCTCATTTCTACTGAGTCTCCAATGGTTTAAAGACTAAACATATGATCATGTCTAATCCTTTGCTGATGAATATTTCATTTGCTGTATGAGCATTCTTAAAAGATGGTCATCCCATGCAATTATTTTTGCAGTAGTCAGCAAGAACCCAAGATACTCAAAAAGAAAATAATAAACACCTTCAGAACAGATAATTTTGAAAAACAGCAGAACCCCTGTTCCTATGAAGAACTGATGGTGTATCAATAAAGAGTGGTGGTGCCTTATCTTAGGTGAGAGCTATTTTCATAAATTACATCATTGTATAAATAATTTTTCCTTTCACCTTTAACTTTATGGTTCTGTAAATTCAGGGATAGCTGGTAAAATGCTAACTCTTGGGAATTGACTGATTGAAACCTCATTTGTGCCGAGTTAAGCTAGCGTTGAAGTTCCAATGTGCCCTATTTTTAGCACTTGATTAACATATCCAGGTCAAATTCCTTATGAACTGTTTTAATTAACTAAACCATTAATCTGGTTATCAAAAATTGTATTAAATTCCCAAGTACCCTATCTTAACAAAGTTGTTGATAAAATAATGCAAACATGATGTTGATGCTGGTGTGTTAATCAGTGCCCTGAATAATACCTTAATGAAAAATTCCAACCTTGAGTGTCATCTTGGCCCATTGATAGCATCTCTTCCTCTTAGTCATAAATGTGCCATGTTCAAGCAGGATTCAGACTGAAGCACATGATCTCAGCTGATATGTCGATCCAGGACTGAGGGAGCAGATGCTGCATCGCTATAAGTGCTGTCCTTTGCATGAAATGTTAAGCCGAGTCTCGATCTTCCCAGTCAGGTGGACTTAAAAGGTCCCATTGCATTATTTGAAGAAGAGCAGGAAGTTCTCCCATGGAGTAAATTTTACGTGGATGGGATTACCCACTGTAAAGACCGTTGGCACCGTGCCAATCAGAAAGCTGCTGATGACAGCATAATATGCTAGGGGTGGCCTTAATTACTTAATAGTAGGACCTCCAACCCCCAGGGACAGGAAGCCCCACCTTAGAGAACTGCTGGCCAATCAGATTGGCCATTAGTCTGAGCCGTGCCAGAACACAGTGGCGATCACTGTTGGGACTACGTGGAGTCCCGAGAAGATGTCTTCCAGACTTAAACTAAGTTCGGGAATTTTGGGTGGGCATATTTTCATGATTCCAGCAAGAGGAGGAAGAGGTGTGGGGCTGGTTGTGTTAGAGAGGCCAGGAAGGAGGCACAAAGTAGAGCTTCCACCTTGAGGGGTTGCCCCTAAAGGAGGTATCCCCTTTGCGCCTGCCTTTAGCCCAAGCTGTCAAAACTGCTTGGCTGGCCCCTTCCTTCTGCGTTCCCCAGCCAACATAATTTAGTGGTGGAGGCAGATTGAGGCCCTTAAGTAGCTGCTTATTGCCCACCAAGGGCCTCAGTAGCCCTGAGGCAAGAGGGTTGCCTGATGCTTCACCCACCCCCCCATGTGATAATAACCCTGATGGGTTGGGGGTGGGCGGGAAAGCAGTAGGCTGGCCACCCACTTTATTTTCCATGCCTCCCTGCGTTCAGAAACACCGCCAAGGGCGTCGGGGGGGGTGGGGGGGGGGGTGCGCGCAGGACATAAAATTCACCCCTGTATTCTGTCCAAAATATGAAAGGGGACAATAGGGAGAGAGGGCAGTGGCTGGGATCAGGAAAGTGGTAGCGGCAATCAGGTGGCCAGTCAAGGTCATAATCGGGGTAGGGATACTCCTGCTCCATATTTAGGTAAATATATCTTGAGAAGTAGGAAACCGAACTAAAGTATATGGTTGGTGCAGAAGGACCCTTGAGATAATGACTCACTTTGCTGATCATGGCTGTTAAGTCTCATGATTTTACAGTGATATACAAAAATGTGAGGCATACAACTTGATAAACCTCATTTTACTGTTAAATTCAAAATAAAAAAATACTTTTTAAAAATGTTAATTAAATTATAATTAAATTAGATTTAGCTACTCTGTCCAGGTTTGAACTGTGTGGAGGTAGATGATCAAAACCAGGCTTGTGATAACAATACTACTATTGGTTATAATGCCCTGGGTCAGGGAAATGAAAATAAAGGCCAGAGCCCCTGCTCCTAATCATGATACAGCATATTGCTATAAGTGGAGGACAGCTGAAGACAGGCCTGAGACGTTGTAATATCCTGCACAGTCAGAAAGGCAGCTGGCATTCACTGCTAAGGGTCATCCAGGGAAGAGGTATCAGAGGTCAAATAGTTCTGCTAGAACCGTGGACCTGCAGTGAGAGAGGCAATGGCTTCAAGATAGGGAGCAGGGAGATAACAGAAGAAAGCTACAGAGAAAAACTGATTTAAAAGAAAATAAATTCCACAAATGGCAGATAAGGGAATTCAAATTTAAGCAGTCCCAAGCACTCTGGAGGCAGTATGGCTAGGGAATCATTCATCACACCAATAAACACAATGTGAAGAAAATTGCTGCCTCTGCATATCCAATCTATTCTATTTAGAGAACTCATCATCTGACATAATACTGAACCGTTCTGGCAAAATCCATTTCCTGGTCTGGATAATGGATACAATGACTTAAAATAAAACAAACAAGGCAACAGGTATCCTATTAATGCTTATTTACACAGAGAGCGCGGTATTTACTTGGGGCCACAAAGGGAGCAGGGTTCATGGGGAGGATTTCCGGACTGGGAATACTGCATTAAGGGTTTCCCGGACATCCTGCAAGATTAAATTACAGGATGTTGTTTGCATATTTTCATTAGCTTTCCCACCTGACAGCTAGTCTGAATGGCAGAATGGCTGCTTGTCGTGTGGACAAGCAGCCGAAACACAGGTGACAGGTAAGTCGTTGGGGGGTGATTGGAGATTGTAGGGAATTTGGAGAATGGGGCAGGGGTGGGCTGAAGAGATCATGAGAGGCAATTACAGGTCACAGATCAGAGGGAAGCCTGTCAGGCCTGAATGAAACACTTGCTCCTCCTGGCCCACAAGTAATGGTGTAAATGCAATTAACTTATAGATTGGACTCTTCTTGCCTCCTTTTACCTGTAGTCATTTCTGAACCTTGGGGAAACCCAGCTGACATTAGTTAAAAGTAAAATGCAGGAATGCCTCCTTAAAATATTTCAGTGATGGACCCTACTGCTGAGATTGGCCTGCCCCAACACCCCTCTGTTAAAACTGGAAGAGGGTGGGTTGGAATTGGGGTGAGGTTTGGTTTGAAATTTAACTAAGTTTTACTTCCCATCTGACCTAAACTCACCTTTTCTTAGGGTTAAAACTACTGTCAGCAGACAGTGTGCTAATAAATTCAAGCAAGCACACTGGGGGAATTCTGAAGCAAGTGGGTGTGCTGTTACGGGAAACTGGAAAAAGGAAGTCTTACTCAGAACAAGCAAATTCAAATTTATTTGTTAATATTTCCAAGCCAATCTCGGATGAGCTTTGAAAATTTCACTTCAGTAATCAATTTATTCAGAAGCCTTCAAATCAGCCAAACCCCTTTACAACACTCCTTTTAGAGTTTTGCAAACTGAAACAAGTATAGACAGCACAAAACACAAGCATAATCAAAGCAACAGCCAAAAGAAATCAGCCAGTAACAAACCTGCTGCTGTTCAGTTGTGCAAGATTAAGAAAGGGTATTCGCTGGAGCATTGAGCTCCAAAATGGCATAGCTGGCACCAAGCCACAGTTGCACACTGATTGATGTCATGATGTGCTTGTTTCTAAGAGCTCAACCTCTAAAAATGACTAATAAAAATAATTCCATAAAGCAAGACACATGGGAATCTAGGTGACTTCCTTGAACTTTTGTGCTCTACTTTTTGCCTTGAATTTAATCCTAGAACCAGAAAATTCTGCCCCCAAATTGAAAGTATGTCTGCTAAGGAGTAACTGTCTGAGTGATCAATATGGCTGCTATTGCGATTCATCCCAAATGTGTGCGTGTGTCACTGGAGGCATTTTGGAGCTCTTGTTGCACTCATAGCACCCAAAGACCTGGTTCAATTTTTCTTCCAGGGATCCTGACTTTTACAAGGGATAAAATGCAGGTCCCAAACCCAGAATTACTGGCAGTGAGACATGCTCAGCAACTTTACCACAAGCAGTCTCCTCATTGGTTGCCTATGGGTTCGCTGTCCAATTTAGGAAGGCAGGCATGCTTTTGATAGCGCTGGCCAAATCAGAGGGCTGACAGCTCTGAAGCCTCAGCAATGCCAAGTGGTCACTGCTGAGGAATGCAGGAGACCTTGGGAGGTGGGCCAGGTAAGAAAAAAGGAAAATTTTAAAATCACCATGTGGAGTAACAGAGGGCAAGCTCCTCCGTGGAGGCTATTGGGCCTTTGGGTTCTGCCTTCCCTTCCCGCGGACCCTTCTTTAGCCCAGGAGACCTTCCCTCCTGGCTGCTGCTGAGAGGCTGTCTCCATTTAGATGGTGGCATTCCCACAGACTGGGGTTTCTCGCCACTATCGGCAAAATGCCAATGGCAACATAAGTTGGCCCTTTATAAAAATAAATCGGCTGCCCGATTCCTTAGGGCAAGCAGCCTCTCTGCATCCAGTCCTGCCTTGGTAAAATGCACCGTCAGCAGGATTTTTTTTATTTGTTTATGGGATGTGGGTGTCACTGGCTAGGCCAATATTTATTATCCCTAATTGCCTTTGAGAAGGTGGAGGTAAGCTGCCTTCTTGAACTGCTACAGTCCATGTGGTGTAGGTACACATACAGTGCTATTAGGGAGGGAGTTCCAGGATTTCGACCCAGCGGCAGTGAAGGAATGGTGATATATTTCCAAGTCAGGATGGTGAGTGGCTTGGAGTGAAACTTCCAGGTGGTGGTGTTCCCATATGTCTGCTGTCCTTGTTCTTCTAGATGGTAGTGGTTGTGGGTTTGGAAGGTGCTGTCTAAGGAGCCTTGTTGAGTTCCTGCAGTGCATCCTATCCATGGGTGGATGTTTTCTGTGCCCATTGGCGGCGGGCATGTTTGGCGGTGTGTGCGGACAACATGGCAAGAAGCCAGCCAAAAATCGGTTTCACAATATTGTGAAACCAGTTTGTAATTGTCTGCTCTGCCCATCAATGGCGGGCCGCGTTTTACGCCGTTGGACGTCGGAAACTTAATTATAATACGTCTGCATGACATTATAAACCCAGCTCGCCAAAATCACCCCACCACGTCAAATTTACCACCCAAGGCAGCGGGAAGACACTCTGACGCACAACACGTCTTGACAAGCGTGACCTGCAGAAGTTGGGACTTACGTCAGGGCCTTGCTCACATCATGGGCATCTGAGGAGCAGAAGATGTTGGAGCCTGACAACAACAGAACCCTGGAGGAATGTCCATCACATACTGGGTGGATTCTAATGGACATGGCTCCGCCGCGAAGCAGCTCACAGAAGTCACCGTTGAGGTTCTGCTCAGTGTCTTGGCCATTGTCTGCAACCATGAGGGGGTGGAGAAGAAGGTCCAGCTGTGTTTGGGAGAGGATGATGTACCAAGGGGTGGGAGAGGAAGGTCTAGGTTCGACTGGAAGAGGAAGATGTGTCGGGGAGGGGTTTGTGAGGTGGGAAAACAAAGGTATCGGGAGATGAGGTTGGGAGGGAGGGTGTATAGAGGGAGGAAGGTGTAACGGGGGAGAATACGGCAACTGGGGATGTAGGTGTAAGGGGGCAGGGATGGTGTAAGGGAAGGAGTTGGAGGGGGAAGGAGTCCTGGGAGGGGAAGGAGTTCAGAGGGAAGAAGGAGTCCTGAGAGGGGAAGAAGTTCCAAGGAGGGAAGGGAGGGGTCTGTGGAGTCGATGAATGCCTCCTGAGGAGCGAGCTGAAGGTGGGCATGGTCTGAGGGAATGGTGAGAATGACCAAGGGCAGAGTGAGGCAGTAGGATGGGAGGGTGAGGGTGCAACAGTATCAATAGAGGGGATGGCGATTGATGCTGGTGACTCAGAGGTAGACACGGACCCTGTGTGTGAGAAGGAGGAGGTTGGGGAGGTTATTATGGATGGGGGTGGGATTTTCGGGAAGGTAGGAAGTGCATGTTCATCTGGACATCCCTGAGAAAAAGGGTTGTGACTGGTAGGTGATGGTGGGCAGGTGGCCAGAGTGTCAACTGTGATGGGGGAAAGGAAATGGGTCACTGGGGGAGGGGAAAGGGCGGGGTCCTGAAGTAAAACTATACCACTACCATGCTTGTTAAGTCAAAAGTGAAATGAGACTCGTGGTGGGCGAGAACAGGTGCTGCATGGGAGTGTGATCAGTGTGTGGGCGGAGATACAGGTCAGCTCAGATGGACAACTGAAAGTGAACCCCAGCAGGCAGCATTGAAAATGTTCAGGACAGTGGGATGCGTGTGATGTGGGACGGATCCGCATGCATGAGAGAATGCTTGCACGAAGCTCTGCTACATACATACTTCTCCCTCCAGAATCACTCATGGTCCGACTGTGTGGGATGGGATACAGGCGGCTGACTCACGATGGCTGTAAATGAAGCTGAAGCACCATTACACATTATTCAATAAAAGTGAACATATTTTCAGATTGTAAAGTGGCAAAATGTGTTCAGCCATGCAACGAATTGTGATCAGAATTTCTTAACTTTTCAATGTCTTAGACTTTTCAGTTATGCCCTGACATCCGCAGCAGGGGTGGAGACAGCCTGTGCAAGGTTGGCCCTGTGGCCTCTGATGACTTTGGCATGGGTCCTCTGGACAGCCAAAGCCTTAGGGGTCCCGGCTTGCTTTGGTTGTCCTCCTGTGAGCCAATTGCTCCCTCTGTAGTGACAGAGGATGAGGTTACAGGCAAAGGAGACTCTGAGGGTGAGGACAGCCTCTGAGATTCCTGAGTGGTGTCCAGCTGTCACTCCTCTTCCCATCGGGTGCCTGAGGGCTCCAGCCTGACTCTTTGAGAGGAAGGAGCACCTTCTGCTGGACCAGGGTCTCCATGGCGTCCACCATCCTTCTAATGGAGACCTTCATATGCGCACATGTGGGCACCACTTCATCAGAGAGCAGGCGGATGCACTCCTCTGACTTGTGTGCCACTCTGTTGTGGGCTTCTAGCAGCTCTGTGTGATGTTCCCCCGCCTTCTGCTGACTCCTCACGATGAGTTCAAGATTGAATCCAGAGACCCGTCACCTGATTCGGATCTCGCAAGTGCCTCTTTCCCAGCAGTCCTCAAAGTGCCAGGGAGCTCAGCTGAACTTGTCTCCTCCTGCTGTGAACATAGGTCCATGTGGTGACCACACAATTACGAACCCGAGCCTGCTCTAGATTTAGGTTCCATCGAGATGTGTGTTTCTGCGCTGGTGAAGGGTCTGCATAAGCACTGTGACAGCGCTTCTCCTCACAACATTAAGAATTATTTAGATGAGCACTTGAAACGCCATAGCATTCAGGGCTATGGACCTAGTACTGGAAAATGGGATTAGAATAGATAGGTGCTTGATGGCTGGCACAGACATGATGACCGAAGGGCCTGTTTCTGTGCTGTATAACTCTATGACTATAACTCTATGACTCTTCCAGGCTGCTTATTTCCAGCTCTTCAATGGGGGAGGCGGCCTCTTGGCTGGAGATAAGGACGTGGATGGAGCTGAGGGAACTGGCTGGCTAAGGGTGTCAGTCACTTGGCAGAGCTCCCTGTGAACCAAAGAGACAATTAGTGCATGGCAGCAGAGTGAGCACTCATTTGCATTGAGAGAGGGATGATGTGGTGCAGGAACCTCACATGGATGTGTGCTGCTGACCTCACCATTGCTGCAGGCATGGTCTACATCCTCACCAGTCAGCGCGATGGTCTGCTTCTCAAAGCGAGTGAGGGGCCTAATGCGGGCCATTCCACCCCCGGTCTGGGACCTCTCCCTGCTGCTTTGAGCCAGATTCTCCTGCAAAAAAAGTATGGAGAGAGTGTGACACGTGGGACTGTATGGAATGTTTATGTGGTGAGCAGAGCCATGGATGGGATGAGGATGCGAGCTCCAGAGGATATGAGCCTGATGGAGATGGAGGGTGTTTGAGAGTGATGCTGCCGCTTGAGATGTGAGATGCTTGTGGATGTGTGATGGGTTTGTGAGTGTGTGAGTTGAGAGTGATGAGAAGAGTGACTTAACCTGGCGGAACGGATGAGATCATTCATCCTCTTGCGGCACTGGATGGCTGTCTTCTTTTGCAGGGCATTGGTGCTGACCACCGTTGCCATCGCCTCCCAAGCCAGATTGGTGACCTTCCTTGCTGGTCTTCCCCCAGAGTGGGGGTAGAAGATATCTTGGCGAGTCTCCACGGCGTCCAAAAGGCACTCGAGGGTTGAATCTTAAACCAGAAGCTGCAGTCTCCTTACCTTTTGGGGCCATGTCTCCTTTGCAGCAATCCTGGCCGGATGCACTGAGAGGTGTGTGCACGGCTGCACTTCAAGTATGGTGCCCGGCGTGACGAAGTGGCGAGGTGATGGCATGGTAGGCAAATGAGAGCCTGTCCGCCATTGAAACGGCGTGTTTCCTGGGAATGTATGATTAATGAGGCAGCTAGAAAAGCAGCCATTGCGGCCGGCAGTTAAAACTGGGACGATTCCGCCCACTGCTGCCACTGTGCACCGGTGGTGGATGGAGTGTATGTTTGTGGATGGGGTGCCAATCAAGTGGGCTGCTTTGTCCTGGATGGTGTCAAGCTTCTTGAGTGTTGTTGGAGCTGCACTAATCTAGGCCAATGGAGAGTATTCCATCACACTCCTGACTTGTGCCTTGTAGATGGTGGACAATCTTTGGGGAGTCAGGAGGTGAGTTACTCGCCGCAGGGTTCCTAGCTTCTGACCTGCTCTTGTAGCCACAGTATTTATATGGCTAGTCCAGTTCAGTTTCTGGTCAATGGTAACCCCCAGGATGTTGATAATGGGGGATTCAGTGATGGTAATGCCATTGAATGTCAAAGGGCTCTGGTTAGATTCTCTCTTGTTGGAGATGGTCATTGCCTGGCAATTGTGTGGCGTGAATGTTACTTGCAAATGGTCAGCCCGAGCTTGAATATTGTCCTGGCCTTGCTGCATTTGAACATGGATGCTTCAGTATCTGCTATTCTGTGTGGCCTCAGTTATTAGATATGTTACTTGGTAAGTCAGGACACTATGGGCTGGATGTTCCCACCATATTGGCAAAAATTGATAAGAAATGGGGTAGTGAGGCCTACCACTATGTCCTTGCCTCTGTTGTTACTGCCAGGAGTCTTGCTACTCCTCTCCCCTGCCCCCAGCAGGAACGTTTGCCAACTCCCCCTTGACTACCTGCTTACTTAAATAATGACAGGGTTGTGGGGTCCTGGTTCAGGCCCAAATCCCTGCTTCACATTTTTACTACCCCAACTCCAGGGATCTCCATGAGAGGGATGGCAGTAGACACTGTGATCATCCAATTCTTTGAAGTTTTGGAGGGAGAGGACCTGGCAATAGCTACCTCTCACACTCTTCAGCCTCCCTATCTTGCCTGATAGGCCAATAGCTCACTTGGTCTCTTCCCATAATTCTGCAAGTCTCTTTTCTTCTCTTTACATCTTCCTGTTCCTCTTAAGGGTGCTGTACTGCTACCTGATTTCCCTCAACATGGTGATGGGCTCCCTCTGTATTGTCTGGGATCCATTGGGTGCCCGCCTTACATAGTTAGTGAACTCCCCAATCCAGAATAAGGTATCAAGATCACTACAGTGTTTACCTCTGTTAGCAACCCTGGCCTGGCAGCAAGTTCAGCCTTTCAGACATATGAACAACAGAGACGCATTCCAATGTTTAGGGTAGTTAATAGGTGTAGAAAATATAAACAAGGTGTACATTCTTAAGAAATTATGAGAACTCTAATGAAGGGTCATATCCAAAACGTTAACCAACTTATCCTTTCAAACACTAATTGACCAGTTCTGTACTTCCAGCATTTTTCACTTTTATTTGAGATTTCCAACATTTTTGGCTTTTCTCGTTCTCTGTACGTTGTTGATGCAACACAAGAAAACTGTTCGCCTGTAGTGCTCTTCAGGGTTCTACTAATTTATCCATGTAATCGTAAATGTTTGCAGCTAATTGCAATATGGATGGCCTTTCTGTCCTTTACTCTGGAAAACTGAGAGAGAATCAAGTTGAGTGAAAGAAGATGAGGTCTTTTCCGATTGAAACAGACTTCCATTACTGCCTGGTCATCTCAAATTCCATATTTTCAACTCTGAGAAGTCTGTGCATAATAATATCACAATAAGGAAACCTCATGGCACACTCTTGCCTTCCTCTAAACAAACCTTTGTCACAAGGTTACATGTCTCTTGACTCTACCCGCCCTGATTACCAGAAGATTTAATCAATCCCTAGCTGGGCTACTTGACAGAGCATTTCATTGAGGCATTTGCAGAGGAGAAACATAAGATGCAAAAATAGCTAAAAGAGCATTAAATGCTGCCATTATACTGCAGGAGTCCCAACTAACCTGGTTATATTGCTAAATTCATAGTGGAATAAATCTGATTAAGGCTTGTCCAACCTGCAGAAATCTTAGAGAATTAAACCCCCAACCCTATTGTTATATTAATATGAAAATTCAGTTCTCTGGCTATGGGATTCATAAGACCATAATCAATACAGTCTGTAAGGATGTTAGTGTGATCTGGCATCAGCACCTGAACAACTTTCTGAATGAATCAATTCTTCCTGCAGCATATATGCATGAATGACCGAAACAAATATAGCAGGTCAATGACAAAAAGGCAGCAACATTTGGATTGATTTTAATTTCTGTCCAGAAATGCAGCAAATGAGCAGCATTAGGCAGGCTCAACCAGTGTTAAGGGCTGGGCCTTATTAACATACCATTTGCAACCAGGATGTCGGCAGGAAGATCAGCCTGGTCGCTAAAATCAGGTGGCAAGAGACTGCCACTGGGATTCAGAGGAGCAGTCCTTCGCACAAGATAAATGGACCGAGGTTTGACAAGAGACAGAATTTGGGGGTGTTGAAACCTGGGAGAGAAATGCTAAAAATTTCCTTGTGGGGCCACAAATACAATTTTTAAAAAAACTTACCTTGCTGCATCTTTTCTAGCCCTGGCTGCTGTTCCCACAGGGAATCCATTCCTGCTTCCTTGCTCTGGCCTCAGGTTAAAGTAGCAGTTTGGGACCTGATATATTATTGGAGCTTGATTTGCATATTTAAGGAGGACCTCAACACTGCAATCAGCCAGACCAGGGTGAGAAAGGAGTCGTCAAGTCCCTGCAATATTTTAATTGCCCCTTCACCTAGACCAGGATGGAGGGCGGTGCAGGGGTGGGGAAAGTTAAAATCAAGATTATTGTTTCAGTACTTTTTCAGCTTGTTCCATTTCCATAAATGATTTAGGCTTGAATGTAGGAGGGTTGATCAGTAAATTCACAGATGACATGAAAATTGGTGGGGTGATAAATAGTGAGGAGGATAGCCTTAGATTACAGGGGGATATAAACGGGCTGGTCAGATGGGCTGACCAGTGGCAAATGGAATTTAATCCAGTTAAGTGTGAAATGATGCATTTGGGCAGGACAAACAAGGCACGGGAATGCACGGTGAATGGTAGGACCCTGGGAAGTACCGAGGATCAGAGGGACCTTGGTATGCATGTCCACCGATCCCTTAAGGTAGAGGGACAGGTAGATAAAGTGGTTAAGAAGGCATATGGGATACTTGCCTTTATTAGCCGAGGCATAGGATATAAGAGCAGGGAGGTTATGGCGGAACTATATAAAACACTAGTTAGGCCATAGCTGGAGTATTGCGTGCAGTTCTGGAATCCGCATTCTAGGAAGGATGTGATTTCACTAGAGTGCAGTGGAGATTTACCAAGATGTTGCTGGGCTGGAGAGTTTTAGTTATGAGGAGAGATTGGATAGACTCGGGTTAAATTCCCTGCAGCAGAGGAGATTGAGGGGAGACATGATTGAGGCATATAAAATTATGAGGGGCACAAATAGGGTAGACAGGAAGGAACTTTTCCCCTTGGTGGAGGGATCAATAACCAGGGGGCATAGATTTAAGGTAAGGGACAGAGGGTTTAGAGGGGATGTGCAGAAGAATTTTTTCACCCAGAGGGTGGTGGGAATCTGGAACTCACTGCCTGAAAGGGTGGTAGAGGCAGAAACCCTCATAACATTGAAGAAGTATTTGGATGTGCACTTTTGATGCCATGGCATACAAGGCTATGAGCCTAGTACTGGAAAATGGGATTAGAAGAGTTAGGTACTTGTTTGACTGGTGCAGAAGCGATGGGACTTTTTCTGTGCTGCAGACCTCTATGACTCTGTGACTTGTACTAATTATTGCTATTAGTATTTACATTAAACAGTGACTACATTTTGGAAGTACTGTGAAGTGCTTTGGGAAATCCTGAGGTTATGAAATATGCTACATAAATGCAAATTCTTTCTTCTATGCAATGATAAAATATTTTACAGTGATAACTTGCATTTAGTGAATTGCATTATTGGCTGGAGCAGAAGCTCATCTCACTAAGATTTATTCCTTCCTTCACCATGTGATTAAATGTTGCACTACGTGACTTCAGAAAGATCAGAAGCAATGTTGGATACTTTAAATTTAGGAATCTATGATAAAGATGTGCCTTCAAGGACATTTACAGTCTTGTGTCTTGCTAAATGTCCTTATGTTAGAGCTAAGCAAAGAGACTCATGGGCAGAATTCTAGCATTTTCACAATAATGTGGTTTATGTGGTGCTTGAAGAATGTTGTCACTATTCCAAAATTCCTGTATCCTATTACAGGCAGCACAGAATTTTACTATGTACCTGAAGAACAGAGCAAGAACTTTTTTTTTTGCAAAAATATACTTTATTCATAAATCTTCAAAAACATTTCGAACCATTTCAAAATCTCCATCACAACAGTACAATCAGGTTCAACTTTTACAACATGTATCGGTACAAACAATGAATATTACAATCATTGGCAGACATTCATTTTGAGCTGTACATCCGAGGGGCTCTAAACAGTTCCCAGTCCCTCAGTGCACTGTAGCAGAAAGGTCTTAGACAGCGACCCTTCCCCATTGCGCCTTTGCGGCGGCTGCCCCAAGCTTAACTATGTCCCACAGCACGTAGCCCTGGACCTTGGAATGTGCCAGTCTACAACACTCGGTCGGGGACAACTCTTTGCGCTGGAAGACCAACAAGTTTCGGGCAGACCAAAGAGCGTCTTTCACCGAGTTGATGATCCTCCAGCTGCAGTTGATGTTTGTCTCGGGGAACAGCCCGTAGAGCACAGAGTCCTGTGTCACAGAACTACTCAGGATGAACCTCGACAGAAACCACTGCATCTCTCTCCAGACCTTTTTTGCAAAGGCACAATCTACAAGGAGGTGAACAACGGTCTCTTCCCCGCCACAGCCACCTCGAGGACAACGTGCAGAGCAAGAACAATCAAAGTAAAATGTATCTATACCAATGAATGGTGTTAATAGCTTTTGGCCTCACCCTAGCTTTAGCCTGGCAATGCACATTAGGCTACCCTACCGTCACAAATATGATGCAGTGGCACCGGTTCCTCTTGCAGCTGTCAAAAAAGTGATCAGCAGCATGCTTATACTGGAATGAGTGAGTCTGAGCATTAGTAAGATCAGGGACAAGCCTTATCTTAGATGGGCCTTATGACCAAATGAGCATTTCAATTTGTTCATAGCTGTGAAGGAAGCCGGAAAATGCAGATGCATCATGGTGTTATAAATCCCAAAGACATGATCAAGATTTTACTGGTAAGTACTTTTGTTGCATTATCAGGAGTTTATATTTACATGTATGTTCTATGCATTTTGATTACACAGTGCTTGTGGAAGAGCCAATTCATTAAGATGTCTTGAGTATGCATATAAACCATGCAAGTTTAAAGGCTGAAGCAATTTGTTTTAGGTATGTAACAGTGGTTGGATAAGGAGAACTAGTTTGTTTGCAGTCTTCTTAGTTGGGGTTGTTATACTTGCCTGCCTACTGGTTGGTCCCTATTGATTGGTTGATTTCTTCTTTTGGGAGGTGGTTTAGGTGTTTAGGATAGGGGGAAGAGCAGGGAAGGTTTTTTTTAGGAAGAGTAAGTCTCCATAAATAGGCCTCTGATCTTTGAGATTTCTCCAGCTCCAGATAGGTGCTGAATATCACATGGATTAAGCTGACTCAGTGTGCTCTAGTGACATCTGCTATATGGAGAACTGCACTTTACCAGAATGGGGAGGATTAAAATCTACATTAATGCAGAGAGAGCTATGTCAGCTAAATATTGGCGAAGGGGGGGTTGCAGGGTGAGGACCTTGGTCTTCAGTGAGTATGGCCAGTAAATATTGAAATGGGTTCTCCAGAATTGCGAGGGTGAGTATGTTCCTTGTGGGTATCACAGCCTGATTACAGCATGCTGTGGTCAGTTCTGTTAGCTACAGTACCAAATGGACCCCTGCTATCAAAAAAGTAGCAACTCTGTTGTGCATTTCCTGCCATGTTACCAGGCATTAAACGGTTCCTTAGTAAAATTAAGCCCTTCTCATGATCCTGTGAGAGGGCTCTGATTTTTAAGGATTTTTCGCAGATGGCTACGTCCTCGGAGAAACCACTTTTTACCCGCACAAATATAAATAATTACTTTCGGTGTAGAGACTTATTTAACTTATGGAGGCACCACTTTAAATTAAAAATTCAGGAAAATTTGTTACCAGTTGTTAAATCCTTTGTTTGGTTGGCTGATACCAACCCAATTCCTGCATCCTTACATCGAGTTAGAATTAAAATGAAACCAGTTACTACTCTGCACCTTCCAGCATTTCTTTCAATTGCAACTCAGGGAGCCGGGTGAGGATCGAGTTGCTGACTCTCTGACTACTGATCAAGAATTGGCTAAAGAAAACAGCTTCACTGTTGCTTTTTTCAAATTGAGTTCAGCCCCTGACCACATCCCATAAAACAGTACTCATCACTTTTAAATATGTAAGTATGCTAGTATCATTAAAGGCACAGCACACATTAAACGACTAACTGGAGGAGGAAGCTGCACAAGTATCCATATCCTCAATGATGGGGGAGCCCAGCACATCAGTGCAAAAGACATGGCTGAAGCATCTGCAGCCATCATCAGCCAGAAATGCCGAGTGGATGATCCATCTCTGCTCCCTCCTGAGGTCCCCAGCATTCCAGGTGCCAGTCTTCAGCCAATTTGATTCACTCCATATGATATCAAGAATGGCTGAAGGCACTAGATACTGCAAAGACTATGGGTCCTGACAACATTCCAGTAATAGCGCTGAAGACTTATGCTCCAGAACTAACTGCGCTCCTGCTGTTTCAGTACAGCAACAATGCTGGCATCTGCCCGGTAATGGAGAAAATTGCCTAGGTATGTCCTGTCAACAAAAGCAGGACAAATCCAATCCAGCCATTACTGTCCTTTCAGACTACTCTCTATCATTAGCAAAGCGATGGGCAGTGTCTTTGACAGTGCTATCAAGCAGCACTTACTCAGCAGTAACCTGTTCACTGACACTCAGTTTGGATTTCACCAGGGCCACCCATCTCCTGGCTTCATTAAAGACTTGGCCCAAACATGGACAAAAGAACTGAACTCCAGGTGTGAGGTGAACAGAGGTGAGATGAGATTGACTGTCCTTGACACGAAGGCAGCATGGCATCAAGGAGCCCTAGCAAAACTGAAGTCAATGGGAATCAGGGGGAAAACTTTCTGCTGTTTGGAGTCCTTCCTAGCACAAAGGAAGATGGATAGAGATTAATTAAACCGCAAATGAGGTTTATAAACCAGCTGTCAACCTATATTGGTTTCTGTTTGAAAAATATAGCTACACAGGATTTTTATACCAAATATCTTGAGTTTTAAGCATTTGTCTCCTGATTTATGAGACAATGGGGTTAGCCTTTCTGCATTTCAATAACCAATATGTTTTAAATTCTGAAGTTGTTAACTGAAAGTTGGATCATGCTGCTCCAGTGGATAAACATAACTTTGGCTGGAATAAAATAGTAGTTAGGCCCAGATTTAAGAACAATCCTAGTAACAAATCCACTCCATGTGTTGATTTCTCAGCATTTATTTAAATTGGACAAAATCCCTGGTATAGATAAAAAGCAATTTGTTTATTCAAAGCACATTGGCAAAGACCTGAAAGGAAGGATCTCCCAATAAATTGATGATTATTGGACTTTCTAGGTTTTTCCATTGAAAAGCATGTGAGTTAGAAGCATCATATTTCAATTATCTCTGAAATTAAAATGTGACAACGAAAAGTTAATTGAAACATAGAAACTAGGAGCAAGAGTAGGCCATTTGGCCCTTTGAGCCTGCTTCACCGTTCAATATGATCTTGGCTGATCCTCTATCTCAATGCCATATTCTAGCTTTCTCTCCATACTCCTTGATGCCCCTAATATCCAAAAATTTACCAATTTATTTCTTGAAAATAGTCAGTGACCCGGCCTCCACAGCCTTCTGTGGTAGAGAATTCCACAGGTTGACCACCCTCTGAGTGGAGAAATCTTTCTTCATCTCAGTCCTATATGGCCTGCCTTGTATCTTGAGACAGTGGCCCCTGGTTCTAGACTCCCCAACCATGGGAAACATCCTCCCTGCATCTAGCCTGTCTAGCCCTGTTAGAATGTTATACATTTCAAACAGATCTCCTCCCATTCTTCTAAACCCTAATGAGTACAGGCCCAGTCGAACCAAGCTTTCCTCATACGATAGTCCTGCCGTCCCTGTATCAGCCTAGTGAACCTTCGCTGCACTCCCTCTGGCAAATATACCCTTTCTTAGGTAGGGGGGCCAAAACTGCATGCAATACTCCAGTTGTGGTCTCACCAAGGCTCTGTTTCACTGCAGTAAGGCATCTGTACTTCTGAACTCAAATCCTCTTGCAATCAAGGCCAACATACCATTTGCCTTCCTAATTGCTTGCTGCACCTGCCTGTTTACTTTCATTGACTGGTGTACAAGGACATCCAGATCCCTTTATACATCCACATTTCCCAATATATCAACATTTAAATAACACTCTGCCTTTCTATTTTTCACACCGAAGCATATAACTTCATATTTATGCATGTTACACTGCATCTGCTATGTGTTTGCCCACACACACAACTTGTCTAAATCACCCTGAGGCCTCCTTGCATCCTCCACACAACTCACAACCCTGCCCAGTTTTGTGTCATCAGCAAACTTGGAAATATTGCATTTGGTTCCCTCATCCAAGTCATTTATATATATTGTGAATAGCTGGGGCCCAAGCACTGATCCCTGCGGTACACCACTAGTCACCGCCTGCCACCCAGAAAAGACCCATTTATTCCCACTCTCTGTTTCCGGTCTGTCAACCAATTCTCAATCCATGCCAGTATATCACCCCCAATCCCATGTGCTTTCGTTTTGCCCACCAGCCTCTTACGTGGGACCTTATCAAAAATTATAAATGAGAACAGTTTTTCACAAAAACATAGTCCTCAAAATTGGATTTGTTCTTATTAGGAACCATATAAGACCATAAGACATTGGAGTAGATGGAATTTTCTTTTAGTTTTCTCTGAATTGATTTTACTTTTATGTTGTAAGGAAGAGGAAGAGTATGGATTTCAATTAGTTATTTCGTTTGAAGACAACTTATAATTATCCATCAAATTCTAATTTCACCCTATTTACCTTTCCTTGAATTCCCAACTACCTGAGTGAGTTTGGAGAATATGTGCATTTTTGAGATTCCAGCAAATTTCAGTTAATATCATATATTAAACACAGCTTTTTAGAATGCTCAGAACACTGTGTCCCAGAACATTTTTATTGCTTTCTGATGTGATCCTCGCCTAAGCATGTGCACTTGATGGAGCTGTGAATGATTGTGACCAACCTGTGTTATTATTAAATGTTTGAAGCAGGAAACAACTCTTGAGGCCCCAGGAACTAATGATTTCAAATTCACTTCCTGTGCAAGCAAAACATAGAAAATCAAATGATTACAAAATATGCCTCATGTTGATATTAAATATTTTTTCTAAAAATGGACTTCAGTTTTGCAGAAAGTAAACTTATCAATTTTTTGAAAAGTTAGTAAGGATAATCTGCAGTAAAGCTTGTTTAAAATTTGAAATTTCTTCTGAAATAAGCGTGGTAATGTTTGTAAATGAGTACTCTAATGTATTCATGTATATTCTTCCACCTACTATTTTAATGACAAGGGTAACTAAATTAAAGTAACCAGGCTAGGCTAAAGGTGGCCTGGACTTTTTGGGTAGTAAAGGTGAATTTTCATTGTAGGGGGTCAGAATTTGCAGTGCAAATCAGATACTTTAGTTACACATCTAAAATACGGAACTGCAGTGAAAAGGATGCAAGCAATAGGGCAATGAGGAAAAAATCTGATTATCCAAATACTGCTATTTAAGCCTGAATTGCAACTATTTAACTAAAGGTTGCAGAAGAATGTAAGTTACTCATATGATTTCCCAAACCAAGTTCATAGCCTTTATATTTCCATTAAATTTCTTTGTGACATCAGCTCTGTTTAAAGTGATCAGAAAAAAATTTCACCAGCTGCTATGAAAGGTTTCTGTGCACTTGGCTTTCAGCAATTTCAGATGACAAATTCACAGATCCCTTAACATGGGGTTCACTGTGGGCATCCCCACCTATGTCATTATGATGAAGGCAGCATTAGGAGGATGAGGAAATGAGAGAGACATCGTGGATTAGACTGCATTAAAGGGGAAGAGCAACTAGGAGGTAACTTTTCTTCAAAGCCTACAAATCACACCATTCCATTAATGATGTCTTACAAGAGGTCTGACTCCATTGTCACTGCTGCCTCTTATAGCAACAACAGGATTTGGTTCCTGCTCTCTGATACTCCAACAGCTACCCCCCCACCCCCAATCCATGTGTTCCAATTTTTCAGATGGCTTTGGAAATATCTTTTTAGACCCCTCAACCCATCATAACTTTGGCATGGTAATTAGACTTGCACAGTCTACAGCTTCTTATTTAAATTGATTGTGTATGTATGGCAGGGTACCTTAGATTCTGTCTCAAATAGCGACTTTCCACATTTGTTGTCTGTTGGACTGACTGAGTATGCATACTATTCTAAATTTTGTACTCCTCCAGAAAATGTATTGTTGTAAGGGTTTGTTCAGTAGGTCTCGCAAAGAGGTTCAGAGGCTTGTAAGGTTGAACAATAGTGTTTATTGGTAACACAACTATATACATATGTACAGAATATAGCCCAGACTAGAAACTAACTTCATTCAACTTCTACTCTAGTCTTTCCATACAACTCTGTCTCCTATCTACTGTCAAGTGGCTCTCTGGATCATACTGTGGGCGGCACTGTTCTCCAGTCCCACATTAACCCTTGCTATGCTTATACTTAAACTACATCTCCCCCAAAGTCTTTACCCAACACATTTACAGTACAACCTTTCTTTACGAGCTACTCTCTCTCTCTCTCTCTCTCTCTCTCTCTCTCTCTCTCTCCCCCCCCCCCCCCCCACCACCCCCAAGCCTCTGACTTTATAAATTCAAATGGTCTGGAGGCTTGACCGTTCTTCCAGATCTTGTTCTGGTCACATTTAGAGGAGTGGTAGGCTCTGTTGCTTTGGGCAAGCTTTGTTGGCTTGGAGTTGAAATCGTAGTATTTTGTGTTTCTGGCACTTGGTTGTCTCTAGCTCATTTGCGTTTTGTGCTACTTGGAGTTGAACATCTCTCATCAACAACCCATCTGCTTTGTTCAGGCACCATAGGCTTGTCCTGTTGCTTCTGGAGGGTGCGTTCACTCTATTCCTTCATGGTATGAACACAAGTTTTCTTTCCACGGAGTCTGCCATGATCTTTCTGGGAGATGACAATGTTACCCCATTCAGTTTGAATGTTCTTCATCCATGAGCTCAACCTGCAGTTTGGCTTTCACCGCCACATCATGTTCTGTCCTGTGCCCTTGTGCCTCACTTAAGTGTGCTCTACTCTTGTGATGGCCTCTACTGTCCTGCTCCAGGATCACCTTGCTGCTGTGACCTTCTGCTGGGAATTGGAGTTTTGTTGCCATGGTGTTCCCAGGTTGTGTAACAACAACTGTTGGAGCCTGAGGTTGGGGCTCATCATTCTGTTGCTGGTCATTTTAAAACCATAAGACATAGGAGCAGAAGTCGGCTTTCGGCCCACTGAGTCTGCTCTGCTATTCAATGAGATCATGGCTGATCTGATATCCTCAATTCCACTTTCCTGTCTTTTCCCCATAACCCTTGATTCCCTTACTGATTAAAATTCTGTCTATCTCAGCCTTGAATATACTTAACGACCCAGCCTCTACAGTCCTCTGTGGTAAAGAATTTCACAAAATCACTACCCTCTGAGAGAAGAAATTCCTCCTCATCTCTGTATTAAATGGGTGACCACTTACTCTGAGATTATGCCCTCTGGTCCTAGACTCCCACAAGGAGTAACAACCTCTCAGCATCTACCCTGTCAAGCCCCCTAAGAATCTTATATGGTTCAATAAGGTCGCTTCTCATTCTTCTAAACTCAGTGAGTACAGGCCCAGCCTACACAACCCATCCTCATAAGAAAACCCCTCCATACCCAGGATCAACCTAGTGAACCTTCTCTGGACTGCCTCCGATGCCAGCATATCTTTCCTTAGATAAGGGGACCAAAACTGTTCACAGTATTCTCAGTGTGGTCTAACTAGTGCCTTGTATAGTTTTAGCAAGACTTCCCTATTTTTATACTCCATTTCCTTTGAAATAAAGGCCAACATTCCATTTGCCTTCTCTATTACCTGCTGAACTTGTATGTTAGCTTTTTGGGATTCATGCATGAAGATCCCCAAATCCTTCTGTGCTGCAGCTTTCTGCAATCTTTCTCCATTTAAATAATACTCAGCTCCTCTATTCTTCCTGGCAAAATGCATAACTTCAAATTTTCGCACGTTATATTCCATCTGCCAAGTTTATGCCCACTCACTTAACCTGTCTATATTCCTCTGTAGACCGTTCGTGTTATCCTCACCACTCGCCTTCCCACCGATTTTTGCCTCATCCGCAAACTTGACGATAGTACATTCATTTCCCTCATCCAAGTCATTATTATATATTCTAAATAATTGTGAGCCCCAGCACTGATACCTGTGGCACTCCACAGGTTACAAGTTGCTATCCTGAAAATGCCCCCTTATCCCAACTCTCGGCCTTCTATTAGTTAGCCAATCCTCTATCCATGCTAATATACTATCCCCAACACCAAGGGCTCTCATCTTATTAAGTAACCTCATGTGGGGTACCTTATCAAACACCTTTTGGAAATCCAAATATATTACATCTACTGAAATTATATTTTCTATCCTGCTTGGTACCTCCTCGAAGAATTCTAATAAATTTATTGGCATGATTTCCCCTTCATGAAGCCATGCTGACTCTGATTGATTAGATTATGTATTTCTAAATGCTCTGCTATTACATCCTTTATAATACACTCTAACATTTTCCCAATATCAGATGTTAAGCTAACTGGCCCATAGTTACCCGTTTTTTTGTTTCCTTCCCTTTTTGAATAAGGGTGTTACATTGGCAATTCTCCAATCCTCTGGGACTTCTCCAGAATCTAAGGATTCTTGGAAGATTACTACCAGTACATACGCTATCTCTGTAGCTACTTCCTTTAATACCCTAGGGTGCAACCCATCAGGTCCAGGGGACTTATTGGCCTTTAGCCCCATTAGTTTCCCTAGTACATTTTCTCTAGTGATAGTTATTTTATTTATTTCCTCCCCCTACTTTTGCCCTGTGATTATTTAGTATTTTTGGAATCTGTTAGTGTCTTCTACTGTGAAGACTGATACAAAGTATTCATTCAACTCTTCTGCCATTTCCTGGCTCCCCGTTACTATTTTCCCAACCACATTCTCTAAGGGGCCTATGTTCACTTTGGCCTCTCTCTTCCTTATATATTTAAAGAAGGTCATGCTGTCCATTTTTATATTATTTGCTAGTTTACCCTCAAATTCTATTTTCTCCCTCTTTTTTTTAGTCACCTTTTGTTGGTTCTTAAAACTTTCCCAATCCTCTGGCTTGCCACTAATCTTTGCCACATTGTATGTTTTTTCTTTCAATTTAATACTATTCATTGTATGTTTTTTCTTTTAATTTGATACTATCCTTAACTTCCTTGGTTAACCATGGTTGGTTTATCCCCTTCCTAGAATCCTTCTTCCTTACTGGGATATATCTTTGCTGTGAGTCATGAACTATTTTCTTCCATTGTTCATCAACCTTCTTGACTACTAAACTCCTCTCCCAGTCCACTCCAGCCAACTCTGCCCTCATTCCTTTGTAACTACCCTTATTTAACTATAGCACAGTTGTTTCTGACCCAAGTTTCTCACTCTCACATTGAATGCTAAATTCTACATTGTTATGATCACTGTTTCCTGGGTGATCTTTTACTCCGAGATCATTTATTAAATCTACCTCATTATACATTACTAATCCAAATTAGCCTGATCCCTGGTTGGATCCACAATATATTGTTCTAGGAAACTGTCCTGAATACACACTATGAATTCTTGCTCATGGCTACCTCTGCTAGTTTGATTTTCCCAATCGACATGAAGATTAAAGTCACCCATGATTAAGGTACTGCCATTTTTACATGCCCCCATTATCTCCTGATTTATTCTCTGACCTTCAGTATAGCTACTGTTAGGGGGCCTATGAACTACTCCCACCAATGTCTTCTTCCCCTTGTTATTTCTTACCTCCACCCATATGGATTCTACATCTTCTGAACCAAGATCATTTCTAGCTATCGTACTTATTTCACCTCGTACTAATCACCCTTTCCTTCCTGCCTGTCCGCTGGAAAAGTCACATGCCCCTAAATATTTAGTTCCCAGCTTTAATCTCTTTGTAATGATGGGCAGAATCTTCTGTTCAGCATGGGGGAGCAGGCCCCACACATAGACATGTAAAATGACATGCGGTGCTGTCGGGCATGCGTCCCGACGTCATCCCATGTCATTCTGATCTTTCGTTCAGCGGGCACGCACTGGAGTTGGCTGCGCGTCCGCCGAACTGTCGAAGGTTAGTAAAGTAATTAACCAATCTGATAGGGCTGCCCGTCCAACCTTGGAAGGATGAGGTTTCATGAAGGGTTTATTACATTAATAAAATTTTTTTAAACATTTCATAAACGCTGTCACATGAGGGGACATGTGTAAGTGATTTTCAACTTTCTTTATTTAAAACTTTAAAGCTGAAGTTTATCTTCCTGAGGCAGCTCCATGCCTCAGGGAGATTTCTGCGCTCTTTTGCGCACACCCACAGAAGAGCACAGGCTCTGACTTTCCCTCTTGTCCCCACCCACACAGGTAGCATTTGAGCGCTACTGAGCGCGGATCACTCTGAGTGGGCCTTAATTGGCCCACCCACATAAAATGGTGGCGCACAACCAATTGTGGGTGGTGATCAGCTTCGCACTTGCCTGCGCCGGCTCCCAAATGGCCCACCCGACGGGGAGAAAATTCTCTCCCATGTCTCCGTAATGGCTGTATGGTCATATCCATTAACTTCTATTTGTGCCGTTAATTCATTTATTTTGTTCCAAACTCTACGTGCATTTAAAAAAAGAACCATTAATTTTGCTTTTTTTAAATCATTTTTTCTGCCTTTGACCCACATGCTGCAGCAGAAACACAACATCTGTCCTGCCATCACTATCATATTTAATTTAATTTATTAATTAATTACTCTAGTTTCCTTGCTTGTTACACTTGAAGAACCCCCTGCTCTTTACACTTTATTGTAATTAATTTTTTTACACCAGCTGATTTATCTGCTCCATTGCCCCTGTGTTGTTTTATCTGCTCCACCGCTGTCGGGCTGTTTTATCTGCTCCCTCCTCTCACGCTGTTTTATCTGTTCCCTCCTCTCGCGCTGTTTTATCTGCTCCCAACTCTCGCACTGTTTTATCTGCTCTGCCAGTCCCGCACTGTTTTATCTGCTCTGCCAGTCTTGCACTGTTTTATCTGCTCTGCCGGTCTTGCGCTGTTTTATCTGCTCCGCTGGTCTCATGCTGTTTCAATGTGTATCTTACACTGAAACTATGGTGGTATTTATCTGAAGGTTTGGCTGGTCTGACCAAAGAGGAACTTCTGCCATCAGCAAGGGACATAGACAAACCGGCTCTGCAAAAGTGTAGACAATTCAGAGCTGAAGTCCCAGTTTAGACTCACAGAATCACAGAATCGCAGTGCAGAAGAGGCCCTCCGGCCCATCGAGTTTGCACCTCTCTTTACTCTCTTCACTGGTGGACCTCTTGGGAACTTGCAGCTCCATGTAGTTAATGACAGAGGTTGTTTTGACATCTTCTGCCATTTTGAGGAGGTTAAGGGCAGCACATGCATCCCTGCTTAAGAGAGAAAAGGCTTGGTTTTTGATGATGTACAAAATGTTGAATACTTGCTTGTCGCCATACCAGAGTGGTCCTAGGATCATAACTATGACTGGAAATCGGATCCTCCAGGGCTATAGAATGGTGTGTCTGTTGTTCATAGCTAAAGGTCTTTCAGCCACAGTTCCTTGTCTGAGAAGACCGTCACACAGGCTTCCATGTCTAATTTGAAATTGGTGAGGTGACCATTTACGAAGATGTCAGCATTCCGAAAGGAGAATCCAGGATTCTTGATCTCAGCCAAGAAACACGGTTGGGCCATTTCCTGGTGTGGTATCTCAATCTCGACACAGGCTGGACTAACAAATGGACTGCTCTGACTGATTCGCGATCTGAAGACTTTTAAAGGCTAGTTCATCCTTAGAACTGAATTTTTGCTCACCCTTGCTAGGTCCTTTGACTCTGTAATCAATGGGAATTCACAATGGACCTCCAAATGCTCTGGTGGAGTCCTTTAGCTGTTCAGTGGATTTTTGTTCCACACTTCAGTCTCCACATCTGCAGTGTAACTTCTTTTTAGGCAATCTCCTGCTGTGTATTCTGTTCAGGTGCATTTCAGTCAGGTCAGGATGCCGTTCCTTTAGTTTTTCAGATTCTGGTGTCCTTCACCAGCTTCTTCAGTTCCGGGTTCGTTCATTAGCTGCCACCATGTTGTAAGGGCTTGTTCAAATAGGTCTCACGTAGAGGTTCAGAGGTTTGAAAGGTTGAACAGTAGTGTTTATTGGTAACAGATAATTATATACAAATGTACAAAGCATATAGCCCAGACTAGGAGCTAACTTCATGCTGACTTCTACTCAAGTCACTCCATTCAGCTGTGTCTCCTGTCTACTGTCTTGTGTTTTTCTACATCATACTGTGGGCAATACTGTTCTCCAGTCCCACATTAACCCTTGCTGTACTGAACTTATACTACATAACAAAAACAAAAATACCTGGAAAAACTCAGCAAGTCTGGCAGCATCTGCGGAGAGGAGCACAGTTAACGTTTCGAGTCCGAATGACCTTTAACAGAACTAAGTAAAAATAGAAGAGAGGTGAAATATAAGCTGGTTTAAGGGGGGTGGGACAAGTAGAGCTGGATAGAGGGCCAGTGATAGGTGGAGATAACCAAAAGATGTCGCAGACAAAAGGACAAAGAGGTGTTGAAGTTGGTGATATTATCTAAGGAATGTGCTAATTAAGGGTAGAAAGCAGGACAAGCAAGGTACAGATAGCCCTAGTGGGGGTGGGGTGGGGTGAAGGAATCAGAAAAGGCTAAAAGGTAAAGATAAAACAATGGATGGAAATACATTTAAAAATAATGGAAGTAGGTGGGAACATTCCTTAGATAATATCACCAACTTCAACACCTCTTTGTCCTTTTGTCTGCGACATCTTTTGGTTATCTCCACCTCTCACTGGCCCTCTATCCAGCTCTACTTGTCCCACCCCCACTTAAACCAGCTTATATTTCACCTCTCTTCTATTTTTACTTGGTTCTGTTGAAAGGTCATTCGGATTCGAAACGTTAACTGTGCTCCTCACCGCAGATGCTGCCAGACCTGCTGATTTTTTCCAAGTATTTTTATTTTTGTTTTGGATTTCCAGCATCCACAGTTTTTGCTTTTACCAAAAGCTGCCAATGCTGCGAGTTCCCATTTTGTTCTCTGCTTGGGCACAATGAAGCTCCGGGCTGGCTGGCTTGCTTGCTCACTTGATTGTGAAAACTCCACTCAACTCTGCCCAATTAGTGGTTAAACATTAGGATGGGAAACCATTCAAGTTTGCAGCACAAAAGGAGGCCACTTTGCGCATTTTTTCTGTCCAGGTCTTTGCTGGAGCAATCCAAAACTAATCCCACTTCCTATCTCTCTTCCAATAGCCCTGTATCTTCTGCTTTAAATGTTTTTCTATTTATTCCTTAACTATGCAATGGTCCCTGCTTCAACTACCCCCGGGGCAGTCGTCCCCTGGGGAACAGAATTCTGCATAAATAAATTTCTCCTTACTCTCTTAATGACAGTTTTATATTCATGAACTCCCCAAGTAGAGAATTTTGTTCTTATTCATCCTATCCAAACTCTTAATTGTAGTAATTTCTATAATTTTAAAAACCTTTATTGAATCCCCTCTTTGCCTTCTCTGTTCCAGTGGAGGTATGTAGTTACAGTAACTCATAACCATAGTTCTTATAAAAACAAAAAACTGCAGATGCTAGAAATCCAAAACAAAAACAGAATTACCTGGAAAAACTCAGCAGGTCTGGCACCATCGGCGGAGAAGAGAAGAGTTGACGTTTCAAGTCCTCATGACTCTTCAACAGAACTAGAATCTAGTTCTGTTGAAGGGTCATGAGGACTCGAAACATCAACTCTTTTCTTCTCCGCCGATGCTGCCAGACCTGCTGAGTTTTTCCAGGTAATTCTGTTTTTGTTTACCATTGTTCTTATCCCTGGCATTATCCTTGTGAATCAGCCCTACGCTATCTATGGCTTTAATGCCCTTTTTCTATAAAGAGGCACCAATGTACCGATTGTACCACATAATATTTAGAATTTTTGGAGCAGTTCGGTAGGTTCTTGCATTTTCCCTTTAAATCTCCTCCTTTTGAAGAATTTGCTGAAATGGATTAGCAATGGAAGACAATACTTGCACAGGCTGTAACTGCAAATTAATTTAAACCGCCCTTTCAGGTCAGTTGTAAAGATGTATTAATTTTTGTAATTTGCATCAAGAATAAAAATAAGAAACAAAACACCTCTATGGTATTGCCATGATGGACTGAAGTACTATACATAAGTATTAGTGGTTGTCAAGGTCATTGCTGGTATGAAGTATCATGGCAACAGAAAAATGTTTGATTATATTAGAGAGTCAGTTGTAACTGTGAAAGTGATAGATTTTAATAGCAGTCACAATATTTTTCCACAGCAATTAATTCCTCTTGATTTGATGTGCAAGCTGTTACAGAGAGGCCACTTCAAGGACTACTTGTCACATGTGCGTTGGGTGGTGACCTTTGCGTTTTTCCAATAGTTTATCACAAGCTTGAAACAGGTTTAGGAATTTCACACGTAAACTGTTTTAGATAGATTACAAAGTAGGTCAGCTTGGAAGTACAGCAGATTTACAACTAACCGTGATCCAATGAGGGTCATTGGAATTCATTGGTTCAATGCAATTTGACTGGGTTCAAGCTCTTAATTGAGTACTAAGCTTTAACAAATCCATCTTCTGTTTTACCATTTGTTAAATTGCCTTGCACCATATACAAAATGCAGAAATTCAGGCAACTAATCTACATTTCAGGCCCTCATGCTAAACCGTCCCAGAAGCAATGGGACTCCTGCACCTGCATTCAGACCCAAGATCCAGTTCCTAACAACCCTGTTTATTAACTCTTGAGAACTGCTTTGCCTGGTAACCATTTAGGCTTCGGAATACATCACTTTTCTATGCTTAAACTGAGAGCACTATCTCTATCTTTCAGGAAGGATGTATATGTTTATAAGTCGAATATTACTAAATCTTCAGTTCTTTAAATAAACTAAAAGCGAAAATTTTGTTATTAATTTTCTACACAGGATAAATGGGAGATGTTAAACCAGCTTTCACGATAAATTACGTTTTTAATGTCAGAAATTTTGTTCTATGCGTATGAAAACTTGCAATAAAGTATACAACATAATTTTGTTTTCTGTTTGGAATTCTTTGGTTTTTAAAAAATGACTGTCTTGCCTGCAGGTTTAATCATTGATTTGTAACATGGATTCACTAAATTATAGCCACTGATTTAGAGTACCAATATAAACAAGATTAATGTACCAAATCTGAGGAAGCAAGCCACTGTTGGGGATTTTTTTTTATTATTTGCTCAGTATTAAAATTGGAAGAATAAATTTTATTAATGTAAAATGTCATTCCCTTAGATTTTTATGGAATGGGCCATTATTTATTCTAAACCAAACATTATTTATTCTGTTCAATATTTTTGAAAATGTTATTACAATACATTAATTTGTGGTTTTCTGCCATTTTTCAGTGGCACTTTTGAATGGATTTCTTATTAAATGTGATTCTATGACTATGCCAAATATTCTGTTTTTTTCTTAATCCTATTATATATGAAGTGAGTTTGGTTTTTGTCACTCTGATTCCTTTGGGCAGGATTTTCCCTTTGTCAGACGGGTGCGGCTAGGAAAAACTCTGCCACCTGTGATCGACCCCTGACTGCGAATTCATGCTGCCCAGCCAATGAACAACCAACCAGCGTGAAGCGCGCGCTGCAACGTTCAGCACTGCTGGGGTGGGGGGCGGGAGGAGGGCGAGCGCAGAAGTCTATGCATACACACAGGAGCGCACGCTGAAAGCTCGCTGAGGGCCCAGAGCTGCCTCAGGGAGCTGAAGAATTGGAGGAACAAAAATAAAGATTTAAAAGATGACTCAGCCACATGAAAAGGGACATGTTTGAAACAAAGTTGAAAATTTTTTTCTGCTTTTTTATTTGGATGAGGTTTTGTAAAAAATACGAAGGCCACTTGGACTATTCACCCACCCACCAACCGAATGGTTGAGTGGGCAGCAGAAAATGGCAGTTAATTGAAACTTTAATGGGCTTACGCTAGTAAGTCTCTTAATTGTTGGAGGGTGCGCTGCGATTCTTGTGCTGCCTGTCGACCGAAAGATTGAGAGAGTGTACAATGACATCGGGCTGCTCGCCTGACACCATCGCGCGTGGTTTTATGTCCGATCGTGTAAGGCATGCGCCCGTTTGTGGGATGTATAATCCTGCCCTTTGCTTCTAAAGGGCCATCTAATGTTGTGCCTTTGCAACATCTCCTGAAGGTACCATGAACCTTCTTGATTTGTAAGGCTATGTTCTATACAGGGCAGCACATTTAAATAATTGGGGTGCTTATCAAGTAAGATTTTTAAATTGCTCCATAGAAGCACAGAATTGTTTGTCAACTTATGTAGATATATTTTCACTTTGGCACATTCAGCACAGTGTTCATCTGGTGGAACTGCATGAGCTGGGTGCATGTGGTAGTGGTGTGGTACAGTTCCCTCAGGGAGTCCGAGTTGCTGTGACAACATAGACTTTTATATGCATGTTGTAGTCTGGGACAATGAATAGTGATGGTAGAGGCTCCAACATTTTTTCCATTGCATGGTGGATCAGGAATCTCTGCTGCTCTTACCGCCGCCCATTGGGGTTTGTTGGAAGGATTTGCAGGTTGATACTCAACCTGTTAGGTCATGTTGTGAACACATCTTCCTTGGCTATCAAGTCCTGGGGTGGAACTCAAACCCAGAGCTCATGGCTCAGAAGCAGGGATACCACTAATGCCTCAAGACCTCTTGGTTCTGCATATAAAGCAATTAATTTTAATGGATGGAAAATTGTGGGGTGGGGAGCTTTGTGCTAAAGATAGAAATGTAAGGTCCAACTAAACATATTTTATATTTGTATGGCAATGCTAATGTTATGTCCTTATTGGCACATTTGGCAGAATCATTAAGGTGCATGGGGAAGAACTGCTTCCATTTTAGGATGTGTTCTACAGATACAAAAAGGAAACTTTAGGATAATTGTACATAATGCAATTATAATCTTATAGTTTCCTTCACAAAAACATAGGAGTCCATTTTAGCCAACTCTTACTTTTGGAGGCAGGGTACAGGGACTTTGGAATTGATTGATTCAACTTACTATCCTGTTCCAAATGTAATAAAACCATAAGGTAGAATTCTACACTCCGCTAGGATGGATTGGCATTCCCCCAATCAAATTGACTGGCAAGCAGGGGTATAAAATTTGGTTTGTTGCGATGGGCACCTACCTGCCTGTCCCTAACTCCACTGCAATTTTATGCACAGTGACAAGGCATCGGGTGGCCTACCAACCTTGAACCAGTTGAGGCCCTTAAATGGTCAACTAATGGCTACATAAGGACCTTTTCTCAATTCTGCAATTTTTCCCATGGTGGACAGAGGCTGGTGCCAAGTCTGAAGCCGGCTAGGTCTCACACCATGGTCTAATGGCAGGCCGTGAACCCATCAAAGGCCCCCTGGCCTGTGCAACCCAGCCCTCACCCACCTCAGTCCCCTTGCTGGGGCCTCCTAGCCTGGCCAGTGCTGCTGTGACTAGAGACCATCGGCCATTTGATTGGCCGACAGTGCTTGGAGATGAGACTTCCTCCCCAGATTGGGGCAGAAGCTTCACCCTGAGCCAATTAGTGCACGGGCGAGGATTAAATGACTGTGGGGCAACCAGCCAAACCATGGTCGTTTTGCTGGAGGTGATGGCAGGAATCCTGTGTAACGTAAAATCCTACCTATTGTGTAGTACAGCATAGAAGGAGACCATTCGGTCTATCAGGGCTGTACTTCTGCTGATCACCATTTCTATTGTTGGTTTCATTTGTGATTGAGGTGCCTGGAGCAAGCAGGTGGAAGCTTCATGAATACATGCAACTCAGGGTCTTATGATGTAATTAGAACTTCAATGCTATTTTAACTGAGCTAGACTGAAGACCATTCCTGTCCCACCCTGTCCTGCCCTTCTGAGTAAAATCTTACAGGATTGTCTTCAGGGACTGACTGACTAGAAGCACTATTTAAGGGTCCTCAGCTGCAGATATTCAGATGATAAAGATCTAGGTGTTATCATGTGGAATGAATTCCCATTGATCATTGAGTTTGGGAACTACTTGCTTCTGTTAATTTTTTTTTTGCCTTATTCACCCTGATTTCATTCACACCTGATCATGGATGCAATTTTTGAGTGGGTTTTTTACTGCTTGGGACAGGAGCCCATGGCTGGGGTTCGGTTGCCTTTTTGACAGCATTAGTTCACAGGCCTTCAAGTTAAAAGCTTTGCTTTAACAGGAGCACCATGTGAAGTTTCTTATCTCCCCCCACTACTGGAACACACTCTGCACCGCACAAACTGATGACAGTCTCACCCCTTGATGATGCACCTTCTGGTTGACTACAAGCATCACCAACTGCTACTTGGTAACTAATCAAATGGTGAAGTTTCAGGTTTCAAACTTCCACTGAAAATCTGGACAATCCTCAACTGCTTGGAGATAGGCCAGTGAAGATGTGGCTATTTGCTCTATAAGTGGAACATGAAGAACAGCTCAAATTGTGACTGTGGCTATCCAAGTCAGACTATCGCCCATATGCTGAACACCTGAGAGATCCATTCCTGGTGGCATCACACTGTATCAGAAGACAGCAGATGAGAACTGTGGGCAGTGGGGGGGTGGCGGAGTGGGGTGGATGGGGGCTGCTTGTAAAAGGCTGTACTCAGCCCACAGGGTCTATAGGCAAAGAGTCACTTTACTGGATATGACTCAGGAGCAGTGCATCACAGAATTTTAACAGCACAGAAGGAGGCCATTTGGCCCATCATGTCTGCACTGGCTCTCCAAATGATCATTATGACCCAGTGCCATTGCCCTGCCTTTTCCCTGTACCCCTGCACCATGGGCAGACTTTTACAGCCCTGTTTCGGCGGGGACGGGGCCGTAAAATGCGGTGAGTCGTTATAAATCCCACTGACGACAGCAGGAACGTAAAATCCTATTGTTGTAAAATTCTGCCTATTGTTTCTATTCAAATAATCACTTAATTCCCTCTTGAATGCCTCGAATAAACCTGCCTCCACCATACTTCCAGGCAGTGCATTCCAGACCCGAACCACTCGTTGTGTGAAAAAGTTTTTTCTCATTTCACATTTGTTTCTTTTGCAAATCACTTTAAACCTGTGCCCTCTCGTTCTTGATCATTTTATGAGCAGGAACAGCTTCTCCCTATCTACCCTGTCCAGCCCCCTCGTGATTTTGAACATCTCTATCAAATCTCCTCTTAGCCTTCTTCTCTCCAATGTTATGTCACAGCCAATGGTAAAGGCTGAGTCATTCAAATCCCAGAGGGAAACTTGAAACAACTGTCATAACCCATTTTTGCAGTTTGTATGTTTCGAGATGCAGGCTTTGAATTCAGTAGTAATAAGATGACTGATTCGCAAGAGGGTTTTTATAAAACTAAATTAAACATTTATTAATACAAGAAAGATTGTAAGCACATACATAAGTCTACAAAATTACTGCTATAATAACTACAAAAATCCCCTCATTAATCTGACTGTCAGCTAGATCCCTGATAAGGCAACAGTAAAACACATAGGGCAGAATTTTTGGGCCCGACCCAATCTCCAGCGGGCGCGGAGCCGATCCCTGCCAGTGACGTCCGCTGGGAAGTGCTATGCGCTCCCTGTGCAGGTGGGGGAGGGGGTGAATCCCTAAAAGTGCACGTGCATGAAAGAGCGCACATCTCCCTGAGGCTAAGTGCAGCCTCAGGGAGATCGCCTGGACTTTGAGAAATATTAAAAATAGAAAAAAAATCCCTTATATGTTCCCCTCATGTGACACTGTCACATGAGTTGGGACATGTTCAGAATTTACAGAATAACTTTATTAAAATTTTTAAATCCCTGCACGAAACCTCATCCTGCCGGTGGATGAGGTTTCATGTTTTCTCTATTTGCCGCCGGGGCTCCAGGCTGATCTGCCAACCTTAAGGTTGGACTGGCAGGTCCTTTAATTGGTTAAATGATCCTGTCAATAGCCTCAATTGGCTATTGACAGGTCGGTGGGCCTGCAGCTGATTTTGCTGCATCCCCGCCTTCCTGAAAATTTAAATGGGGCGGGATGTTGTCGGGGGTTCTGCCCGACGTCATCCCACGTCATTTTACACATCAGCAAGCAGGCCCTGCCCCCTGCTCGCCGATGGCAAAATTCTGCCCATAGATTTAAGTGGACCCCTGGCAAAGCACACCCTGGACAGTCGCATTCAAAATGAGTCTCTTTCAGCTCTGGGTCCTTGCAGACAGATTTGAGGCTTACAGGCTGGAGGCTTTAGATCTTAGAATCCCTCCTCCTTTTACCAAAAGTTTTCTCTTCCTTTATACACAGTTTGCTCTTTGAATGCAAATTCTCATTGTCACTAGGTTTTTTTTAACTTTAAACCTTCTAACAGTAAAACCCTTCCATAATACCCACTTTACTAGTAAGCTTCAAACAAAAAAACGCATTGGGCAGTGTTTTCATAGAACTGCACTCAGTGCGGTAGCGGGTGGGTAAAATGGAGTCCTACCTGCCGATAAAAATAGTGGGATTTCACACCGTATCGTCTCAAGCCCGCCTCATTATTTATCCATTCCCATGAAACATGCCATTTCCATGGTGAGTGGGCTCTCATTCACCTACCTACTATCACCTCATTGTTGCATCACGCCAGCCACCATCTTTAAAAGGCAGCCGCCAGCAAAGCACTCATCACCACCAGCTCAACATCGCTGCCTGGGAGACATGACTAGCAAAGGAAATAAGATTGCAGCACCCCACTTCAACGGGTCCCTCAAGCGACTGCTGGATGCCGTGGAGGCCCTCTGGGATGCAGGATGCTCCCGCTCTGACCGCAGGCTGGGCAGCAAAGTCACCAACCTGGCTTGGGAGGCGGTGGCAGCAGTGGTCAGGGCAAATGCCCTGCAGAGGAGGACAGCCACCCAGTGCCGCAAAAGCATGAATGATCTCCTATGTTCCACCAGGGTTTTCATCACTCCCAACTCACATACTCACAAACCCAGCACACATCCAACAGGGCCCTCACTCACTGCCAGTGCAAGGGACATTACCATTCACTCTTTCACACACACCGTCATTGTCCTCATCCTGTACATGGAACCACTCACCACCCACACAGGCCAGGCATACTTATCATCTGGCCCGGCAGGCATCCTGATACTCTCTCCCCGTCCCTATGCGTGCAGGACAAACTGGCACACAACAGGAGGGAAAGGCCGCAGACTGGTGGAGGGATGCCGGAGATCAAAGTTCTGACAGAATTCAAAAACAGAGCCATCCAGATGGCCGGCGATGACTGGGACTGGTCCTGTGCTGACGGTGAGGTTGACGCTGCTCTATCAAGTAAGGATCAATCAGCGCAACATCCATCAGACAACCTTGCCGTGAGTAATGTGTCCTCTTTCACAGGCCACTGCCATATAGATTATTTCCCCTTGCTTTCGCGGGCACATCTGCCAAACAGCCGACAGAGTCCATGACCAGGGGCCTCCAATCAAGCCCCGAAGAACCCTTTGAAGAGGAATCTGAAGGCATCCTCCCATCATAGCACTCACCCATACCCTCCACCAGCGCAGAGACACTTACCTTGGTGGGAAATAGCTTTAGAGTAGCCTTGGGATCACAATCTGGTGAGCACATCACACTTTCTTATCCACAGCAGGCAGAGGCAGGGACTTCCCAGGTCCTCAGCCCTCGGACGACTGCTGGAGGCCAGAGGTTGCTGTGTCCGAGTTAGATGATGAGCATCTGGATTCACTCATGACACAGTTGCTGGAGCTGCAAAGACAAGCTTGGGAACATCAGGAAGGGATGTCTGCTGCACCCCTCAGATTGCAAGGCACGATGGAGGAGTCTGTCTGTCTTCAGGCTGAGGTGATAGCGCCAACATTGCAACGCACCGAGGTCGACACTAGCAGGATGGCGGCTACCATGGAGATCTTGGTCCAGGATGTCACTCCTGCATTGCTGTGCGGGCTTAACTTCATCGCTAGTGCCATACGTAGCTGGCCTCCAACAGTGTGTAATCAAGAGGGGTGCTGGGCAGCTTGATCTCACTCCAGCTACCCCTTCCGCTCATGGAGTCAGCCAGGGGCCCTCGCGCACCCATAGGAATAGGGAGGAGCATCAACAGGTGCACACTCCGGGGCCATCCAGCCAGGTGACTTTGGGGGTGACCGGCCCATCTAAATCCCCTCTTCCTGGGACCTTCGCAGCTCCAGTTTCACAGGCTGAGGAGGGTGCCACTGCCACACAGCAGGACCCCGAAAGCAGGCTGGGGCCCACCAAGTCTTAGCTCTCTAGAGCCCGCCAAAGTCATCACAGCCAGCAGGCTGCCAACACCGCTCTTGTGGATGTCCGGGTAGCGGCAGGGTTAGGAAAGTTAAGTACTAGTAGTTGCACAGTCTGGGCATGGGTGTTGATCACCTTTTACATACTGTTCACTAATGTCAGTAAGCTCTGACGAATGTCTCCCTGCCTGTGGCTCCTTGTTCTGATGAGCAGTGTTCTTGTCATCAGATGTGAAACCTTTCTGCACAAGATAAAAGGCAGGTGTCTCAGTCCAGGGCCTCTACCCTGTCCTTGTGCAGCCTTCAGACCACAGTAATGGTCCATCCTCACACTCACTGGAAACTTTACTGATGCCCGCACCTCAGCGGTGCTGGTCATTGCTGCCAGAATGTGGTGGACAGGTGCCACAGAGTGTTCTCATTCTCTCCGTGTGTCTTAGCATCTTTAAAGTGGGGCTGGCCTCCATCACACCAGCGTCTGCGACCAGTAATGCTGTGCACCAACTCCTGAAGAGCTGAGGTGCTGAAGGCGGACACAGCATCTGATGTGTTTAAAGTTTCACTGCGTCTCTGAGATGGCCCTGATCATGGAGTGCAGGCAAGCTGCCTTTGGCCAGACAGGAGTCAGACATTCTCAGAGGCTATCTGAAGATCAATGGAGTGTCCTTACTGCATGTCTCCATCATTCTCCTGCAATCGAACCATTGGACCTTGTATCCTGGTTGTCCTGGTCCCGAGAGAAATGCACAAAGTTGTGTGCCATGGAGAAGATGGCATCCATGACCTCATGGATGCATTTGTGGGTAGCTTATAGGGAAATCCCACAGAGGCCACCTGTGAAGCTCTGAGAGGAGCCACTGGCATAGAAATTGAACAGCACAGTCACTTTGACAGCCACTGGCAGTGGATGCCCTTTGGTGCCAAGTCCTGAAGTAAGTAGCAGATGTGAACCACCAGGCCTCTAGACATGTGCAGTCATTAGCGACACTGGTCTCAGGCATCTGCAGGAATGGCAGGTGGTGTCTATCGACCCTGGGTGTCGCTAGGTGCCGACCAGCCATGGCGCACTGTCGTTCCTGGGCAGCGTGTGCGGGAGCTGCTGCTGCCCCTTCTTCATGAGGTTGCTGTTCCTACTTTTGCGCAGCCAGGAGCTCCAGTCACTCTCTCCTCCATCTCCTTTGGTCTCTATAGGCCATCAGGCATACAGCTAGGTCACCAGGATCCATGATTCTGATGTGGTCCTCCTGCAGCATGAAAGAGAAAGAGAGATGTGGTTATCATGGCTGCACTTAGCACCTTTCCTGGCCCTGTGTGACCATCCCTTAATGCTTCCCGGAGAGTGCTGGTCACCCCTTGGACGGCCAGAGATGAGTGCACTGCTTGGCTGCCCTGTCCACCAGCGACATGGGGGACACTGGTTCAAACCAGGATACTGAGATTGCAAGGGGCTGTGAGCACCTCCAGCAGTGACTGCTACATGGCCAGTGTTGGCGAGGAGATTGTAAAACACGTGCAGTCCTTGGTCAATTAAGTGGTGGCGGACTCGAAGCCTGTACCGTGGGTGGGGGAAAGGTATGGACCGCTTGGCGGCCCTTTGGTGCCTCTGCGTTGCTTGTATGAGCGGGCAGGCTAGGAGCCCGACCCCAATCATATCACTGTACCTGTGCCTGATCTGTCTAATTTGCAGAGGCATGGTCAGTTTATACAGTGTGGCCACTTCCCTTGCTTATCATGCCCCCTGCCTCAATTGCCTCTGCACGGGATACGGCGCCAGGGCAGCACTTGGCCACCCCCGCCCCCATTGTGGTTGCCTCCGAGACTGGTGAGCACTTGCCCCCGGACAACCCTACCTCCACAGCAATCGTCTCTGAGGTTGGCAAGCACTTGCCCCGGACACCACCCACCCCCCAGCAGTTGCCGAGGCTGGCCAGCACTTGGCCCTGGACACCCTACCCTCAGCAGTTGCCTGTGAGGCTGGCCAGCACTTGCCCCTGGACCCACCCCCCCCCCTCAAAAGTCACCTCCCAGGCCAGGCGTCACTTTCCCCCACCCCTTGGCGAACCTGAGGCCTGTAAACAATAGGCGGGCTGTGGAGAATGCTGCTGTTCACTCACCTCAGTTCCCCCCAAAGCTAAGACTGCCAAGTGCATGTCGCCTGCGTGCTGTTGTGAAACACATCAGCATGCTTTCCCGCCAAAGCGGACGGATGATACAGCGGGGTTCCAAGAGCCTGGTGGGATGGCCTTTTAATTATATACTGATGTATTACAATTGGGTCCCCACTGACCAATGGTGGGTAATGTGGCCTGCCATTGGTGGGCTGAGCGAAAGATCGCGACCTGCCTTCATGCCATTGTGAAGCAGGTTGCACCATATTTTCCACGCATGCCATCTATCATACCCGCTGCCATTGGGCTTGGAAAATTCCACCTATTGTTTCTGAGCTTCACCTGGTTAGGTGTAATATTTCACCCGCTCTTTTGAATGGCCTATTTAAAAATGCAAGTTGCCCTTTTTACACCTCACCTTCTATTTCCCTATGTTTATCTAATTGCCAGTCCAAACCTACTTCTCCTCTGTACATCAAAGCCTCCAGAGCAGCTGGCTTTAATTCAATTAAAACACACACACATACACACATAGACACAGACACCAGTAAACTCTATTTTAAAATAATTTTCAAAGACATTATAGACATTATTGTATCTTCTTGACACCAAGGAGAACAGTCCCAACCTCTGCAATCTATCATCATAACTGAAGTTTCTCATCCCTGGAACTATTTTGAAAGCCACTCCTGCACTCTTTCCAAATGTGTTCACATCCTTCCTATAATGTGGTGCCAAGAACTGTACACGATATCCAGCTGAGGTCTAACGAGTGCCTTATATAAATTCAGCATAACCTCCTTGCTCTTGTACTCTATGCCCCTCTTAATAATGTTCAGGATACTATGTGCTTTATTAATGGCTCTCTCCACCTGTCCTTCAGTGATCACCTTCAGTGATCTATGCACATATATGCTTAGCTCTTTCTGCTCCTGCACCCCCTTCAAAATTTCACCCCTTATTTTATATTGTCTGTCCATGTTTTTACTACCAAAATGCATTACCTCACATTTATCCACATTGAACTTCATCTGCCGCTTATCTGCCCACCCCACCAACTTGTATATGTCCTTTTGAAGTTCTACATTGTCTTTCTCACAGTTTACAATACTTCCAGGTTTCATATCATCTGCAAACTTTGAAATTGTCCCCTGCACACTGAGATCTAGATCATTAATATATATCAGGAAAAGCAAGGATCCCAGTACTGACCCCTGGGGAACTCCACTACAAACCTTCCTTCAGCCCGAAAAATATCCATTGACCATTACTGCTTCCTATTTTTCAGCCAATTTTGTAGCCACATTGCTAATGTCCCTTTTATTCCATGAGCAATAACTTTTCTCACAAGTCTGTTGTGTGGCACTGTATCAAATGCCTTTTGAAAGTCCATGTACGCCACATGAACAGCATTACCCCCATTTCTGTAACCTATTCAAAAAACTCCAGCAAGTTAGTTAAACAAGATTTCCCTTTCAGAAACCTATGCTGAATCTTCCTTATCAACCCATATTTTTCCATGTGACTACTAATTCTATCCCAAATAATTGTTTCTAGAATCTTGCCCACCACTGAAGTTATTGCGGGGCTTAACCTTGCAACCTTTTTGAACAAGGGCATAATGTGTGAAATTCTCCAGTCCTCTGGCACCTCCCCTGAGCCTAGGGAAGACTGAAAAATTATGGCTAAGGGCTGAGTTTGACCAGATAAGCTTTCGGACTACTGCAGTTTTCAGCAAAAGGACCTGGTGCCTGCTAACCCAGGTGAAACATGCTTGCCCATGACTGTTAATCACCAATGCCCTTAACGGTTTGTTCCCTCAGGCTTCATCTAGGCTGTTACAGGGGACATCACCTGCATCTTCCTGTGACCAGCACCTCAATGCAAGTTTCAGAACACTGTGTACTCTCTTACATCTCTTTTGTGCAGAAACTCTTCTCACAGAGCATTGTACCAGAAAGGAGTGCAACCTGCCTTTACGAGGTAAATTACCACATTAAGCAGGCTTCTGGAGGCCTTCATTTACTCCCAATGTGATCTGGTGGGAAACCTGCCAATGAAATGAGCTCCAGAAGTTATAACAGTCTGGCCCAGAAATATAGCCCCATCTAGAAACTACTCTATATTAAAATTGATTCCATAGTCTACTTTTAGTTTTAAAAAAATGCCCCTCCCTCAGACCCTGATCACAACTGTCATATCCCCTTTCAAGTCACAATGATTGAATTGAGTTACATTTTAATGGTTAGATCTGTAGTTTGTTAGCACCCCTCCCCAAATTGATTTGGTGTACTGTACACAATAATCAGTGACTTGTTTTCCTGACACTGGCACGGACTGGATGAATAATTCTGAGTCCATTTTCTTATGTTTAAAACATGATTTAGAGCTTAACTCCATGAGATGGCAATAGTTTGATAATCCTTTCAAACTTCTTCAGGTAGATCAGAATGCATCTTCTGTAATTTAAATCATTTTGATGAACAAAGTGTGTGACAATTTCTTTCTGCCACTCAACATTATTTTATTATTTCCCGAAAACATAATAATGTGTTGATTTTAACTACTAGGGGAGGACGAGCAAACTGCGAGCTTTGCAGCTAACTGGTTCTGGGAAGGTTAACAATGAACAGCTCCCACATTGATCGAACTGACAATTATAGTTTGTGCATGGCGGGAGGGCCTGTGGGTGGGTTAGCAGTGCCAGAATTATTTTTGCGTGCTGAGAAATGACAGTCCTGTTTCTCCAGGCCTGACAAGTCAAAAGTTAGATGCATTGCTCAAAAGAGAGACATGTTGCAGAAGGTTTTTATCTTGCACTCACCAAGACAAATGGAAGAATGCCAAATTTTGAATGATCACAATTTATACTGCAGGAGAAAAGGGTGCTGATCAGTTGACAAGTTGACTCTGACTTTATTGCCCATCCCTAATAGCCTGTGAGAGGCCAGCCAACATGAAATGCGCACTGCAGCGCTAGTGCTGCTGGGTGGGGGCGGGGAGCGTGGAAGTTTGTGCATGCACAGAGCTGCCTCAGGGAGCTGAAGATTTATGAACTAAAAAATAAAAAAGTTAGCAATGTTAAAAATATGCCCCCTATGTGACTCTGTCACATAAGCAGGAAAATGTTATGAATAAATTATTAAAATTTTAATTTAACTTTTAATTGCTGTTGGAAACCTCATCCCGCCCGTGGATAAGGTTTCCTAAAAAATCCGAAGGCTGCTTGGCCTTTTCGCCTGCCTGCCAATTGTAATGTTTGGCAGGCAGCGAAAAATTTAATTCAATTATAACTTTAATGGCCCTGTTAATTGTCAGCGGGTTTGCTGCTGACTCCCGCACATGCTCACTGACTGAAATGAGTGCAGCTCCAACAACACTCAAGAAGCCTGAATGAGTGTAGCTCCAACAACACTCAAGAAGCCTGACACCATCCAGGACAAAGCAGTCCACTTAATTGGCACTCGATCCACCATCTTAGACATCCTCTCCCTCCACCACAGACCCACCTTGGCAGTAGTGAATTCCATCCAAAAGATGCACTACAGCAAATCACCAGGGTTCCTTTGACAGCTTCCAAGCATGTGGCATCGACCACCTAGAAGGACTAGGTCAGCAGATGCATGGGAACACCACCACTTGTAAGTTCCCCTCCAAGCCACACACCAGCTGGAATTTTACGACCCTGTTATGGCGGGGACGAGATTGTAAAATGTGGCAAGCCATTCTAAACTCCACTGACTTCGGCAGGAAAGCAAAATCTCGCTGCCATATAAGTCCGCCCATTATCCTGACTTAGAACTACATCGCCGTTCCTTCACTGTCACAGGGTCAAAATTCTGGAACTCCCTGCCTAACAGCACTGTGGTTGTACCTATGCCATATAGCCTGCAGCAGGTAGCTCACCACCATCTTCTCAAGGGTAATTAGGGATGGGTGATAAATGCTAACCTAGCCAGCGAAACTCAGATCCCGTGAATGAATATCTTTAAAAAAAGTTGATTTTCATACTTTGTTTAGGCCCTAGCTGTCATGTTCCAAATGGATGGACTGAGATAAAATGATCTCCTGCTGGGTCATGGTTCAACTGACTGCAGTAGCCTTCACTCAAACAATTATTTGTCATGTTTAAGCCTGAATTCTTGACGTGTAATCTAAGCTGACACTTTTGTTCTAAGTGAATGCTGCATATTCTTTGGGCAGAATTTTTCCCTCGGTTGGCGGGCGGGCCCCACCAGCTTGGCGGCGGGCGGGCAGCCGAACTCCGCTGAACTCCGCCGCCGAAACGGGGCCCGCCGCCATTTTGAGTGAGCAGGCCAATTAAGGCCCGCCCAGCGGTCTGCCCTTCAGGAAGCGCTATGCACTTCCTGTGCGGGCGGTGGAGGGGATTCCTCATCTGTCAAAGTGTGCTCTTTCATGCACGCGCGCGAAAGAGCGCACATCTCCCTGAGACTAAGTGCTGTCTCAGGGAGATTACTGGCATTGTCAAAATATTGAAAATATAAAAATTATTAACATGTCCCCCTCATGTGACAATGTCACACAAGATGGGAAACGTTAATAAAAAGGACATAAACTTTATTAAAGTTTTTAAAAACGGAGATGAAACCTCATCCCGCCAGTGGATGAGTTTTCATGTATTTTCAGAAGCCCGCTGGGGCTCCTGGCCTGCCCGCCAGCCTTAAGGTTGGACGGGCAGGGTCTTTAATTATCTTAATGCCCCTGTCAATGGCCTCAATTGACAGGTCTGCAGGTGGACAGTTGATTTGGCTGTCCACCTGCCTTCCTAAAAATTTAAAGGGACTGGGATGACGTCGGGGGTTCCTTGGCGAGCAAGCCCTGCCCCCAAATCGTCAACGGGAAAATTCTGGTCTATACGTCTCTATATTAAGTAGTGAGTGCCATTGAAAATTACTCCTTTTACTATGAAACAGATTGGAATGTCCTGAGATTGTCAAAGGCACTATATAATTTTAGTCTTCTTTGCATTGAACCTATTTGACTGTGAAGAGCATTGTTATGGCACAGTGGATAGTAAATGCTGAGCTGTTCAAATCCCAGAGGGAAACTTGAAATAACTGTCACAACTATTTTACAATTTGTGTTTAATTCGAGATGCATGCCTTGAATTCAATAGTAATAAGACCACCAAGTCTTATAGGTTTCTTAAAAAACTAAATTAAACCTTTATTAATAAAAAAAGATTTTTAGCACATACATAAGTTTACAAATTACTACTATGATAACACCTCGGTCCCCTTGTTAATCTCACCCCCAGTTACACCTCCGTTAATGCAACAGTAAACCACAAAGATTTAAACAGAGCCAGGCAAAGCACACATCCTGGACAGTCGAATTCGAAGTGAGTTTTTCCCAGCTTCAGTTCTTTGTAGACAGCAGCTTGAGGCTTAGATGCTGAAGGTTTTTCACACTTGTGTTAGATCTTAAAATGACTGCCCTTACACACAGCCTTCTCTCCTTTATACATATTTTCCCCTTTGAATGCAAATCCCTATTGTTTCACTATGGGCAGGGTTTCTCCCTAAGTGGGCAGGCACGTGCCTGACCCACTCGAGCGCAAAATGATGCATGGGCGGGATGAGGTTTCATGTAGGTTTTAAAAAATGTAATTAAGGTTTTTGTAAAAATTATGGACATATCCCAACTCATGTGACAGTGTCACATGAGGGGACATGTCAGGGAATTTTTTGTTTTATATTTTAATATTTTTGTCAGTAGAGGCGATCTCCCTGAGGCAGCACTTAGTCTCAGGGAGATCAGTGTGCTCTTTCTTGCGCATGCGCAAAAGAGCACACTCACAGGTTTAGGGATTCCCCCCCGTTGCTCGCACAGGGAGCGCATAGCTCTTCCATGTGGACGTCACACTGGGCGGACCTTAATTGGCCTGCCCACGTAAAATGGCGCCACGCCCCAATTGGAGGCACTGATCGGAGGCGCGCCTGTGCATGCCTGCACTTCAACTTTGCCCCCAACGGTGGGAGAATCCTGCCCACTGTTTTCTAATTTCTTCTGGCTAGGTGTAACTTTTCACCCCCTCTTTTTGAATTCAAGCTACTCTGGTTTAGTTAAAAATGCAAATGTTTTGTTTACATCTCACATTCTAAAACTTCACCCATGTTTACTTATTTAGCATTTCAGACCTAGCTTCTCTTCTTATATCAAAGCAATCAGTTCAGCTGCCTTTAATTCAATTAAGTCCCACACTCACATAGACACACCCAAAGACACAGACCCCACTATTACTCTACAATAAATTCCAATAACATTCCTGACAGAAATCAAAGCTCAGACAATTCTGTTTTCACCCAATTCCTACTCATTCATGGGGAGGTGATGGCGTAGTGGTATTGTTGCTGGACTAGTGCTCTGGAGACTCAGGTTCAAACCTTGCAATGGTGGATGGTAGGATTTGAATTCAATAAAAATCTAGAATTAAAAGTCTAATGATGACCATGGAACCATTGCTGATTGTTGTTAAAAACCCACCTGGTTCACTAATGCCCTTTAAGGAAGGAAATCTGTCGTTTCTCTCCTGGTCTACGTATGACTTCAGACCCACAGCAATGTGGTTGAGTCGGAAATGGCCTAGCAAGCCACTCAGTTGCAACAAACCGCTCCAAAGGCACAAAAAAGGAATGAAACCGAACAGACCACCTGCTATCGACCTAGGCATCAGATCAAACATAGGCAAGGAAACCTCCTGCTAATTACCACATACTGCCCTCCCTCAGCTGATGAGTCAGCGCTCCTCCATGTTGAACGCTACTTGGAGGAAGCACTGAGGGTGGGTACAGAACGTACTCTGGGTGGAAGACTTTAACATCCATCACCAAGAGTGGCTCGGTAGCACCATTACTAACCGTGCTGGCAGAATCCTAAAGGACATAGCTGCTAGACTGGGTCTGCGACAGGTGGTGAGGGACCAATAAGAGGGAAAAAAGATGCTTGACTTCATCCTCACCATCCTGCCTGCTGCATGACAATATTGGTAGGAGTGACCACCCTACAGCTGTTATGGAGATGAAGTCCTGCCTTCACATTGAGAATACCCTCCATTGCCATGCTAAATTTGAACAGATCTAGTAACTCAAGACTGGGCATCCATGAAGCGCTGTGGATCAACAAAAGCAGAACTGTACTTGAACACAATCTGTAACCTCATGGCCCAGCATATCCCCCAAACTATCATTACCATCAAGCCAGGGGATCAATCCTGGTTCAATGAAGAGTTCAGGAGGGCATGTCAGGAGCAGCACCAGGCATGCCTAAAAATGAGGTGTCAACCTGGTGAAGCCATAACACAGGGCTACTTGCGTGCCAAACAGCATAAGCAGCAAGTGATAGACAGGGCTAAGAGATCTCACAGCCAATGTATCAGATCTAAGTGCTGCAGTCCTGCCACATCCAGTCATGAATGGTGGTGGATAATTAAACAACTCACAGGAGGAGGAGGCCCCACAAATATCCCCCATCCTCAATGATGGAGGAGCCCAGCACATCAGTGCAAAAGATAAGGCTGAAGCATTTGCTACAATCTTCAGCCAGAAGTGCCGAGTAGATGATCCATCTCGGCCTACTCCGGAGGCTCCCAGCATCACAGATGCCAGTCTTCAGCCAATTCGATTCACTCCACATGAAGGCACTGGATATTGCAAAGGCTATGGGGCCTGACAATATTCCGGCAATAGTACTGAAGACTTGTGCTCCAGAACTTGCTGCGCCCCTAGCCAAGCTGTTCCTGTATAGCTACAACACTGGCATCTACCCGGCTATGTGGAAAATTGCCGGCCAATTACTGCCCCATCAGCCTACTCTTGATCATCAGTAAACTAATGGAAGGAGTCATCAACAGTGCTATCAAGCGGCACTTGCTTAGCAATAACCTGCTCACTGACATCTAGTTTGGGTTCTGTCAGGGCCACTCAGCTCCTGACCTCATTACAGCCTTAGTTCAAACATGAACAAAAGAACTAAATTCCTGAGGTGAGGCGAGAATTACTGCCCTTGACGTCAAGGCAGCAGTTGACAGAGTGTGGCATCTAGGAGCCCTAGCAAAACTGGAGTCAGTGGGAATTTAGGGGGGAAAACTCTCTGCTGCTGGAGTCATACCTAGCACAAAGGAAGATGGTTGTGGTTGTTGGAGGTCACTCATTTCAGCTCCAGGACATCACTGCAAGAGTTCCTCAGGGTTGTGTCCTTGGCCCAACCATCTTCAGCTGCTTCATCAATGATCTTCCTTCCATCATAAGGTCAGAAGTGGGGATATTCGCTGATGATTGCACAGTGTTCAGTACCGTTCGCGACTCCTCAAATACTGAAGCAGTCCATGTCCAAATGCACAAGACCTGAACAATATCCAGCCTTGGGCTGATTAGTGGCAATTAACATTCATGCCATACAAGTGTCAGGCAATGACCATCTCCAACAAGACAGAATCCAACCATCGCCCCTTGATATTCTTTGACATTACTATCACTGAATCCCCCACTATCAACATCCTGGGGGTTACCATTGACCAGAAACTGAACTGGACTAGCCACATAAATATTGTGGCTACAAGAGCAAGTCAGAAGCTCGGACTTCTGTGATGAGTAACTCACCTCCTGACTCCCCAAAGCCTGTCCGCCATCTACAAGGCACAAGTCAGGAGTGCGATAGAATACTCTTCATTTGCCTGGGTGAGTACAGCTCCCACAACTCTCAAGAAGCTTGACACCACCCAGGACAAAGCAGCCCGCTTGATTGACGCTACATCCACAAACGTTCATTCTCCCCACCACCGACACACAGTAGCAGCAGTGTGTACCATCTACAAGATGCACTGCAGGAATTCACCAAGGCTCCTTCAACAGCATCATCCAAGCTCATGACCACTACCATCTAAAAGGACAAGGGCTACAGATAGATGAGAACACAACCAACTGGAAGTTCCCCATCAAGTCACTCACCATCCTGACTTGGAAATATATCGCTGTTCCTTCACTGTTGCGGAGTCAAAATCCTGGAACTCCCTTCCTAACAGCACTTGGATGTACTTACAACACATGGACTGTAGCGGTTCAAGAAGGCAATTCACTACCATGTCCTTAAGGGCAACTAGGGATGGGCAATAAATGCTGGCCCAGCCAGCAAAGCCCACATCCTGTAATAAATAATAAAAAAAAATTCTCCAGCAATTTTATTGGGAATCAATCAGGAATAGAAACCCACACATTTTTCACAACTAGTGTCCAATTGTTGCCTTGACAGAGATCAACCAATTCAACATAGACTCGTAATCATGAAGCCTTGAACAGTCTAGTCTCTATGACTTAGAGATACATGTTATAGTCCCTTAACAAAAACAAAATTACCTGGACAAACTCAGGAGGTCTGGCAGCATCGGTGGAGAAGAAAGGAGTTGACGTTTCGAGTCCTCATGACCCTTCGACAGAACTAGGTGAATCCCAGGAAGGGTTGAAATATAAAACAAAAACAGAATTACCTGGAAAAACTCAGCAGGTCTGGCAGCATCGGCGGAGAAGAAAAGAGTTGACGTTTCGAGTCCTCATGACCCTTCGACAGAACTTGAGTTCGAGTCCAAGAAAGAGTTGAAATATAAGCTGGTTTAAGGTGTGTGTGTTGGGGGCGGAGAGATAGAGAGACAGAGAGGTGGGGGGGGGGGTGTGGTTGCAGGGACAAACAAGCAGTGATAGAAGCAGATCATCAAAAGATGTCAACGACAATAGTACAATAGAACACATAGGTGTTAAAGTTAAAGTTGGTGATATTATCTAAACGAATGTGCTAATTAAGAATGGATGGTAGGGCACTCAAGGTATAGCTCTAGTGGGGTAATTTTTTTTATAATGGAAATAGGTGGGAAAAGGAAAATCTTTATAATTTATTGGCAAAAAAAGGAAGGGGGAAACAGAAAGGGGATGGGGGAGGGAGCTCACGACCTAAAGTTGTTGAATTCAATATTCAGTCCGGAAGGCTGTTAAGTGCCTAGTCGGAAGATGAGGTGTTGTTCCTCCAGTTTGCGTTGGGCTTCACTGGAACAATGCAGCAAGCCAAGGACAGACATGTGGGCAAGAGAGCAGGGTGGAGTGTTAAAATGGCAAGCGACAGGGAGGTTTGGGTCATTCTTGCGGACAGACCGCAGGTGTTCTGCAAAGCGGTCGCCCAGTTTACGTTTGGTCTCTCCAGTGTAGAGGAGACCACATTGGGAGCAACGAATGCAGTAGACTAAGTTGGGGGAAATGCAAGTGAAATGCTGCTTCACTTGAAAGGAGTGTTTGGGTCCTTGGACGGTGAGGAGAGAGGAAGTGAAGGGGCAGGTGTTGCATCTTTTGCGTGGGCATGGAGTGGTGCCATAGGTGGGGGTTGAGGAGTAGGGGGTGATGGAGGAGTGGTCCAGGGTGTCCCGGAGGGAGCGATCCCTACGGAATGCCGATAAGGGGGGTGAAGGGAAGATGTGTTTGGTGGTGGCATCATGCTGGAGTTGGCGGAAATGGCGGAGGATGATCCTTTGAATGCGGAGGCTGATGGGGTGATAAGTGAGGACAAGGGGGACCCTATCATGTTTCTGGGAGGGAGGAGAAGGCGTGAGGGCGATGCGCGGGAGATGGGCCGGACACAGTTGAGGGCCCTGTCAACGACCGTGGGTGGAAAACCTCGGTTAAGGAAGAAGGAGGACATGTCAGAGGAACTGTTTTTGAATGTAGCATCATCGGAACAGATGCGACGGAGGCGAAGGAACTGAGAGAATGGGATGGAGTCCTTACAGGAAGCGGGGTGTGAGGAGCTGTAGTCGAGATAGCTGTGGGAGTCGGTGGGTTTGTAATGGATATTGGTGGACAGTCTATCACCAGAGATTGAGACAGAGAGGTCAAGGAAGGGAAGGGAAGTGTCAGAGATGGACCACGTGAAAATGATGGAGGGGTGGAGATTTGAAGCGAAATTAATAAATTTTTCCAAGTCCTGACGAGAGCATGAAGCGGCACCGAAGTAATCATCGATGTACCGGAGAAAGAGTTGTGGAAGGGGGCCGGAGTAGGACTGCAACAAGGAATGTTCCACATACCCCATAAAGAGACAGGCATAGCTGGGGCCCATGCGGGTACCCATAGCCACACCTTTTATTTGGAGGAAGTGAGAGGAGTTGAAGGAGAAATTGTTCAGCGTGAGAACAAGTTCAGCCAGACGGAGGAGAGTAGTGGTGGATGGGGATTGTTTGGGCCTCTGTTCGAGGAAGAAGCTAAGGGCCCTCAGACCATCCTGGTGGGGGATGGAGGTGTAGAGGGATTGGACGTCCATGGTGAAGAGGAAGCGGTTGGAGCCAGGGAACTGGAAATTGTTGATGTGACGTAAGGTGTCAGAGGAATCACGGATGTAGGTGGGAAGGGACTGGACAAGGGGAGAGAGAAGGGAGTCAAGATAACGAGAAATGAGTTCTGTGGGGCAGGAGCAAGCTGAGACGATCGGTCTACCGGGGCAGTTCTGTTTGTGGATTTTGGGTAGGAGATAGAAGCGGGCCGTCCGAGGTTGGGCGACTATCAGGTTGGAAGCTGTGGGAGGGAGATCCCCAGAGGAGATGAGGTCAGTGACAGTCCTGGAAACAATGGCTTGATGTTCAGTGGTGGGGTCATGGTCCAGGGAGAGGTAGGAGGAAGTGTCTGCGAGTTGACGCTCAGCCTCCGCGAGGTAGAGGTCAGTGCGCCAGACAACAACAGCACCACCCTTGTCAGCGGGTTTGATGACAATGTCAGGGTTGGACCTGAGAGAATGGAGTGCAGTAAGTTCAGAGAGAGACAGGTTAGAATGGGTGAGAGGAGCAGAGAAATTGAGACGACTAATGTCGCGCCGACAGTTCTCAATGAAAAGATCGAGAGAAGGTAAGAATCCAGAGGGAGGGGTCCAGGTGGAGGGAGAATATTGGAGATGGGTAAAAGGATCCGTTGAACTGGGAGAGGACTCCTGCCCAAAGAAGTGAGCCCGGAGATGAAGACGGCGGAAGAAGAGTTCAGTATCATGCCGAGCCCGAAACTCATTGAGGTGAGGGCGTAAGGGTATGAAACTAAGTCCTTTGCTGAGCACTGAACGTTCAGCATCGGAGAGGGGAAGGTCAGGGGGTATAGTGAATACACGGCTGGGGCTGGGATTGGAAGAAAGGGTGGGGACGGAGGGACAGGCAGGGGTGGAGGGTCCTAGATGGGTGTTGGTGTCGATGAGTTGTTGGAGCTTGCGTTCCTTAGCACTTGGGAGAAAGAGAAAAAGTTTCTTGTTGAGGCATCGGATGAGCCGAAGGATAAAATGAAACTGGGGGCACGCGCAGCTTTGAAAAAGGGTACGGCGATGCTGCTGGAGGGAGAGGTCGAGTGTGTTCATATGGCGGCGCATGGCACTGAGTGGATTTCAGAATGTGACGGGAACAGCAGTCCGAGAAACGTTTTATGTCCCGGAGATACCTGTAATCCTGGGTGGGTTTGAAACATGAGGGGTGGAATTTCAGTTGAAATCCACGTGGGGTAAGTCGGAGATGGAGACAGTCACTGAGAAAGGAGATATGGCTGTGAAAGCGTGTTTTAGTAAAAACCTTGTCAAACACTAGGAGGGAAATGGAAAGCAAGGAAGGTGAGCAAGACAACAGAGAGAGACGGAAATCTTGTCGCAGAGAGGAACAGAACTTCTTCAAGGAGGTAGGCATTTCTTGAAGAGCAGTGGCAGTCAATTAAACACAGAGAAATTGTTCAGCGTGAGAACAAGTTCAGCCAGACGGAGGAGAGTAGTGGTGAATGGGGATTGTTCGGGCCTCTGTTCGAGGAAGAAGCTAAGGGCCCTCAGACCATCCTGGTGGGGGATGGAGGTGTAGAGGGATTGGACGTCCATGGTGAAGAGGAAGCGGTTGGGGCCAGGGAACTGGAATATAAGCTGGTTTAAAGTGGGGGGGAGGGTGGGGGGGCTGTTGGGGGGGGGGGGGAGGTGGGGGGGAGAGAGAGAGAGAAGTGGAGGGAGGTGGTGTGGTTGTAGGCAAAAACAGTGATAGAAGCAGATCATCAAAAGATGTCACAGACGGCAGAACAAAAGAACACATAGGTGTCAAAGTTGGTGATATTATCTAAACGAATGTGCTAATTAAGAATGGATGGTAGGGCACTCAAGGTATAGCTCTAGTGGGGGTGGGGGGAGCATAAAAGATTTAAAAAGATGTAACACCTGGCCCTTCACTTCCTCTCTCCTCACCGTCCAAGGGACCAAACACTCCTTTCAAGTGAAGCAACATTTCACTTGCATTTCCCCAACTTAGTCTACTGCATTCGTTGCTCCCAATGCGGTCTCCTCTACATTGGAGAGACCAAACGTAAACTGGGCGACCACTTTGCAGAACACCTGCGGTCTGTCCGCAAGAATGACCCAAACCTCCCTGTCACCTGCCATTTCAACACTCCACCCTGCTCTCTTGCCC